>NC_083784.1:8334746-8444898 GCF_015708825.2 Lethenteron reissneri
GGGAGAGGCGGGTAAAACGCAGTGATCTGCCACAGCGAGGAGCATGGTCTGTGCATCTGGCAGTGATACCAACAAATTCACCCACGACACCTGGATCTGTCTAGCTACCTCCTGCCGGTCTGAAAGCGCACCTAGCCTGGCACAATCGCTGTGGTGACGTCACCGTCTCTTCGCGGAAAATGGCTGCTGCTGCTGCTGCTGCTGTTGTTGTTGTTGTGTGCTAACGGATCGGTAGCGAAGCGGTTAGCGCGCTGCGCTACGAACACGGCGACCCGAGTTCGATTCCCGCTTACACCTAGGTCGACTCAGGCTCAAATGAGTACCTGGTGCGGTGTGTAAACATCACGACTGGGGGAGACAAAGGCGGCCGGGCGTGGTGTTAGCCACCCACCCCTTTCGTGTCGCCGTGCCGGCCTTCATAGGTGCTACTCGCTAACAGCACTTGCCCCAACAGTCTGTTACAGGCTACACGAGGAGAGGGGGGTGGATCTTTGTCTTGCTAATGGGCACGCCCTGCAGCTGTCCACCTTCCCTTGAGCACATCAATGGGCGAAATACACAGAAAAGATCATCATCGTCGTCATCCCGTGTGGCCACAGCGCTGTCGCCAAGAGCGCTGTGAAGCGAGCGTCCTATGGAGGGGTCAGCGCAGCGCGCCACGTGGAGCGGTGGTGTGGCCACAATAAAAACTACCGTCACGCCCGCACAGGCGAATGTTCTTCCCACAGCGTTACCAGGTACTCGTTTGAGACCGAATCGACGCAGCGGAGGACCCGGGGTTTGGGTGCGGTTTGGTTGTGGGGTTACCCCGGTCAATGCGGGGGGTCCGTTTTGTGCGATTTCGCGTATATACGTCAAACATATTTCTACCCAAAATTCGCTTCGTGCGGTTCGGATTCACCGACGTGCGTGCGACGACGCGATTCGGACGTGGGACAACATTGCGTGGACTGGACTCTATGCGCTACTTTGTTTGTTGTTGTAACGCATATACCGTACCGCTTAATAGCGAGCGAATCTTGTGTTCAACCGAGGTTGGCCACGAGCGGAAATCTAACTCGAGTCGCATGCAGTGAAATACAGGGTGCTTCACAAAACTGTTAACACTTCTGAGAATGTGCAACAATGCCACAAGAAATGTGTTGCTTCCGGGCTCTGGAGACCACCTGGAGAAGATTCCAGGCACGCGTTGACAATGATGGCGAACAAGTGGAGACTTTTTTAAGCTATTAACATTACATTTGTTATCATGTTGCACTGTATTATCCGTTATTTTCCCATTCAACACGATAGTCCCATATTAGCGTGAACATTTTTTTTGTTGCACCCTGTAAATAGCCCATAACAACACCACTACTACTACACACTACCGTTCTTCCCGACACAAACATCTCAATGAATGGGCAACGTTAATTGTTGTTGTTCATCCTCGTGATGCATTGAGCGGTGGGTGATGGGTGGAGGCTACTGGGCAGTTGGATGCAGTGGCCCTCCAGCAACAACGGAGGGCAGATGAGCGACCGCTCACAACAATGAGCGGAGCGCCAGGCGGTTAAAATACAGCGAGTTGGCACAGTAGGGGGTACAGCTGGTGCATCTGCCGGTCATCTCAGTCAGCCAACCCATAGCACTTGCTGGGTCTGTCCCGAGACCTCCTCCTGTCAGCAGCGAGCCCTCGACACTTCCCGTGGCAGCCTCAAAGTGCACCTGGCCTGGCACAGGCGCCTTGGGGACGTCACCGTCACTTAGTGGAGAAATGGCGGTTGTTATTGGTGGGTGGCGTTTCGAGTCGTGCGTGAATTCGTGGTCTTCAGGCGCGCTCTTGTTTACGCGTGAAGCGGCAGGAGGAGGAGGAGGCTGACGGGCGTGGAGGATTGGCCGATGGGGGATGGGTTTGGTAAGAGCTGGTCACACATGGAGGCTTGCCTGGAACCAAACCTCCTAGCCACCGCCATCTTCATCACCACCACCACCGCTCCCTCCCTTCCGTGGCGTGGTCACTGAAACCAGCGTGGTCAGCTGTAGAGGGGGAGGGGTAGCAACAAGGCGCCAGTGGTGGCGGCGGTGTTTGAGAGTTGTTGACAAACAGCGGGAATTAAAAAAGTATAACGCGAATTGTAAATGTTGTGGGTTTAATCTCCAACGCACCGGCGTGTACTGATCTAGTAACTAATTGCCACGTTTTGTTTACGTGACGAACCTCACCAATTGGCTGTGTCAGGTGGTGGCGGGTTTTAACGACACATTCATATCTACACGGGCTCACACCAAACACCTCTCTATTGCGGATAATATTGTTGGCGAAAGCCTGCTACGCGTTAAACCCAAAGCTAAATCAGTTTCAATGTGAATGTATGTTTTAGTTCATCGGCCTATTGTTCCTCCAGCACGATGCGCGTGTTTGTTTTGTTTGCACGTGTCGCCAGGACGTCGCTTGAAGATGTCTCCGTGCCGATTATAATTATAGTCTCGACCAAACATGTTGGCGAGTAATCGATTAGGCGTTCAAGCCGCTGGCGGTAAAGCCCGGATTTGGCCTGGTAACATGCCAAGGCGAGGCAGTCCGCAAAGAACCCCATCGCAAGCCTCACCGTCGAGACTTCAGCTTCACAATCGTCACTATTCGATCACAATTCAGAACTAATTACATCGAATTTGTTTATGTTCATGAATCGATTGTCATAAGCGCGTACGTTGCGTTTTTTTCTCTCTTTCCGGCTCGCGAGACGGAAGCGTACGAAGATGCCCGTGCAGCAACAAGCAAGGCTGGGAGTCTGCCCATTCATAAAAAAAAATACATTCTCCCGCAAACACACGTGGTCGCTTTGTCAATGGACGCACCAACGCCTTGCGTTTAACACACGAGCGGTCACCAACAAAGGTAAAGATCCCCCACCCAACACCCACCCATAAAGCCTTAGCAGACTGTTGGGGCAAGTGCTGTTAGCGAGCACCTATGAAGGCCGGCAACGGTACAAAAGGGAGTGGTGGGGTGGTCAACACCACGCCCGGCCGCCTTTGTCTCCCCCAGTGGCGATATTTACACATCTAACCCGCGTACTAATTTAAGGCTGAGTCGACCTAGGGGAGGCGCAGGACCGGTTCAGATAATCGTCACTGGTGTTGGCCGTGAGCGGGAATCGAACTCGGGTCGCTGGGTTCGTAGCGCAGCGCGCTGACCGCTACACACACAAACATAGACACGTTTGTGGCTTTATAGATACACATACTATTCATACACGTATACCTACACACACGTAATAACGTATGCATGTGCTTACGTATGCGGTACCTACTTACGTGTGTCTATATATGTATATGGGTGTATATACACATACGTGTATGTATGTTTGTATACAGTATACGTACACATGTACACATACGTTGTATATCCACACACATACGTATATGTGTCTTTACAAATGTGTACATATGTACGTGTCTCTACACACGTGTGTACGTATACGTATGTGTGTTTATATTTACGAGTGTATGTATATCTATATAAGCACTCAATGAAATAATATTCGAACACACCAACATGTCGGCAAAATCAACAAAAACAAACTTAAAACGTGTACATTTATATTTGTGTAAACACGTGTGTTGGGTTTCCCTGATTTGTATTCAAATGAAATGAGAGATATTTTCCCCTTTGAGATGAGTTGTTTGTGGTGGTGGTGGGAGTGGTGGGACAGTGGTTAACGTGCTGCTATTAACCTCGGCAATTCCGAGTTCGATTCCCAGCCACGTTGGCTAACATCAGTGGCGAGTGGTATTAGAACCGGCTTTGACCTCCCTTCTGCACCAGGCTCTTCAACAACCGGCACTCAGGGTGGTGAAGTAGGGTCAATCGCCCCCCACCCCCCCATTCTCATGCCCCTACTGGGGAGGCCTCCATGCATTGGGTTGTTTGAGAATGGTCGGATTGTAACAAAGTTTGTGTTTTATATTTTTCAACGTCGACATTTTCAAAATAGTTTGCAATTAATGTGCCTCTTTGAGCATCGCGAGGCTTATTGGCACGTGGTGTAAAGTCTGTCCGGTGTTGTCGGCCCCTTAGCGTGTGCATGTGTTAAATAAAGACCAACAAACAAACGCTGAGCCGACGACATTTTCATCTTCACGGTACAAATGCCTCTTAATGTTCTGTGCTATTGCGCTCGATGACATGAACATGTTCAGGCGCTAAACGTTCAGCAGCTAAGTGCTGCTGTCGAGGTCTGCGAATCGCCACGACGAGAGGGCTTCAGGCGTCTTGGTTTAGCCATATTTGTTTCTTGCAGTACAGAGTTAGACTGATAACTTTAATCTAAATTGTCTTAAGGTTGTTATTGTTTGACTTGCATCCCTCTGGGATTTTTGCACGCAGCGTTGATATACGGTGCTTTTTCTGGAATATGTTGCTGTTTTTTCCTGGATTTTTCTGTTTCTTGTAGTCACTTTAAGATGTTTCTTGTTCATGTTTTTGTTTGTTGCTGATGCACCCGATTCAAGAGCCGCATGGCTCACAGGGTTATACCAAATAAATGAAATTGAAACTGAGAGTTCGTGTCGTTTGCTATTCCTCTTTCGTAGGAGTAGCACAGGCGACAGTGGTGTTGTACACATGCATGTTGATCTTCTTTTGCACCGTACGTAGCCAACCGTGCTAATCGGAGGTTCTACTTCATGGTCCCATCGTTTGGGCTATAAAATCGTATTCGTGCACATCTCCTGCACATTCCTATTGAAACGCACAGCCACATTTCACTCGGCGGTTTGTATAGTATCATCTGAAATAAACACGTGTTTACATATACACATATATATATATATAAACCGAAGAGGTCATTCAACTATAGACACACCATCACAAAGAGCACCGGTTTCTATACGGCGGTCAGAGGGGTAAACCATCTGATTAGGTCAAAGGTAGTGGGATGCCTCCTAATCCGACCGCCCAGATTGGCCGCTGAGACAATTATAAGCCAACCACCCCAAATCCAAAGATCCCCCGTAGAGCCCTTTAACATCGTTTTAGGGCAAGTGGGATGGGTGGTCAGCAACCACGCAAGCGCGGCCGCCTTTGTCTCTCCAGAGATGATGTTTACACACAACCAGTTTATTATTATAATTGTTTTAGTCTGAGTCGAATTAGGCGAGGGCCCATGACTGGTTCAGATGTATCGTCACTGGTGTTGGCCGTGAGCGGGAATCAAACTCGTTCGTCGTCGGTTTGGTAGTGCAGCGCGCTAACCGCTGCGCCACCGCTCCTCACAACCACCGCACACACAGACACGCACACGCCGAATTCCTCGTGCCTGGGTCGGGTCAAAATTAAACACGCGGGCTGTCTTGAAACTGGACACATTCTTCAAATAACACCGTGGCTTGAAAAGAAAACAAAATATATAATAGGCGACGTTTCGAGCAATGGCCCCTTTTCACAGGACGTACAAGTGTCGAGCTTTATTTGCGTTTGTTCACTGCGCTCGTGCTCCACCGATCCCGCCACAGCAGCAGCGTCGCCAGATAATTTGTTTACAAAACAGAATACGATTATTGAACACAACAAATGTAAGCAAAAATTGAGTTCTGTCTTCGCAATGTATTTATTTTTACGTAAAAAAAAAATCTGTGCGTAGAGTATCCTGGCTGGCTGCTGGCTGGACTCCTGCCCACCCCAACAGTAACTCTGTTGTTGTTGTTGTTAGTGGCTTGCCGCGGGCCGTTGCCACCGAAACGAGCTGGGTAACTGGCTACACGGGATTTTTTTTTTTACCGTGGGACAAATAAACCATTGAGTTTGAATAAAACTTCGGAAGAAGATGTTCGGAACTCAAAATAATAATAATAGCGGCGCCTAACTAGGTGGGAGTAACGAATACTGGACATCTGTAGAGGTAACTTCTACTGGACATGTATGAAAAAGAGCTGCATAGCTAATCGGATTCCTCCGATAGTCTAAATAAAGATTCCGATTCTGAATACGGAAGACTGACCACGGTTCAATAAAAATTTCTGTCACTTCTTTGGAATCTGTGCACCTATAAACGTAAATATTTCGCCAGAATATTGTTAAATTCTAGAGAATGTATATATATTAACTTACAGTACGTATTATCTTGGCATTTTATTTTCAGATAAATACGCATGATACGCGTAATACTGCCGAGTACAGTAATGTGAGAAGAGCGTGAAAATTACAGCAAAAACTACAATTAAATGTCGTTCTCTACGACTACATTACATATATTTTTTTTTAAAAGAGAGTTTTATTTCATCAGTCTATTTAATGATTGCCTTTCCAGACCAATATTATTCCAGGAGCATAATGGTGAAGCCCACAGGGCCCTTTTAAATCCTTTATATTACGTTCACTTGCGTGCTTGCTTGCTTGCGACCGTGCAAATCTTTCGGTTGTTTTTTTACCCACTTCCCGTGATCCAATCGAGCTGACATTTTGCACACAGACTCGTTGTGCGTGACAATGTATTTTCGTGAATTTTCCCCCCAAAATTTACACTTTTTAGGAAAAAATAAATTATATTTAATTACCAATTGCTTAATACTGGCAGACAATCATCTGACCCATAGGTGGCAGCCATCTCAAGCCAGAGGACGAGAGGACTCTAGCCGCCACGTATATAAATGATTTAGAGTGATAAACTTTGTTTTTACGGGTTTACTTGTTTGGTTTCGACCTGGGTTTCCCGTCGTCTTTCCGCGTTTTACCAATCAACTCCCCCATTCAATTACAAAGCAAACTCGTTCCGCGCTGCACGCACCAGATGATTGTTAAACACGTCCCACGTGACGAGCTGAGCAATTAACGCTGCCTGCGTCACGTGGAACATGTGCACACAGACATATATCCCCCGTATAGTCTTAACAAACTGTTGGGGCAAGTGCTGCCAGCGAGCACCGATGAAGACCGGCACGGTACGCGAGGGTGGTGGGTGGCCAGGAACGCGCCCGACCGCCTTTGTCTCCCTAGTGGCGATGTTTTTACACACCACAGCAGGTACTCATTTGAGGCTGAGCCGACCTAGGAGAGGCCCATGACCGGTTCAGATAATCGTCATCGGTTGTTGGCCGTGAGCGGGAGTCGAACTCGGTTTACCGGGTTCGTAAGCGCGCTGACCGCTACACCACCGCTCCCCACGTGGAATACGTGTATATGCACATACACACACGTGGAACACGTGTATATGCACACCCACACACACACACACGTGGGATACGTGTACAGTTTACGCACCCGGAGAGCTCAACCGTGATTTGAATCGGCTCTCTATTGAAGCAGACGGCGTCGATTGCTTTTACTGCGTCACGTGCATCTTGTTTAACAATCATCTGGCGCGTGCAGCGCCCGATGAAGAGACGAAGCGTGGTGGTGGTGGTGTGCCGTGAGAACTGGAGTTTGCGAGACCCTGGTTTAGACCATCACGGGCTCCCATTAACAGACTCATGCTTGCGACACCGTGTGACCCTGGAAAGCACATCACTCTGTACCGTACATTAACTCACGGTGTGGTTGTTTCAGTTATAAAGTATAGGAATGGGTCTGTGGAAATAAAATACAAGTCTCGGGAATACATCTATATATAAACATGAAGTCGTTATTTTTAATGACGTGTTTTAAAACGGGGAATAATTGGTGCCCGCCATAGGAACATGGAATTTCCATAATTAAACTGCAAACGAGGATGAGCAGCACCCATATGTTGTTGGAGCAGAAAGGCTATTTCTGGACATGAATTTGTCATTACATGCGTGTGTATATATACTATATCGACTCAGCCTCAAATAAGTAGCTGGTGCGGTGTGTAAACATCACCACTGGGGGAGACAAAGGCGGCCGGGCGTGGTTGCTGGCCACCCACCTCCTCGTGTCCCCATGCGGGCCATCATAGGTGCTACTCGCTAACAGCACTTGCCCCAACAGTCTGTCAAGGCTACATTTAGCATTTTTTCTATGCAAAACTGAACGTGTCGAAAGTCAGCTCGAGGAGAATACTACGAACGCCATGGAGGGGACTTTGTTGATAATTCTATCGCCCTGTTCTCAACACGCTGTCGGGTTTCGCAATGAAATCAAGTGATTGCTTTAGTTAATTATTAAATAAGAGATCGCATTGGCAGTGGCAGACGAGACACAAACGGCAACAGACGACGACAACTCCATCATTTACATTTCATTGTTGACACTTAACAAATATCGAATTCTAAACGTTTCGGTCGATGACTCCTTTTCAGAGCCAGCTGCGTTGAAAATGAAATCTTCACGTCAAGGGAGTGCGTTGACAGTGGTGTGCGAGTGCAGATGAATACAAGCTCCGCGTTCTGCGTTCATAGATAACACATCATTAATATAATTAAGCAAAGTTTTATCCAATGAGCCTTTATCATTTCCATTCGCGCTGTGCATTACATATGCACGTAACAGACTGCGTTGGCAGTGGAGAACAAGTACAATAACACATACACCTTCATGAACACCTTGCTTCAAAACATTAATATGAAAACGTTCCAGACAATGAACCTTTTACAGAATTGTTACATTGAAAATAAATGAGATAAGATATTTTTAGCAAATGGTGTACAAGCTCAAATAAAACCACCTACCACATTCATTTCATAGTTGCTGTAATAAAATATTTTGCTTAACGTTTCAAGCAATGACCCTTTCTCAGAGCAAGTTATGTTGAACGCAAAATAATCACGTAAGCGTCTGCATTTGCAGTTGCGTACAAGCACAAATAAAAAAAATACTACAGAAGTTGTCTTAAAATAAATATACGGTATGCTAACGTTTTGAGTAATGACCCTTTGTCAGGGCCAGATGTGTTGATATTAAAATGTAAAAAAAATGTAATGGACTGTTTTGGCAATGGTGTTACAAGGGCATAATTTTTTTACAAAAATCTAAACAAAAACTCTCCACTGTCTTACAATTAAAAATAAGAATTCGAATTCTGTCACACGTTCACTAGTCCATGCAGGTTATTACAACCTCTATCGCAGTGGTTCTTAACCTTAACTGCAGCCTTCGTTACAAAAATATATAATGTTAATAAACACGTAGAGGGGTTGATGAAACAAACTACGTTGCAACTTACGTGGCCGTGCTTAATTTGTGTTTTCGATTATTTACCTTAAAAAAAAAACTCTGCCCATGTCTCGCACCCCCCAGAAAGGGCATCTCGCACACTCAGGGGATGCGTGAACCCCAGGCGAGAGGAGACGGAGCGATCAAACATGAGCAGTGTTGTGCTGCTTGGTGCGAGCTTTGATTACCGATCACCGCAAGATCGCGAGAGATAACGGTGGCGACGGCGGCTTTAGAGAGGCCCTTAATCCAGCGGTGCATTGACCATGGCTGATGATAGACGGGCTTGTTTTTATTCTCTTGTAAACGAGCGGCGTTCATTGGGAATGTTGCGTTGAGTTTGTTGTTTGGTTGACTTGTGCGGTGTTAAAAAAATAAACACACACGCGCGTGTGCGCATGGGTGGGACAATACTCCCCCCCCCCCAGTTCTCAGAAGCCCTGCGCCATTATACAGCGTGCTTCAAAACAAGTTAACACTTCTAAGAATCTGCAACAATGCCACAAGAAATGTGTTGCCTCCGGGCTCTGGAGACCACCTGGAGAAGATTCCAGGCACGCGTTGACAATGATGGCGAACAAGTGGGAGACTCTGACTTTTTGGAGCTATTAACATCACATTTGTTATCATGTTACAGTGTATTATCCGTTCTTTAATCATTAAAAACGATCGTCCCGTGTAGGTGTTAACATTGTTTTGAAGCACACTGTAGTGTGGTGGCCCAGGGCCGACTTTCAAAGTCGCAAGGGAACGGAGAGTGGAAACTGAACGTGCCTCCAGATGACGGAACTTGACAAGAGGAACTACGGGAAGAGGATGGAGGGGGGGGGCTAAAGGCGCATCCCTGAGATTGTCTCCCTCACGACCATGCTCGCGACAGGGGCCTCCTCTCGGAGAGGGAACTGGACGACTCTTCCTGGCTGGTCACGCGCGGTGTTGGGAAAGGTGGCAGTACCCACACTCAGGGGTTGCATCTATATATTTTTTTACCCACAATGCACCGCAGCCACAACAACACGTGCGTTTGTATGCATTTGTTTCCGTTGGACAGGGCCCCGTTGTTGACGTGGGGCGACGGGGAGGTGGCTCTGGCCAGTAACATCAGCGGATTGTTTTTTTTGTAAAGAAGCTTGATTCTGCCGATGAGATCTAGAATGGTCGAAATTGGTCCATATTTTTGCGATCTTTTACAAATGCTGCTGGGTTACATTGCTATGGAGAGTTAATAGAGGCTGATGGACGAAAACTAAAACGAAACAAAGCGATCTATTAGATTTAATTTGACCACGTAAAGCCCACTGAGTTATATAGCTCTTTTCAGAAGGGACCTGACCACAAACGATAGCTCAACGAAGTGGCTTATCATGTGGACATGTATAGCAGCCAAATACTCTAAAGGCATGTTTATAAATGTGGATGGCAAAACTAGAAGACCCGGAGAAAAATCCACGCAACCACGGGGAGAGGGACACACACACCCCAAATATATATCAGGCGTCAAGGTTGGGATCGAACCCACGACCTCCTGTATACCAGGCGAGATCGTTAACATCTCGCCACCGTGGCACCACGTGTGTGCGTATGTGGAGGCACAGAACGAATTGATTCTAATCACTTACTGCGACTCCTTTTGCAAAGCCCACGTCGGGAGAGAGGAAAAGGAGCAGGCAATGGAGGTGGGGGTGAAGGGACGGGAGAGGAGATGAGAGATGGCATGAGATAGCAGAAGAGTGGGAAGGAGAGAGGAGAGAGGGGATGATAGATAGGGGAGAGATGAGAGAGGGCAGAGGAGATAGGGGCGATTATAGGGGAGAATGCGATATGAGAGGATTGAGGACATTGAGATGGAGGAGAGAGAGCGCTAAGGACGATCACTCGGAGACGCCACGCTCTCTAAGCAGGGTGTGAATGGGAATCGCTCTCGGCGAGACATCAAGTCGGGTCCTTTGTCAATCCACTGCTGGATGAAGGCCTCCTCCTCCTCGCGGTGAAGTGGCCGACACGGCGCGTGGAACTGTTGTCTGTGTCTTCAGAACTGCACTTTGTGTTGAATTTGTTGTCCTTCCACCGTACCTCCTATTAGCCTTTTTGCTACGTACGGTGCGAAAGAAGTTCTACATACATACACGTGCATGCGTGCAGTCTCCAACTCTTATTCACTCCATCTCATGGCCTCGCTGTGTATGTGCTATGAAGAAGGGCTCGTTGCCCGAAACGTCACCTTTTGTAGATTTTGCTTTTATGTCGCAGTCTCATTGACGACTATCTTGCCAATTTGTGTTGTTATTTGTGTCAACGCAGCTGTAGCATCACTATCGAATATTGTAACATCACCACGACGTTGGTCAGATTGGTGAATATGGGGTTAGGGCTGCTTCAGATGGCACTCTCCACTCATGTTCGCCGTCACGGGCGGGAATTGAACTCAGATCGCCAACTCATACTGCTTTGCTTTAACTCCCGCACATTGAATAATACATTTTTATTGAGAATTAATTGATACTCTTTGGTTCTTTCGGTAAAGTCACGTCGGTAGAAAATATCATAGATCATCACGTTTCGATCGCCACCGAAAGAACCAACGAGTATGGATTCCTGCGGTTACGAAAGCTTCAAATCAAAATTAATTGATACTCTGCCAGAACAATGAGCTCACAGACATTGCCCAGGACCAGTTCAAGGAATCGCTCGCCTCCGAGGTTCGCCGTCACCCAGGATCGAGCACAGCAGAGGGGGAGTGGGGGAGCCGGCCTCGTTCACAACGCGGCCTGCCAACCACTGCGCCCACCGCCCCAGCCAGCAGCCCACGTCTCCCTCGCACTGTGGGAGATCGTTGTTCTAATGGGCGGCGATGCACAGGCTGGACACAAGGTCCGGGACACGGCCCCTTGCTATCAAAGAGCTCCTCTCCACCAGGCGAAGCTGCGTTGGCTGAGTCACGTGGCTCGCATGCCCAGCCACCGCGTGCCCGATCAGCTTCTGTTTGGACGGATAGAGGTGGTCTCAACGGGCGCAGGACGGGCTAGAGTAGAGAGATGGACTGATGTGGTGGTACAGGAAGGATGTGGAGCTTATTTGACTTGCAGATGACTACTGGTACCAGCGGTGTCAAGATGGACCTCTGTGGACGAGGCTCTTGAAGGAGGCTACTCTGGGTAGTTGGAGGCAGTGGTCCTTCCACAACAACAACGGGGGGTGGAGCGACGCTCACAACAACGAGCGGAGCACTGGGCGGGTAAAACACAGCAAGTTGGCACAGGTGGTGACTCTATCGGTCATCTCAATCAATCAACCCATGGTTACTGGATACGTCCCTTTTACCTCCTGTCAGCGAGCCTTCGACAAAGTGCACCTAGCCTGGCACAAGCGCAGTGGTGACGTCACCGCCACTTCGTGGCGATCGGCGGCACAAGGCTGATGCAGTGTGAAAAGTGCGAAACGAAAGCATTGAGAGAGATATATGCGAGTAATTACATCGATACACCGAAACACGTGGGTCAGAGAACATACACGTAGGCGAAAGACACACGCACTCTTTTAACAATTCACATATGTAGTAGATCGTATACAATTCTAGAGGGTAATATGTAAATAAGGATTGAATGTATTGACATTGCAAGTATGTACTCTGTATGTACAGTACTATAAACGCCGTAAGAATGTTATGGAACCTGTCCACAGGCACATGTATTTAGGTATGTCTCGGTAAGTGTTTCAGATGAAACTAATTCGGATGTTGGATGTCGGGCATTTTTCGGTTTAATTTCGGATTTTTATTGCATTTAATCCACAGTTAAGCTCATAACTTTAACAATACATTTTAAATATTAATTATTGCATAGCATTTTATAACGTAAAGCTCCGTCAGCGTTAAACAGTAACGTTAATGTGTATAGATATATATTTAACGTTTTAAGCGCAATTGATATCACGTGGTGGCAATGTGACGTAATGGAAGTGATGTGACTTTGAGTGTGACGTCACATTTCCGGCTCAATCCCCAAAGATAGTTTTTCTGTCTAAGGATTATCCGTCATGCCGCAGTCTAGAGGCCTGATTAAAAAAATATAGGGAATGGGAGAAACATACGTGCAGCAGCAACAACAACACTCGGCACATTCGTCAATTGCACGGTGTCCTTCAAAGGAAAAATAATAGGCGACGTTTCGGGTAACGGCACATTCACAGCACGTAAAAAAATGTGAACCGACAGTTGCACTGGTGGACTTTGATTTTTCAACCACCAGACAGACTCCTTTGCGTAAACATGCAGTTAATAGCGCAATAATGTTTTTTTTTTATTCTATCTAGCTTTTAGTTAAAATAATACCAACTAGCCTATTCGGTATTTTTCTTGTGTGCAGCACTGTATAATAATGCATAACGTTTCATTAATTTATTTTCAAAATCGTTGTGATTTTACCATCGGTCAATTCATGGTCTACTCTGATACCGTACGAACCACGTGATGCTTATCATGAGTCATTGAACTGGAACCAGCTGGTGGTGGAGGAGCAATGCGTGTGGTGTCGTCCCATCATTGTGAAGATCCCCAGGGGTTTGGATCTTCCACGAAGCTCACGGTCCACCCCTTAAACCGCATCCACTGCACATTCCGTGGCACCAGCAGACGCGGATGCTCCGCGCAACAAACGAAACATTTTAAATAAAAAAAACTCTCAATTTGTGTGTGCGACTGTGGTCATCCAGAACAAACAAATACACCGTATCACGATATCACGGCGATACAAACACTTCGCTACAGACGCGCTGGTCGCCTGCATGTGAACTCGTAAATTGTTGCTCTGCATCTAACACCATCAGCCACACGGCGAGAAGCAGAAAGAATGAGGCAAGGGTATTGCTGTGCGCCTGGGTTGGGTAGGACGTCGCAACGACGTGGAGAGGCAGAGCTAAATCACGTGAAACGACGCAGCTTGGCACGCGCTGAATAAAAGGTTATTCAAATACGAAAAAAACCCCGCCGAGACTGAATAACGACAAGAGCCCCCTAATTAATTATGCCGAAGCCCCACCGCCCACGTGACCTTCCTATCAATGGCCTGACAGGGGGTGAAGTGACATTTTGAGTTCCGCGGACGTTAATTGGTCTCTCTAAATGTACGTTTTAAAATCTGAGCTTAGAAACCGGACATCGTAAAACAATACCGGCGTGTTGGTAGGGTTCGTCACTCGAACGTTGACAAAGCAATATAATAGCGTCAAGAATTAACTGTAATCATTACGATTACGCCTTGATACATTAACTCTTGCAAGAGATTTGCACTGAGCTCAATTAATCGTTTTTTTTCGAAGACTGTACGCAGTTAACTGGACACGTGGCATGGCCATTTCTGATCGTCACAGCGCAAACACCTAAAGCAGTGCCGGATTATGCTAGTAGCAACAGTAGCTACATATGTAGCAATAGTAGCTACACATGTAGCTACAGGCCCCGCACTTTCAAGGGCCTCGCGCTCAATGCTTTCAAGCTACCAATTTCGGGTCAGTGATTCTGCACTTGCTCTATTACTATAGTACTATACTGCCTTCAATTTTTATGAACGACTGGGTGTTTAAGGTTAGCGATTTGTCGTATTATCTGGCTGTATAGCAAATGAAAAAATACAATTACTTTAGTATGCAAGTAAAAAACTGTGTTTTAATATTCATGTGTTTTATGTTATTTAGGGCCCCTTCATAACATATGCTAAAGGCCTCACACTAGCTTAATCCCGCACTGACCTAAATAACAAAAGCTACGCAAAAGCCACTGGAGCCACACATGAACCACGATACCTCGCTAATCTCTCGTCAAGAAGCATAAACCATCAAGCACGCGAACTCCGGGTCACCATCTCAGCGGCTTGTTCGCTTGGCCGTTGAGCAAAGACGGCGGTCACTACATCGCTCTCGCTTTCAGATGCGCTCTTGCGGCCGTCTGGAACGCTCTTCCTTCCGATATTAGGACGCCACTGGGAGCTATGCACTTTTAAAGTCTAGATTTAAAAACTAATTTCTTTAAAACTTATGTTTGTGTTTAGCGTGTTGTCCTTCCCCCGCACCTACAATTAGCACGGTTGTCTACGTACGGTGCGAAAGAAGTTCAACGCACATCCGTCAATATTCTTCGTGCGTCGACGAGAAGGTAAAACCTTGAGCGATTCGGATCGCACCATCCCAGGGTCTTCCCGCGCAAATATAATGCCACTAACTCTTTGGTTCTTTCGGTAAAGTCACGTATAAAGATAAAGTCATAAATTAAATAATAGCATACGACGTTTCGATTGCAACACAAGCAATCGTCATCAGGTAAAAATGAAATAGCAACAAAAATATAACCAGAAAACGATAGACAAACATATAAGCAGACAGATATCACAGAGATACATAGAGAGAGAACACACATAGGCACAAGCTCCAAATTAAGATTATAATGCCACTAAATTGCAGCGTGGCGATTTAATAGCTCAGTGGGATTTACCTGGCAAGATAACAAAAAATATCGTTTAGTTTTGTATATTTTAGAAGTTTAATTTAATTATCATTCCTTATACTTTGCACTCCTATCATTGTCTCTGTATTGTTTGTTGTTGTAACGTTTTGACCCCGTGCCCCCTCCCCCTTACTGGACATGTAGGAAAAAGAGCTTTATAGCTCATAGGATTCCTGCAGCAGTAGGAATACAAATTCTCGGACGCGGTACAACAACTGGGCGCGGCTCGTACAAATGTCGCGTGGTCAAGGAAGGACGCTTACAGGTCAAGGCGTGGTACGACAGCGCGCCTACCCAGCCACGAAATAGCGAGGTCACGTGGTGTTACGACAACGCACCTACCTAGCCACGACGTAGCCATGCCACGTGGTGGTGGATCACAGTGGTCAGCGCACTGCGCTCCGAACCCCGGCAAGCTGAGTTTGATCTCCCCGGCCACACTAACATCAGTGCGCTTGTAAATCTAGAATTAAAACTCGTTTCTTTAGAACTGCGTCTTGTCGTGTTGAGTTTGTGTTGTCATTCCTTACAGCCGCATCTCCGATTATTATCACGGATGGCTACGTACGGTGCGAAAGAAGTTCAACATGATTACATATTAGTATGGGTCTCTACGGTACTATAGGAGTCTCTGGATCTCTGTGGGTCTTTATGGGTCTATGTGGGTCTCTGTGGGGTTCTGTGGGTCTCTACGGTTCTATAGGAGTCTCTGGGTTTGTGTGGGTCTCTATGGTTCTATGTGAGTCTCTGGATCTCTGTGGGTCTCTATGGGTCTCTTCCTTCCTATATTAGGAAGCCACTGGGGCTATGCATTTGTAAGTGATCCATATTGAAAACTCATTTTTATGGACTAGTTCGTTGTCCTTCCCTCCCGCACCTCCGATTTGGACGGTTGGCTACATATGGTTCGAAAGAAGTTCAGCACACGGTACACACAGTGGCGAGTGATATCTAAACCGACGCTGCTTGGGACCCTCGGCTCCTCACCGGCCACTTCACCAACCCGCAGTGACCAGCGTGGTGAAGTATGGTCAACTGGACCCCCGCCCCTTCCCTGCCCCGCCCCCTCCTCTGCCCCGACCCCCACCAACGACCCACACGATGTGGGGAGGTATTTTTCTTTTTACACGATTTTATTTAACTCACTTTGTTGTTGTTGTTGTTCCTGTTGTCATCGTTGTTGTTGTATCCTCAAATCATGCAACTAAATTTTTACCCACTTCCCAATGTAGTATCGACTGCAAACTTGGTATACTTATGTCATACTGATGACAATACTATATTATATCATAAAAAATAAAAACATTTTTTCTTCATGTTTCGGCTTGGCTCTAATTGTCCACGCTCAACTGACGTTGGCTGTAATTGGCCACGGTCCCTTACGTTATGGCAAGCTTCGGGGCCACTTCCTGAAGTCGTGGAGTTCTTCCATTACTAGTACGCTACATTTCATTAAAGCGTGTTTTTTTATATATTACTTCTTGATGGGAAGACTGACACACGTGCAACACATTCATCACACACGTGTCACTAATGTCCAAAAGTGGTTTACGCACACGCGAGTTGAACGCGGCAAAATGTATCACCAATCAATGATCAATCAACCCTAATTATCTAACCGGTTCAGCCGCACGGCTGTTCTGTTGATATCATGACACCTCGGTCAGGAGTCGTGAACCAGGAAGCGCCTTTGCACGAGATACGATTTTTGCGCTCACGCCTGCAGATGCCGGGATGCAGCGAAACGTCTATTTACAGGGTGGCCCACAAGTCAGGACACACACACACATAGGGTTATGTATTATTTTAACAAATCACATGGGGTTGTTATATATTATTTTAACAAATCACATGGGGTTGTTTAATTTATTTTAACTAATGTTCTAACCGACTTCCATGAACATTAATGCACGATGTATTCATTCTTTTAAAATTAATTTAGGACGTTTTGAAGATTTCCGATGCCTCCTTTAGCATAAATAAAAAACTAATGTATCTCGTTAGTCATCTGAAAAATAAGAAAAATAGATATTCATAATAATACATAACACATTAACTGAACGAATGAACAATGAAATGTTTACATGCCGGTGTTAAAATAAATAAAATCACCCCATGGGCCCTGACTTTTAATGCCACCCTGTACAGTTTGTGCTGCTTTTCAACATTCCGATTTTACTGACAAACAGAAGCAATTGCTACGCACCCCACGTGACTTAATTTGTTTGGCCGTGTCTGGTGGTGTGGCTACACGGATAAGCATCGCTCTGTACGCACTCCAGTACCAGCGGTCCCCACACTTTTTGTCACCAGGGACCGGTTTCGTGGAAGACAATGTTTTCACGGACCGGGGGGGCGGGGGGGTCATCATTGGGTCTTTCCCCCTTTTCAAAGAAGCTCTCCAGCGACGTTTGTTTTTTTTACTCATGTTGGCTACTAGGGGTTAGAGCTTGTGGGCTTACCAACACTGTGACTGAGCCAAGTGCGCAATGCGGGAAAGAAGCGCGGACGGAAGTGGTCAATAATTATAATAAAATATTGGGGGCGGGCCACGCGCGGACTCACCGCTCTCACATCCTGTTGCTGCTGTGCGGACCGGTTCCTAACAGGCCACGGGCCGGTAGCGGTCTGCGGCCCGGGGGTTGGGGACCTCTGCACTACACGATCTAACCCGAGCATAAACAAACTACGATTCTGATTCACAACAATAATATTGGTCAGTGATGAATATCTACGAATTGATGTGTTGTTTAATTCAACTTAAGAAGCGCGATAGCTTAACGAAGTGGGCTCAAAATGTGGACATTTATAGCAGTCACATACTCTAGATGACGACGATGATGATGATGACGACGATGTTAAAGTTATGCGATACTTACACCATACCTCATTATTGGAACCTCATTTGCCAGTTAAAAATATGATTGTTTTTTTACCCTTCTATCTGGCAATAAAACTGACACCTTTTTTACAAGGAGTCATGTTTGCATAGACCACAATACCTGCAGCCATAATGCAGTGCATATATTTTCAGAGTTATGTTTTTTGTTTGTATTATGGCTGCAGGTATTGTGGTCTATGCAAACATGACTCCTTGTTAAAAAGGTGTTAGTTTTGTTGCCAGATAGAAGGGTAAAAAATTACACTATACCTGTCAACCCCTTGTCAGTGCCCCCTACCTTATTACAGACCAATTCAGACATTATTAGTCACCCAGTGCCGTTATAAATCTCAACGTTCATCCTACAAAGTGCCATCACAAGGAAGAAACACAAATAGACAACAAAAAGTAGCCCGTTTTGAAACGGCTGTACGTCGCATGGACCTGAAAACTCAAGTTACCTGCACAAGAATACGGGGTAAACCGTATGGGTTGACGGGGTATGTTTCGTGAATGATTACAGTACACAATGCCAGAGCATTGCGAGTCGTAATTTGACACCTTGGGGAATTGTGGCATTGACGGGTGTTGCGTAAAATGATCGATGACGATGGTGGTGGTGGTGGTGACGACTCTCGTGAATTATTAACATGCACGGATCACATTATCCAACAACACGACAAAGATAAATCTAACACCAGCGGCGTGGTAAGCGTGACTTTGTTACAAAACACAAACTTGTATGGACGTTCGTGATGATGAGGATGATGCTGATGGTGAAAATAGTCAATATTACTCAACATAACAACGTGTGTTTACCCTTTCTGGCAATAAAACAGGAGGTGTTTAGATGTTCAAACACCAAATAGAAACCTTTTGCAGGGAATCAAGTCTGCATTAAGCACACGTACTTGTGGTGAACATACAAACAAACACGCTTTAATAATAATAAATGCCTTGTATGTGAAACTGATTGGCCTACACCAGAGACACCCTTCTTTAGGGCCTGGTCTCACCACCGGTGTCAGACCAGAGGACGCCAAAAGGAGACCAGTACAAGGACAATGCCACTATCAGGGCATTGATAGCTCAGGGTGAACAAGTATATAAAAAAAAATAGGAATAGTTTCTTATTGTTTCATACTTTTATACTGGCAAAAAGGTCCCATTACTCAACGTGTGCATTACTACATGCGGGGTTCCCTCCCAGATAACATTAAGCAGTTATAGATATATATTCAACAATATAGTTTGATTATTATTTTATTATTTCCCTTCTACGTGACTTTACCGAAAGAACTAAGAATATGAATCCCTGCAGTCACGAAAGCTTTAAATCGAAAGTTATAGATACATGCATTTAGTTATTAAAAATGATGTTATTTGTTTGATGATGATGATGAAGCCACTCTACGAAGTTGTTCAGAATGGTGAACAGTATAAAAAGATGACACGTTGTGGTGGATGGTGATTATAAATACGAGACATCGTTGATACAATTGTTAAACAGGATTGTTTAAATTTATAACAATATTGTGTGTACGTCGATGCTCTACAATTAACGCAGACATCACGACTACAAAACTCGTATTTTTGTGCCGAATTCCAATACGGAGTATCGCCAATACAGTACACAAACAATATCCACTCATTTCATTGAAGGCTGCATCGACATGGTCCGAAGGCAACCTCCGTGCCAATGAACACGACGCGAGAGACGGAGCTGGTCTTACTCTCCAGCGCAACGTGCTACAAAATCGTAAACAAACAAAAAAACTCCGCTTGGCTTTCCAACATTCCTGCTCCTCCGATGCTGATGAACCAAATTGATTGCCACGTGTGCCCACTGGCGGACGCAATGGGGGGTGGGTTGGCACGTGCCCCCCCAATGATCCGATCGAAATCCCTAATTTTGATCGGATCATTGGGGTTTATTAGTAATAAATCGGCATTTGCGACCCCCACTGCCACTGTGTAGCATACAATTACGTGCCAGGGACTATATGAGATGATAGGACAATAGTCTGAGTCCATAATTGGCAATAAGTAACGGCAAAGCGGTTATAAGTGACTCAGAATTGTGCGCAGTTGCATATACAGTCCACGACTTCCCTGAAGGCATTCAGCTTCAGCGAGCGCGATGCCGATCACACGACGCGGTTCGAATTCGACCCTCGATCGATAGTTGCGCCATCGCCGCACACGCGTCGAATAAAAAGCAAGGGACAAGCCCTCACTCACTAACAACTCCTTACTTACTAACAACTCCTTACAAACTAACAACTCCTCTATCCTTTTTCATTGCTGGAGGGGTTGCCACCCCTACCTGAAAATCCTGGCTCCGCCATTGCGTGTGCCCATGTTGGTGATAACTTTATTTGATTGGATCTGTCGCTCGGTGATGGTGGTGGGTTATACAGATTAAATTGTCATTATGCACTGCACGACCTTACGCAAATATAAACCAAACGACGAATCACACACCTGGCAGGAAACACGTGAAGCAGACTAATGTCATTCTCCACATATGGTTACGAATCGCCCATAGGTATCTCAGATATTATTACATAGTATTATTAGTATTATAATACAAGTCATTGTCGCAGTACGTGGCTGGCATTGGTAAACGCATGCCAGGCGACGCCCTGGCCGAAGTGTCCGTGACCTCGTTGTGAGATGTCCATCTCTGTTTAAAATAATCAACGTGGGGAGAAGCATTGAATGGGAATGATGAAATACGTCCACGCAATAAAATATTTTATGTCTTTGCAGAAAATGTTTCATTCAAAGTATAACGTTCTGTAACACGCATGCAATGTAATAAACATAATAAACTATAATTCACAGTGATGTTGACAGGACTGTTCTTACACGTTCTGACCCCTTCTTACTAGAGATCTGTGAAAAAAAGCTTCACAACTCATCGAATTCCTCCAGTACAAATAGATATTCTTGATTCCGATTCACTCACACAATGCACTCGCCACGGACGATGGATTCACCCACTCGCAAGAGGTCGTTCATTGTCAACGATGGGAAAATAATTTCAGCAGAATCAGACACAGGGCGCGCGCGTGTGTCCGTGGATACACCGGCCACCGTCTTCTACGCAATGCAGGACG
Organism: Lethenteron reissneri; assembly: GCF_015708825.2. Classification (NCBI taxonomy): domain Eukaryota; kingdom Metazoa; phylum Chordata; class Hyperoartia; order Petromyzontiformes; family Petromyzontidae; genus Lethenteron; species Lethenteron reissneri. The sequence goes on from NC_083784.1 coordinate 8,356,340, forward strand.
CTCCGGAAAGCAAGACGCACCCCCAACCCGATCCTGTGCCAGGTGTCAATCGTGTTCCGCGTGTATCTGAAGACGTACACACTCGCCCGCGTCAAATTACCGTGTTCTCCGCGAAACAAGACGCTCCAGAAAGTAAGACGCACCCCCAAACCCAATCTTGTGCCCTGTGTCAACAACTTTCTTTGACCGATCTGGATAATAAGAACGAATCTCCCACCCCCCCTCCCAAACTTTTGCTTCTAAAACACTGGTAAAGGAGCGCGTGCTAAATACTCCGGAGAATACGGTATATTTCACAAGCCACCAAATATATCGCGAGCGCATCGCGTGTGTACACCAAGACAAAGATCCCCCGTGTAGCCATTACCAAACGGTTGGGGCAAGTGCTGTTAGCGAGCACCTATGAAGGCCGGCACGGCACACGAGGGGGTGGGTGGCCAGCACCACCCCCGACCGCCTTTGTCTCCCGAGTGGCGATGTTCACATGCCACACCAGGTACTCATTTCGACCTCGGTGGGAGGCCCAGGACCGGTTCAATAATCGTCACCGGTGTTGGCCGTGAGCAGGGAATCGAACTCGGGTCGCCAGGTTCGTAGCCCAGCACGCTAACCACTACGCTACCGCTGCCGCTGCCATGGCCTATACACAAAACAAAGATCCCCCGTATAGCCTTAACAGACTGTAGGGGCAAGTGCTGCACTTATGAAGGCCGAACGGTACACGAGGGGGTGGGTGGTCAATGCTGGCCACCCACCCCCTCGTGTACCGTTCGGCCTTCATAGGTGCTCGCTAGCAGCACTTGCCCCTACAAGTCTGTTAAGGCTATACGGGGGGGGGGGCGATCTTTGTCTTTGGCCTATACACTCACGCAGAAGCAGACGCACACAGTGGGGTCACACCGCACGCCGCGGACTCGGCGGTGGATGGCTCGACACTGCCGCGCGATGTTTGCGAGGCGCAGTTGCCCTGCATGCGCCAGGTGCAGATGGGGCAGACGAAACGAACCGTAGCCGATTTTTTTTTATTGTACCAGGTAAAGCCCAATGGGCTATATAACTCTTTTTTTAGAAGCGACCTGTCCACAAATGATAGCTCAACGAAGTGGCCCTATGAAGTGGAAATGTATAGCAGCCAAATCATCTAAAGGTATTGTTGTATATGTTGGGTATGAAAATTTGTTATGTTGTATGCGTGCGTGGGTGAAATTATTATGTTGTATATGTGGGTTATGAATATTCAGTGGAAATAATAATAATTAAATGAAATTTGGCCAAATATGTAATTATCCGGAAATATGTTAATTTATGTAATTACGCACATTTTAATTATGCCAATTCGAGAGGTAATCGTATTAATTATGCGAGTGGGTGTAATTATGATAACGCAAGTCGTTATGATAACCAGACCCCGGTTCACCCCGTTATCGCTTTAACATTTACTGAGTATGTATTAGTGTGTTTATTAAGGTCACCAAGTTCAAATCTCAACGCAGAAGCAGATCTTATGCATAGATTTCAGGAAAGAATCACACAACCACTTCTGTATTGATCAATTTATTACTAATTCAACCTTAACTATGATATAGTATGCGAACTCTCAATCCCGGAACGTCAATACGGCATCAATACAGTATCATCAACGATTGTCTGATTTCACTTTGACAACTGCACATGGATCCCGCATAACGCGATGGTTGTTAGTGAGAGAGAGAGTCGTTAAAACATGCAAATACTATGCTAAGAAAACCTTAACGTTAATGAATGATTATACTCAATATTGTTCACGCAGTACCGCACTCCTTATTGATCATACGCAACCCTTATCACGTTGTTAACACCTTGGGTCACGGGACAGTTGAATATTCTGTAGAGGATGCGAGTACGTGCGGCGATTATGACTGAAAGATACTTGAAAGATTATACGGCGAAAAAACACAATCAAAACAGTTACTATTCTTAAAGGCACCAATCTCAACAGATACATCGGCAGGTTATCTGACAGCAGAACGGCTCGGAGTAAGGGCCTGCGACGGTGCTCCTTTTCCGAAGATCGTTATCTTATACCAAGTTTACTAATTGGGGACCAGATCACCTGATAAGGATCCGGTGGCCACCACTCCCCACGTGAGCGTGGCTCGGCGGAAGGAGGTGCCAAGAATCAGTTCGTATTGATGGATCTGTTGGGAATTTATGCGATTAAGAGTACAGCCCACTAAATATTAAAGATAAAAATTAAGAATACTCTTATACGACGGAGGCCACCACTCGGTCTCGTTGTGATGCCTTCCCAGCCACGGATGACTTATGGGTTCGAGTGTGTTTGAGTGGTAAGAGTTGTCTTGAATAGTCAGTGTTCGGAGTCGATTCTTTATGTCAAACAGACGCCTGGTGGTCGTGTGGTGAGGGGGCGGTGCGCGTCATACGTATCAGGCGCTCTCCTGTCACCGTGGTGAATTGGCTCGGATGGCTGTTGATACGCTGTCGCAGTTCGGAACCCGGTCGGTAGGTGGCGCCCACAACTCGCTCGTAGCGTGCAGCGCTGGATCGTCGCCAAGTCGCGACGCTCACCACCGGCGGCAGCGGAGATCTCCGGCGGCAGCAGAGATTGACGAGCTGAAGATGAGTCGAGCCGACCCGCTGGTCGCAGCTCGCTCCTGAGTCGACCCTCCCGGTCGAGCTCGCTCCTGGGTCGACCCGCTGGTCGCCCTCGCTCCTGAGTCGACTCTCTGGTCGCACTCCTGAGTGGACCCGCTCTGGTCGCACTCGTTCCTGAGTCGACCCTCCCGGTCGAGCTTCTGAGTGGACCCTCCCGTCGCACTGGTTTCCAATGCTCAGGATCCTTTACTTTATGCCGAAAAATCCCCCTGGATCCCGCCCACAAGGCGGGGCTTCCGATTTTTGCTGTGTCAGGATCTGTCCGTAGGCAGGTGTGTCCATGTGTGTGTCCGTACGTCCGTGTGTCCTTGTGTGCATCACTGGCGGTATATTCCGTTGTCACACTCCCTCCATAAAACCCACGAGCAAACAACCAGATGTTACAAATTGTCTCGAAGTCGTCTCTCTGTCTGGGTGCAATTTATCTCTTGTCTGGCCTTCTTCATGAACCCAAAACACAGACGTTACAAATCGTCTCATAGGCGTCTTTGTTCGTGTTGCACACCTGGAGGGAGGGGCAACACTCTCTCCGACCCGGCGCACAAAGAAATGGTTAAAAGTTTTAAGTTAACATTTGTCCCTTACTATTTCACAGTTATGATTCTGTATGTAACCTAAGGTCTGTCGTTTCCCATCGTGGTGCTTGACTCAAGTGTAGGTTTCCCCGAGCGTATACACACTCCTATCCCGCGCTGCGGGGATACAAAGACGGCCGGGATCTCCCTTTCTCTCCGACCCTGGGTTTAACATCGTTTTTTTTTTATTATGTATTATATTCGACCTGGTTGTGATTCATCCCGTTATCCTGGCTTTTCATAAGTTTTACTTTGTCTTTTCATGCATATACTTATTACTATTAATTTATTCCCGATATCTTAGGTTAAGGGGTAAGTTTCTTGATCCTAGGAATTCGTATTCCTTGGTGCCTGGATGGTTATATAAGCGGAATATAGTTTACGGTGAATAGCGTTAACATTGATGTTATGTGCGATATTATGTATTGTGATGTCTTTAACTTAACTTGTTTGTCAGGGCTTTACTGACACGAAGTTGCATTCCATAGCCCGCAGTCTTTGCCCCACCCTATCTCTGCTCGCCGTTGTTGTTGCCTGCCGTTAATTCAAGGCCTCATTAATTTCCGTCACCCCTGAGTAGGTGAGGGCGGTTGAACCTTGGAGTCAGTTCTGGTTTTTGTCTGCCTGCTTCTTCTTGTGTCCCCTGACCCCGGGAGTTATTATTCTACTTTATGGCCTGTCGAAGCCCCACTCGCTGTTGCTGGGCTGGTGTTGTTCCCGGCTTTTTGCTTACGTTTGCAGTTCGCCGTGCTCTTGATTTCCTTCCCTCTTCAACCTTATATTGACTATTCGCTCCTGTCTGGGTGCGATTCAATTTTGACTTAGGAAGGTTCTGATTGTCATATGCTTCGGGTCGAATTGTATAGAAAGTATTGAAGTATGGAAATAACATTTCATATTGACTTAATAATGGTGATGGTTCAGTAGGCGTAACTTGTGGCCTGGTTTAATTGGAGTGGGTGTGAATATCGATAACTTTAGCCTACCCTGTTGTTAAATTCCGACTTTAACGTTACTTTAATAGCAATACAGAATAATTGAGCTTTTTGTCTTAACTAGGCGAATGCGAACTTCTGGTGACCCCCGCAGCCGTGTTGTTCAGCTGGGTCTTGTGCCTTGAGAGATATACAACCCTCTTTTAAATCACCTCTCCCCCTGTCCACCTTCTGCTCTGGGAGTGTTTATTCTTGATTCCAGGTCCAAGGCCCCCTCACATCCAGACGCGCAGGGTTGTTTACATCAGCTCCCCCCCTGTGCACGTGTTCTAACTAGCTCGGAATTCCTGAACACACAATCAGTGATGATTCCTGGCTTTCTGTGGTTGTGATTTAGACAAAGGCGCCTCTGTTTCTTCCATTGCCTTTGAGTCGACACTGCCCTATTATTTGCCCATGTGCTGAGGTCATAGAATTCGTTTTGACTTCAGTAATATTAACATTCAGTATTGGATTAGCAAATGGGCAATGGTTCATTGATGTAGCTCGCAGCCTGGTCTCCAGTTTGAGCGAGCGCGAGGATCGATAATTTAGCCTACTCTGTTGTTGAATTTCGAATTTTGACGTTACTTTAAAACCATGCAGGATGATTGGGCTTTTGCCTTAACTATGTCTGGCTGACACTCCCACTGTCTCTGCCGCCTGCACGGGTGACATGTGCCCGTTCATCAGGCCTTATCTTCCCTTGAAGCAACGTTGTAAATTCTGCCATCCTAGCCCTCCTCCGGTTCATTACTTAACAACACCTGGTGTTTTGCAGTTTGCTGCGCTTGGTGTGTTTCACTCATTAAAAAAAACAAGTAAAAAGATAATATATAAAAATCATCAAATATTATTAATCTCAATTATGGAAGAAGGGTTAGTATACAACATTCCGCCCTTTTAAAAATGACCAGTGGTCAAATGGCCACGGGTTATTTTTAAAAAAATGTATACCCTTCTTCCATCATGAACCATCGATTGTCCTCAAGTTTTGCTGCTATTCCTTACAACGCGCGCGTACGTGTCACAACTTAACATGGTTATTTTGAATTGAGCAAAGAAAATTAAACAAGCGTTAAACATCGATATTGCGTTACATCGGTTCTGATACATCATGACTCCGACGAATATTCATTTTTGTTTTTGTTAAATCCTGGGAAACGCTAGGTAGCGGTTTCGAACGCATTTATGCGTTACTTCCCTCATGTTGCCTCGTTCACCACTTATCACTTCGATAATTCGATCACGGTTTTCGGGGTTCGTTTTTGTAGTTTCCTCTCTCACTCTCTGTGTCGTGGGAGTGTGTGGTGAAAAATTGTGCTGCACATAACCAGAATTCGCGCACCCGACCCACTTTGACCCTTGGTTCGAGGCATTCGCTCTCTGGTGACGATGTGGGTTTTGGCTATGCCAGTGGTTTTCCGTCCGTTCACCCAGGCCGTGTGGGCCTTGCTTTCAATCTGGCGTAGGGAGGCAGTCTCGGGGTCCAACATCATTCCTACTATTCTCACTATTTCAGGTCTCAATGATTGGAAGAACATCACTTTTAAGACTGTCTTATCTCCCTGGGCATTGTCCACGTCCCCTGCGTAATATGCTTTCTTAAGGCGTAGGAGATAATCTCGTGGGTCTTCGTCTACACGCTGGGTCATCAACTTTGCCGCGTTCAATCCTTCGGATAGTGTGGAGTATTCCCCAAATCTCTTAACTACTGCTCGGCTCAATTGTTTAAAGTCACTCTTCACCCTATTTGGCAGGGAGGCTACCCATGGTCTGGCGGGTTCATGTAGGCTCCTTGATAATAAACATGCCTTTTCTGCTGATTTACCCAGACCCCGGATCTTAGCCTCCTGTTCTACTGTAGTTATGTGAGTGTGGATATCCCTGTTTTTGTTATGTGGATCGAAATAGGGAATTCTCACGAGTGCTTTGTCCATTAGTTTTAGTGTCTTACTGTTAAAAGTGTGTTGTTCGTCATCAGTGGTCTCGGTTCCTGAGGAGTGCTCCCTTGAGCTACCCTTGTCTCCACTATCACTGTTGTCATGTGTCCCGTGTCTGTGTCGTGATCTCCCTCTGTCCGAGGATTCGTATCTGTCCCGTTGCTTGTGTCTCTTGTTTTCCTTATGTGGGTCTTGTGATTCGTGCTTGTGGTTTGGTGTGCGTGATCTCCTTGAGCGGTGTCTATGTGGTGAGTGTTTTTGTCCTCGACCTTCATGCTGCCTACTACGTGTGTGGTGCCTGCTAGGTGAGGTGTTGAATTTATGTTTGTCTCGTGCTTCATGGTTATCGGGATTCCTGTCTCTGGGATTTTTGGTGCGGGTGGTTTTGCGTGGGTGATTTTTACATGTCATGCGTCCCTCTGGTGAGCTCTCTCTGGTACCCATGTCGTGTTGGTCATTGTCAGAGGAGTCAGTGTTAGATGAGCCGTCACCATCACGGTGGCTCTGCTTAACATAACTTTTGTAGTGCCTTTTGCACCTGTTACGTGGGTCAACTTGGCTCGGTGATTTCTGCTTATCCCATGGCTCATGCTTGTGTGATGTGCGTCTCTCTGGTGAGCTCCTGTTATCCGTGTCGTGTTGGTCATTGTCAGAGAAGTCAGTGTCAGATGAGCCGTCACCATCACGATGGCTCTGCTTAACATCACTTTTGTAGTGCCTTTTGCACCTGTTACGTGGGTCAACTTGGCTCGGTGATTTCTGCTTATCCCATGGCTCCTGCTTGTGTGATGTGCGTCTCTCTGGTGAGCTCTTGTTACGTGTGTCGTGTTGGTCGTGTTTGTGCGAGGTGCGTTTCTCTGGTGAGCTGTCTCTGTCATCTGCATCATGTCGGTCATACTTGCGTAGCGTGCGTCTGCCTGGTGTTCTGTTTATGTCATGTTTCCCGTCTTGCACCAGCTCCGCCCTTTCCCGCTCTATCATTACAGTGTATCCTGATGACTTAGGGTTAATTATTTGTCTCTCTCTAACGTTGGGGTGGTCGGCCTCATGTTTTCCCGTTTGTATTATTATTTCCTCTTCTCTCTCCTCGATTTGCGAGGGTGTTACTTTATCAAAATTGCTTTGCATAGTAGCCACACTCATTGTGGGATCTGGCCCTGGGCTACGTCCCCGTGGCTCGGAGTGTGGTAAATTGTTACTCCCGTATGTGTTCTGTGTATCAACGTCTGGGTGTTTCACTGGTGCATTTAGTGCGGATTCTTTCTCTCTCACGAGGGCGTGCAGACGCTCTACCTGCACCATTAAGGACAGTTTCTCTTGTCTCTCCCTTTCAAATTTTTCCTCATTCCATAATCTTTCTCTGTCTGTCTGTGCGAGGAGATACGAGTCTACCCTCGCTATTTCTGCAATTTTTACGTCACGTTTGGCTTTGCCACATTTCATCACGTCCTTAAGTAGTTTCCTTCTATGGGCCTTAACATCTTCTGTATGGCTCCCCTCCCATATATCTCTCTGCTCCGTCTGCTGGCTAGCAGTCCGTCCAGTACGTTTTAACACAAATTCCCGATATTGTTTTTCCATAGATTCCATCTCCTCCTCAGAGGTCCACTCTGTATCAGTGTTATGCGTTGGTGTGTCAAACTCAGAATGTTGTGGATCCTGTGCCATCTCTATTATGTAGTGTGGTTAATAGACTTAAGAGTGTATCTTAATTCTAACATCTCATGTGCGTCGTGAGTTACTCTAGAATTCCCTTTCAGAGCACATATAAACAATTGTATCACAGGATGCGTCAGTTTAACTCGAGCAAATAATCTCAGCCCAGCTGTCTTTTTTATACTCTGCTACTCTGGTACCTCCCTTCAGAGCGCGTTTTGTTTGTATACCCCCGTTTACAATCACAAGGCAACGTTAGTTCACAACACTTTGATTAACACATCAGTGATTCGTTCCTGAATTCATGCATAACCTGTCTGCGAGAGATCCCGGAAGACGAGCCCCCATTATGTTGTATATGTTGGGTATGAAAATTTGTTATGTTGTATGCGTGCGTGGGTGAAATTATTATGTTGTATATGTGGGTTATGAATATTCAGTGGAAATAATAATAATTAAATGAAATTTGGCCAAATATGTAATTATCCGGAAATATGTTAATTTATGTAATTACGCACATTTTAATTATGCCAATTCGAGAGGTAATCGTATTAATTATGCGAGTGGGTGTAATTATGATAACGCAAGTCGTTATGATAACCAGACCCCGGTTCACCCCGTTATCGCTTTAACATTTACTGAGTATGTATTAGTGTGTTTATTAAGGTCACCAAGTTCAAATCTCAACGCAGAAGCAGATCTTATGCATAGATTTCAGGAAAGAATCACACAACCACTTCTGTATTGATCAATTTATTACTAATTCAACCTTAACTATGATATAGTATGCGAACTCTCAATCCCGGAACGTCAATACGGCATCAATACAGTATCATCAACGATTGTCTGATTTCACTTTGACAACTGCACATGGATCCCGCATAACGCGATGGTTGTTAGTGAGAGAGAGAGTCGTTAAAACATGCAAATACTATGCTAAGAAAACCTTAACGTTAATGAATGATTATACTCAATATTGTTCACGCAGTACCGCACTCCTTATTGATCATACGCAACCCTTATCACGTTGTTAACACCTTGGGTCACGGGACAGTTGAATATTCTGTAGAGGATGCGAGTACGTGCGGCGATTATGACTGAAAGATACTTGAAAGATTATACGGCGAAAAAAAAAAAACACAATCAAAACAGTTACTATTCTTAAAGGCACCAATCTCAACAGATACATCGGCAGGTTATCTGACAGCAGAACGGCTCGGAGTAAGGGCCTGCGACGGTGCTCCTTTTCCGAAGATCGTTATCTTATACCAAGTTTACTAATTGGGGACCAGATCACCTGATAAGGATCCGGTGGCCACCACTCCCCACGTGAGCGTGGCTCGGCGGAAGGAGGTGCCAAGAATCAGTTCGTATTGATGGATCTGTTGGGAATTTATGCGATTAAGAGTACAGCCCACTAAATATTAAAGATAAAAATTAAGAATACTCTTATACGACGGAGGCCACCACTCGGTCTCGTTGTGATGCCTTCCCAGCCACGGATGACTTATGGGTTCGAGTGTGTTTGAGTGGTAAGAGTTGTCTTGAATAGTCAGTGTTCGGAGTCGATTCTTTATGTCAAACAGACGCCTGGTGGTCGTGTGGTGAGGGGGCGGTGCGCGTCATACGTATCAGGCGCTCTCCTGTCACCGTGGTGAATTGGCTCGGATGGCTGTTGATACGCTGTCGCAGTTCGGAACCCGGTCGGTAGGTGGCGCCCACAACTCGCTCGTAGCGTGCAGCGCTGGATCGTCGCCAAGTCGCGACGCTCACCACCGGCGGCAGCGGAGATCTCCGGCGGCAGCAGAGATTGACGAGCTGAAGATGAGTCGAGCCGACCCGCTGGTCGCAGCTCGCTCCTGAGTCGACCCTCCCGGTCGAGCTCGCTCCTGGGTCGACCCGCTGGTCGCCCTCGCTCCTGAGTCGACTCTCTGGTCGCACTCCTGAGTGGACCCGCTCTGGTCGCACTCGTTCCTGAGTCGACCCTCCCGGTCGAGCTTCTGAGTGGACCCTCCCGTCGCACTGGTTTCCAATGCTCAGGATCCTTTACTTTATGCCGAAAAATCCCCCTGGATCCCGCCCACAAGGCGGGGCTTCCGATTTTTGCTGTGTCAGGATCTGTCCGTAGGCAGGTGTGTCCATGTGTGTGTCCGTACGTCCGTGTGTCCTTGTGTGCATCACTGGCGGTATATTCCGTTGTCACACTCCCTCCATAAAACCCACGAGCAAACAACCAGATGTTACAAATTGTCTCGAAGTCGTCTCTCTGTCTGGGTGCAATTTATCTCTTGTCTGGCCTTCTTCATGAACCCAAAACACAGACGTTACAAATCGTCTCATAGGCGTCTTTGTTCGTGTTGCACACCTGGAGGGAGGGGCAACACTCTCTCCGACCCGGCGCACAAAGAAATGGTTAAAAGTTTTAAGTTAACATTTGTCCCTTACTATTTCACAGTTATGATTCTGTATGTAACCTAAGGTCTGTCGTTTCCCATCGTGGTGCTTGACTCAAGTGTAGGTTTCCCCGAGCGTATACACACTCCTATCCCGCGCTGCGGGGATACAAAGACGGCCGGGATCTCCCTTTCTCTCCGACCCTGGGTTTAACATCGTTTTTTTTTTATTATGTATTATATTCGACCTGGTTGTGATTCATCCCGTTATCCTGGCTTTTCATAAGTTTTACTTTGTCTTTTCATGCATATACTTATTACTATTAATTTATTCCCGATATCTTAGGTTAAGGGGTAAGTTTCTTGATCCTAGGAATTCGTATTCCTTGGTGCCTGGATGGTTATATAAGCGGAATATAGTTTACGGTGAATAGCGTTAACATTGATGTTATGTGCGATATTATGTATTGTGATGTCTTTAACTTAACTTGTTTGTCAGGGCTTTACTGACACGAAGTTGCATTCCATAGCCCGCAGTCTTTGCCCCACCCTATCTCTGCTCGCCGTTGTTGTTGCCTGCCGTTAATTCAAGGCCTCATTAATTTCCGTCACCCCTGAGTAGGTGAGGGCGGTTGAACCTTGGAGTCAGTTCTGGTTTTTGTCTGCCTGCTTCTTCTTGTGTCCCCTGACCCCGGGAGTTATTATTCTACTTTATGGCCTGTCGAAGCCCCACTCGCTGTTGCTGGGCTGGTGTTGTTCCCGGCTTTTTGCTTACGTTTGCAGTTCGCCGTGCTCTTGATTTCCTTCCCTCTTCAACCTTATATTGACTATTCGCTCCTGTCTGGGTGCGATTCAATTTTGACTTAGGAAGGTTCTGATTGTCATATGCTTCGGGTCGAATTGTATAGAAAGTATTGAAGTATGGAAATAACATTTCATATTGACTTAATAATGGTGATGGTTCAGTAGGCGTAACTTGTGGCCTGGTTTAATTGGAGTGGGTGTGAATATCGATAACTTTAGCCTACCCTGTTGTTAAATTCCGACTTTAACGTTACTTTAATAGCAATACAGAATAATTGAGCTTTTTGTCTTAACTAGGCGAATGCGAACTTCTGGTGACCCCCGCAGCCGTGTTGTTCAGCTGGGTCTTGTGCCTTGAGAGATATACAACCCTCTTTTAAATCACCTCTCCCCCTGTCCACCTTCTGCTCTGGGAGTGTTTATTCTTGATTCCAGGTCCAAGGCCCCCTCACATCCAGACGCGCAGGGTTGTTTACATCAGCTCCCCCCCTGTGCACGTGTTCTAACTAGCTCGGAATTCCTGAACACACAATCAGTGATGATTCCTGGCTTTCTGTGGTTGTGATTTAGACAAAGGCGCCTCTGTTTCTTCCATTGCCTTTGAGTCGACACTGCCCTATTATTTGCCCATGTGCTGAGGTCATAGAATTCGTTTTGACTTCAGTAATATTAACATTCAGTATTGGATTAGCAAATGGGCAATGGTTCATTGATGTAGCTCGCAGCCTGGTCTCCAGTTTGAGCGAGCGCGAGGATCGATAATTTAGCCTACTCTGTTGTTGAATTTCGAATTTTGACGTTACTTTAAAACCATGCAGGATGATTGGGCTTTTGCCTTAACTATGTCTGGCTGACACTCCCACTGTCTCTGCCGCCTGCACGGGTGACATGTGCCCGTTCATCAGGCCTTATCTTCCCTTGAAGCAACGTTGTAAATTCTGCCATCCTAGCCCTCCTCCGGTTCATTACTTAACAACACCTGGTGTTTTGCAGTTTGCTGCGCTTGGTGTGTTTCACTCATTAAAAAAAACAAGTAAAAAGATAATATATAAAAATCATCAAATATTATTAATCTCAATTATGGAAGAAGGGTTAGTATACAACATTATGTTGATCCTAAATGCGGAGGGGGGAAAAAACCGGGTGGATCCGGAGAAAAATCCACGCGAACACGGGGAGAGAGATACGCAAATTACAAATATACAGCAGGCGTCAGAGTCGGGATTGAACCCACGGCCTCCTGCATACCAGGCGAGGTAGTTAACATCTCCTAGCCACCGCCTGCTATGCAACGGGTTCGACCCCGACCCTGACGCCTCCTGTATATTTGGAATTAGCTTGTTCTCCCTGTGGTCGCGTGGATTTTTCTCCGGGTCCTCTGGTATTTCCCCGCACATTTAGAATCAACAACACGCGTTTAGATTATTCGGCTGCTGTAAATAACCACGTGATAAGCCACTTCGTTGAGCTATCATTTATAACAACCAGGTCGCTTCTGAAAAAGAGCCATATAGCAGTTGGCTTTAGCTGGTAAAATATATTTATTTTTTATATTTTTAACGGGGCCGTGGACACCACCGCCTTGCACGGGATTGTTGGTCATGGCTAAAATCGGGTCAAAATATCCGGACGAAAAAAAGAACAAAACTTAAAAAGAAGCCAGTCCAGACGGTTTAACAGCACCCACAAATGAGGGTGTTGTACGTCATCCCTTCTTTAGGGTTTACGTCAAAGGCTTTGACGGTCAAAATTCCGGGAGGAGATTTTCCGCTCGCGGTTTGAAGTGTCCCGAGCTGAGAGTGAGTCACCCACAATCGTTGAGGGGGTGGAGGGGGGAGGGCTCAAGGAGCAGTGCTAAAAGTTAACACGTGCCCTGTTTCCACAACGTTTTAAACTACTACTATAAAACAATCTTTTTTTTACTTTAATAAAGGGTTAATATTTTATAGTCACGCATATGGGGTCGTGAGTGGTTCGCTTACAGCCTCACGAGTCGCGTTCGTTTGTGCAACACGGCCCACGTCAGTGGCGAGCGAATTCTGTACCGACCCTGGGGCAAATCGCCGTGCTCCCAACGTCACCAACACGCACTGAGCAGAGTGGCGAAGTCTGATCAAGGGAGGCCTTCATCCAGCAGTCGATGACAGACAGCGGGACTTTAAATAATGATCATCATCATTCATGATAGTCGTTGAGTTGGCGAGATGCGTCGTGGTGCCGCGTGATGTTAACTACCTCGCCTGGTCTACATGAGGTCGTGGATTCGATCCCCGACCCTGATGCCTGCTGTATATTTGGAGTTTGCGCGTCTCTCTCATCATCATCATCACGGTGGCTATGATATGTTAACGACCTTGCCTGGTATACAGGAGGTCGTGGATTCGATCCCCGACCCTGATGCCTGCTGTATAATTGGAGTCTGCGTGTCTCTCTCATCATCATCATCACGGTGGCTAGGAGATGTTAACTACCTCGCCTGGTATACAGGAGATCGTGGATTTAATCCCCGACCCTGACGCCTGCTGCTGTATATTTGAAGTTCGCGTGACTCTCTCTCTCCCCGTGGTCGCGTGGATGATTTTTCCGGGTCCTCCCGTGTTTGTTCCCTCCGCGTTCAGGACCAACGTCACGCGTTTAGAGTATTTGGCTGCAATAAATGTCCGCGTGATGATAATCCACTTCGTCGAGATCTAACGTGTGATAGCCAGGTTGCTTTTGACAAACAAGCTAGACAGCCCATTGGTGGGTTTTTACCTGATACAACGAAACATGGCATCGAGTTGCTTGGCAATGGGCTGGCGTGGGGTGCGTGTGAGAGTGCTGAGGTTGCTGTTGTCGTTGTTGCTGAAGGCGACACGCAGGTTGGGGATGATGCGGTGCACCCTGGGTGAGCTCACGAACGCGTGTGGGGTACGTGCGTGTGTGTGTATGTGTGTGTATGTGTGTATGTGTGTGTATGTGTGTGTATGTGTGTATGTGTGTGTATGTGTGTATGTGGGGAGCGATGGTGCAGTGGTTAGCGCGCTGCGCTACGAACCCGGCGACCCGAGTTCGATTCCCGCTCACGGCCAACACCGAGTGACGATAATCTGAACCGGTCCTGGGCCTCCCCTAGGTCGACTTAGCCTCATATGAGTACCTGGTGCGGTGTGTAAACATCGCCACTAGGGAGACAAAGGCGGTCGGGCGTGGTGCTGGCCACCCCCTCGTGTACCTTTCCGGCCTTCATAGGTGCTCGCTAACAGCACTTGCCCCTACAGTCTGTTAAGGCTATACGGGGGATCTTTTATCTTTGTATGTGTGTATGTGAGTTGGCACAGGAGGGGGTACAGGTGGTGCATCAGCCAGTCATCTCAGTCAGTCGACCTGTGGCATCTGGGTCTGCCCCGTGACCTCCTGCCAGCGGACGTTCGACACTTCACGTGGCCTCAAGGTGCACATAGCCTGGCACAGGCGTCGTGGTGACGTCACCGCCACTTAGTGGCGAATGGCGGTTGTTGTTGTTGTTGTATGTGAGTGCCGATTCAGCCTCAAATGAGTACCTGGTGTGGTGTGCAAACGTTGCCCCTGGGGAGACAAAGGCGGTCGGGCGTGATGCTGGCCACACACCCACTCCCTAGTGTAACCGTGCCGGCCTTCATAAGTGCTCGCTAACAGCACTTGCCCCAACAGTCTGTTCAGACTATACGGGTGATCGTTGTCTTTGTGTGTGAGTAGCGGTAGGGTTGCGGTTAATGCGCTGCGCTATGAACCCGACGACTCGGGTTCGATTCTCGTTCACGGCCATCAACACCAGTGACGATTATCTGAACCGGGCCTCCCCCTAGGTTGACTCAGCCTCAAGAGTACCTGGCGCAGTGTATAAAAAACATCGTCACTGCGGAGACAAAGGCGGTCGGGAGTGGTGCTAGCCACCCCCGCCCCCTCGTCTTGACGTTCTGGCCTTCATAGATGCTCGCTCACAGCACTTGCCCCAACAGTCTGTTGAGGCTACACGGGGGGACCTTTGTCTTTGGTGTCCTTCAGGCGAGACACTCGGCTGGTCCAGCAGCGGTCGTCTCACCGCAAAGAGACGAGGACGCCGGAATGTGCGGGGGGGGGGCGGGGGGCGGGGGGCATCTGAGTTGCGAGGCTTCGCACGCAGCGCTCGAGCGCGAATTGCCTCTAAATCACCCACCCGGCCACCCTCCTCTAAAGCCGCACGCGGTCATCAGCAACTCGCTGAGCCAGCGACCACGTTCTCGGTGTTCATCTTCGTCGCACGTGCGCGCGCGCGCGCGCGTACGACGGCGCAGGGCTGCAATTGCACTTGAGAATGCCACTCCAGAGTGGGTGTTTGGCCTACTCTTCCAAGCGCTGTCAAACGTCTTGTTGGACGATGTGTGCGCAGTAGCCACACTTTAGCGCACCGCTGCCGATCGACTAAACTTCGGGGGGGGCGGGGGGGCGCAGATAGAATCCATTCGATGACCTCTGGATTGTGAGTCCAGTGTGCGAACCCATTGCGCCACTTGCTAAATGAAAGCTATATACTGTATATGATTTAAATTATAGACTGTATCTATACAAATACCTCCACCGTGAGCCGTATAAGACTACTGACCATGCGTTGTTAGCGAGTTAAGGCCTGCACCACGCTCGGCTGCCTTTGTCTCTCTCTGTATCGATTGCACCGGGTACTCGTAAATTTCAGGCGGAGTCGACCTAGGGGAGGCCCAGGATCGGTTCACGCCATATAGTACTTTATATAGTATTTCATAATGCATGCATGACACGAAATAATATTGTTTACATTCTTTAATAATCATCATGATAAACGACTGCACTTTCCTTCTCGCGGTGCAGAACTATGCTGTACATCATCTTAAGAGATAAATCACTTCAGCGGGCAGAAGCTTAGAGAACATTTGCCTTCAAAATCACCAAGCAGGGAGTTTTCCTTCCTCGTTGAACACATCTGTCGGATCGCAGGGTACGTATCGGCAGGAGGGTGAACTTCTCTGCTGGAGAATGCACGCGATTTGTAGTAGCCGCAGCCACAGCGACAAGGCAAGTTGGATGTGGTGTGCCGGGGTGCTTGGAGTGTAAATATTCTGAGTGGCACATCGGCTTTCAACAAACATGAACAGATGGAGCGTCAAGCTGCTGCTGGATGAAGGCCTCCGTTGCTATACGCAGTGCCGGTCATACATATATATATACTAACGTGTACTACATATATACTCTTAAAACAAAACATATTTTTGTTTTATTTTATAAATTTTCTACCTACGTGACTTTACCGAAATAACCAAAGAGTATGAATTCCTGCAGTCACGAAAGCTTCAAATATATATATAGACAAATGCAAGTTTACACCCTTGCAAACTCAAGATATCCAACGATTTATATAACTATAATTTTCATTATAATTTGTTTTGTGGGTATATAATCAATCAGAAATGTGTAGGCTCCTCCACCATCCGACACAGACAATTCAACACATCTAGTGGATAAATGCGCAAATTGTTTTTATTTATAGTAACAACAAAAAAATCACGTTTAAAAAAATGGGGATCAAGCAAAATGTTTACAATTTGTGTGCGAGGTTTCGTCAGTTATCACCCGGTAATAATATAGTTCAGACCTCAAGGTCATCATAATAATAATGATAAACCATCTCAAGGCATTACATGAAGATTAAATATTCGAATAAAACAAACGCATGTGGCCGTAACTTATTGAAGTTGTATATTCCACACGCACTGCATGTACCCATGTTTAGTAAACGGAATGGCTATGAATGACCATATTCAGAATATATATTTAACATAAACGCTTAGCAAACATATTTTCCACCTATTAAAACCACGTTCCCTCTTTCCTCGTGATGGTAACAAACAACCCAGGTTTAAGCAATTTTCTCCAAATATCAAGACAAATAATAATACAAAAGCATTGGTTTTACCCTTTCTTGCAAGGAATCAACTTATTACATTAACCACACACACAGAGTA
The DNA here is from genome assembly GCF_015708825.2 of Lethenteron reissneri. NCBI lineage: Eukaryota > Metazoa > Chordata > Hyperoartia > Petromyzontiformes > Petromyzontidae > Lethenteron > Lethenteron reissneri. The sequence goes on from NC_083784.1 coordinate 8,373,336, forward strand.
CGTATTGCTAACATGCAAACACAAACACGCTCTGATAATACACGCATTGCCTTTGCAACTGGTTGGCAACATTCTACATTTTAGTTTTCGTGACTGCAAGAATCCATACTCTTTGGTTCTTTCGGTAAAGTCACGTAGGCGAAAAAAAGATACAAATAATAAATAAACTCACGACGTTTCGGGCGCAACACAAGCGGCCACCTAATGACGGGCGCTTGTGTTGCGCCCGAAACGTCGTGAGTTTATTTATTATTTTATTTATATTTTTCACCTATGTGACTTTACCGAAAGAACCAAAGAGTATGGTTGGCAACAGCCTCTAAATACTTTATATAGATATATATGTACATATACATATACACATAGCGCTGTGTATATGTATACACACACAGCGCTGGCTTGCGTGAGGTCGTATGAGAGACGTTTCATTGATGTATTTACTCCCGCGCCGACGGCCAGGAGGAGACTTTGCCCGATGACATCTGGACAGCCAGCAGCAGCGGTTGTCGGCTGGACTGCTGATGAGCCATGACAGGAGCGAAGCCGGCCCCAGAGTTTGCAAGTTCAAACGGGAATGTTTTTTGCTGGTTTAAAGTCGGGGTACAGAGCACCGATGTCCCGATAGACTAAACCAAAATAAGTAAAAAAAAATACGTGGACATACGGAACAGAAAATGCTGTCCGTGTATTCCAGATGCGTTGGTTTCAGAACCCTGCAGATGGTTACAGCTCTACTTACGCGTCTTACAATTTACACAACGCAAGTTTGGGATTTGCATCTCACTTTGGGGAGCGTCGTACAATCCCGAGATGATGGCAACGCACAGGGGACGTGTCGCGTTACCGTGCGCGCGACGTGGATGTGGGGAGCGGTGGCGCAGCGGTTAGCGCACCGCGCTGACGAACCCGGCCACCCGCGTTCGATGCCCGCTCACGGCCAGCGAACATTTGAACGAAGTCCTCTGGGTCACCTCGGCCTTAAAAGGAGCACCTGGAGCGGCGTATTAACATCAGCACCGAGGAGACGAAGGCGGCCAAGTTTTGTTGGCCATCACCCACTCCCTTCACGTGCCGTGCCAGCCTTCACAAGCGCTGCTTGTTCGCTCACAGCACTTCGGAATAAGAATATTTAGACCCGATTAATCCGATGAGCTGTAAAGCTCTTTTCACGGATCACCAACAACAACAATGACAAAAACACGATCTGAGTGCAAAGTATAGGATACTTAAAAAAACAATCACTTAAAAAATATATACAAATAAATGTTTAAAATATTCTTTGGTTCTTTCGATATAAAAGTCACGTAGATAGAAAACAATCTAAGTTAATAAAATAAAAATAAAAACTACGACGTTTCGATGACGATCGCTTGTGTTGTGATCGAAACGTCGTAGATTTTTTATTTACTTTTATTTTTTCAATCTACGTGACCTTACCGAAAGAACCAAAGAATATGAATTGCTGCAGTCACAAAAGTTGAAAGTCAAAATTTTAATGTTTACAATATTTTTTTGTTATCTGATCAGGTAAAGCCCATTCAGGTTATTGACTCATTTTTCAGAAGCGACCTGCCCACAAAATAATAGCTCAGCCGAGTGGCTTATCACGTGAACGTCTATAGCATCAGACATAAGTCTGTTCGAGGCGAAACGGCTTGCTAAGGGGGGCTTTGTCTTCTGAATTGGCAGCCCAAGTTGGTGGTTGGCTGAGTCATCGTCCCCGGCACGAATATCCGCGAGCCTGGAGAATGACTAAAAGCTCGAGTGTGTGAACTCTGAAGGCGAAACCCCTCGGAGTGTGTCAGTGAGTGAGTGTGTGAGTGTCTCTCTCTCTCTCCCCCGCCGCTTTGTCAGGAGAGAGTTCGCACGCGTCGAACAATCAGTCGTCACTTTTGACTCACAAAGTCAAAGACTCCCTCACCCCCCCATCTCCGTATAGCCTTGACAGACTGTTGGGGCAAGTGCTGTTAGTGAGTAGCAACCTATTAAGGCCGGAACGACACACGGGGGGGGGGGGGGGGGGTGGGAGGCCAGCGCCACGCCCGGCCGCCTTTGTCTCCCCAGTGCGGATGCTTGCACAGCCTGCCTGCACCAGGTACTCATTTGAGGTTGAGTCGACCTCGGGGAGGTTTCAGGACCCGTTCGCGTGACCGTCACCAGGCGTTGGTGGGGAGCGAGACTCCAGCTCGGTGCGATCACACTCAGTGCCGGATTATCCGAGTAGCACAAGTAGCTACGTACGTAGCACAAGTAGCTACGTACGTAGCACGAGTAGCTACATACGTAGCACGAGTAGCTACATATGTAGTACAATGTGTAGCACTAGTAGCTACACGTGTAGTAGCTACGGGCCCCGCACTTTCAAGGGCCCCGCGCTAAATGCTTTCAAGCTATCAAGACCCGTTCAGTGAGTCTGCACTTGCTCTATTACTCTAGCACTATGCTGCCTTCAACTTGTATGAACGACTGGGTGTTTACGGTTAGCGATTTGACGTATTATCTGGCTGCGTAGCAAATGAAAAAATACGATTACTTTACGATTCAAGTAACATTTTTGTGTTTCAATAAATTTTTGTAAATTAGGGCCCCTTAATAGCATATGCTACAGGCCCCGCACTAGCTTAATGCGGCGCTGAATACACTCATACTCGCATGCGATGCTTAAAGCAAACGCTGCTGTGGAGACCCATAACGCGTCTCTGCTACCTGGCACGTGAGGCCCACGTCAGAGGTGAATGTCGAGTGGCGTTTGTGCCGTGCATCCCGCCTCAATGTGCCGTGCCGCCTGAAGAGCTCGCTTCAAGATCTTATCTCTCTCTCCCTCTCCGAACGAACACCCCCCCGCCCCCCTTCTTGATCCATGAAATGCGAGGAATGTTTACACATTTTTATTATATTTTGTCACTCGTGTTATCCCCTTGCCGGGAATCGAACCCAGGTGTCTGGGCTCCCGTGTCCGACTCAGCCGATGCACACGCGTGGACACGAAAAAAAAGATAATAAAAACATTTCAACGCATTCTACGGCCTCAACATTACAAATGTGTTGTTGTTGTATTTGTTGTATATATAATAACATATAATATAATGAAATAAAATAGGCGACGTTTCGGGAAATGCTCCTTCATATGGCATGTATATGTGTTGAACTTTTTTCACACCGTACGTAGCCAACTCTGCTAATCGGGGGTCACACCTATGACGAAGAACTATGCAAAGGACCCTTTCCCGAAACGTCGCCTCGTATATATATTTTCAAAGTCACAGCGTTGTTGACCAGAGACGTGTCTGTGTGTATATATACCACTTCTGTACTGTACTCGTCACTCCCACCTCTTTGGTGCTGCTACTTCTTCTGACGCCGTTTCAACCAAATTCAATGTTGTTCTTTTGTTGTCACACGGGAAAGAAAAATAGAAATCCCGTGTAGCCCGTCACCCAGCTTGTTTCGGTGGCAACGCCACTCAGCAGCCAATAACAACAACAGCGTTACTTTTGGGGTGGGCAGGAGCCCAGCCAGAAGCCAGCCAGGAAACTCGAAGCGTAGATTTGTTTTGGGTTATAAAACTGTCCTGTATAGTATTAGCACGTGCTCTGTGTAGTATCAGCACGTGATCTGTGTAGTATCAGCACTTGATCTGTATAGTATCAGCACTTGATCTGTGTAGTATCAGCACGTGATCTGTCTAGTATCAGCACGTGATCTGTGTAGTATCAGCACGTGATCTGTATAGTATCAGCACGTGATCTGTGTAGTATCAGCACTTGATCTGTATAGTATCAGCACGTGATCTGTGTAGTATCAGCACGTGCTCTGTGTAGTATCAGCACGTGATCTGTGTAGTATCAGCACGTGCTCTGTATAGTATCAGCACGTGCTCTGTGTAGTATCAGCACGTGATCTGTATAGTATCAGCATGTGATCTGTGTAGTATCAGCACGTGATCCGTGTAGTATCAGCACGTGATCTGTGTAGTATCAGCACGTGATCTGTGTAGTATCAGCACGTGATCTGTGTAGTATCAGCACGTGATCTGTGTAGTATAAGCACGTGCTCTGTATAATTTAAGCATGTGCTCTTTCACGCGTGTATACACTGAGTGTGTGAGTAATTCTTTATATATACACGCACACACGTAACATATTTATAAACGGATTGATGAATCATATTAAATTGAAGTTTTGTGGCTGAGTAATTCGACCAACGGACACCATTCAGTGACGTTATGACTCACGGCCCCAATCATCATGCAAGAGTGATGATAATGATGATGTTAATCATGTTAATCAAGTATTGTTTTTTATTTATATAAACAAAACAATGTTTGGGATGATATTCGCTTCCACGTAATAAAAATGCAACTTGAAGAATTAAAATGCAATGTACGAATATTTGAATCGATGGCGCCCGCTCAGAGCAATGAATTGTCATGGAGAAAATTATGATAACTATTTTGATAAATGTGTACGTGTTTATATGTGCTGACTAGACGTATTATAGCCAGGACAGCACCTAAGCGCGTGGATACGTGAAATGACTGTTTACATGTAAGGTAGAGTATACTGTGAATATATTGTAACAATGTATATATGTAAACACACTTCTAACACAGTCTTTGTAAACATTATACGGCATTTCAGGCTGGTTTTCACAGCAGTAAAAATAATAATGACATTTATAATATTGAAAACCAACAACATTCAACGATTATTCTACCTGCAGAATGATACGTTATATGTTCAAACGTGATCCATCTTGCTCCAACAGCCCCTGAAGTTGAGTGCGTGCTATTTTATTGTCGTATAGACTTCACGGGGTGTGGTAAATCGATCCGATTTCAACAACATGCGAAATCGTATAATGTAACGTATGGCACATACCAGCAACGAAATATTGTAACAACAGCATGGCGCGATGCTTAAACACTTACGAATTGGTCGATAACTCGTTCATATGTCGAGGATCGCAGAGCTCGGGGGAATTGGTTTGGTGGCGTCCGGCTGCTAACCGCGTGACTGCTGCTGCTCATCTGTGACTCCTCCAAGCGCCTCCGAGTCGTCCTCCCTCTCTCTCTCTCTGTCTCCTTGATAGGGAGTGACTACCTAGACGTTGCAATGATGTGTAGTGTTACATGTGCGTGCTTGGCAGACGGTAAGGATTTCGACTTAAAACTTTCGTGACTGCAGGAATTCCTATTCTTGGTTCTGTCGGTAAAGTCACGTAGATAGAAAATTACATGGAAATAAAAGATAATAAAATGTAATTCAATAAAAATAATGCGTTGAAAATAATAAAAGCAAAAACCCACGACGTTTCGATCGCAACACAAACGGTCTTCATCAGGCGGAGATGAAGACCGCTGGGGTTGCGATCGAAACGTCGTGGGTTTTTTTGCTTTAATTATTTATTATTTATTATTATTTTTTAATTGGTATTTTATTTAATTCTATTATCTTGTATTGGTATTTCATTTTCTATCTACGTGACTTTACCGAAAGAACCAAGACTAAGATGGTAAGGAATCTTGCCTTCTTCTTCATCATCATCATCGCAGCCTCGGCTTTTGGCTGCTGGCCACCGTACACGCGATGATGCGGCCGTCTGGAACGCTCTTCCTTCCGACATTAGGAATCCACCGGAGCTCTGCAATTTTAAATCAACTCGATTGACGAGTCGTTTTTTTATATAACTGTTTTATGTTTAGTTTGTTGTCGTTCCCCCGCATCCCGGATCAGCGCAACTGGCTCCGCACGGGGCGAAATAAGTTAAACGTGCACACAACTGTGCTCACGATTCCGTTGCTATCAACATAGAATACTTACACTTAATTTAACAATTTATAGACCTTTGACAATCCACTGCTGGATGAATCCCCCTCCACCCACCCCGCCTACACTGTGTCGTTCATGGGGGTTGTTTGACCATACTTCACCCCGCTGGTCTGCGCGGGTTTGGTGAGGTTGGCCTATCGAGGCCGCGTGTGTTCAGGATCGATGAAGACATCGCTCGCCACTGACGTTAGCCGTGACCCAGAATAAAACTCATGTCGCGTGGTTCATAGCGCAGGGCGCGCTAAGCACTGCACCACCGCTCCTCCAATTTACGTGTGTGTGTATATACAAACATACGGAGTACATATGTGTACGTGTTATATGCAGTTATATGCATAGATATACAAAGATTACACAAAACATGCCGCGTTAACGACACATACTGTTGGGGCACAGACTGTTAGCGAGCACCTATTAAGGTCGCCTTTGTCTCCCGAGTGCCGATTCGTACCCACCGCTTCTCATTTAAAGCCGAGTCGACCTAGGGGAGGCCCAGGACCCGTTCAGATATTCGCCACCGCTGTTAGCCGTGGCCTGGAATCGAACTTTGTTGTCAAAGTTTCGTAGGCCGGTGCGTCCAACACGTATCCACCTCGAGGTGGATTCGTGCGTGCGTACAATGTCGGCACGTGCTCACTTTGATCGATCACATCCACGATGGTGCCGTTTGTTACTGACCGCTTGCATTTGGGTCTTCGCTCAGCAACTGTGCCAATACTGTATAGAAACATAGACAGTATATACACACACACACATCTAATCTATGCTTTGTAGCTCATCGGAATCGTCCACTACAAATAAATATGGGTAGAGATCATCGTCGCCACGTGGAACACGGTGACGGCTGGAGGTTGGTGTTGTGGGAACCACTGCATTAGACTGCGCGTGTCTGCGTCTGTCTGTCAATCTCTGTGTCTCTTTCTATCTCTCTGTCTGTCTATCTCTGTGTGTCTCTCTGTCTCTCTGTCTGTCTATCTCTGTGTGTCTCTCTATCTCTCTGCGTGTCTCTATCTCTCTGCGCGTGTCTCTCTTTGTCTGTCTGTCCATCTCTGTGTCTCTATCTCTGTGTTTGTCTCTCTATCTCTCTGCGTGTCTCTCTTTGTCTGTCTGTCCATCTCTGTGTCTCTCTCTATCTCTCTGTGTCTCTCTCTATCTCTGTGTCTCTATCTCTCTGTGTCTCTCTCTATCTCTGTGTCTCTATCTCTGTGTCTCTATCTCTCTGTGTCTCTATCTCTCTGTATCTCTCTGCGCGTGTCTCTTTGTACGTCTATCTCTGTGTCTCTCTCTATCTCTCTGTGCGTGACTTCCTTTGTCTGTTCATCTCTGAGTCTCTCTGCGCGTCTCTTTCTATCTCTGTAGCTTTCTGTATCTCGCTCTGTATCCCACGTCTCTATCCAGCTAAAGACCCCTACAATGTAACTGGCATTTGCCAACCATCCCAAGGCTGAATAATTATTTGCAAATTACTCAACTGGGATCACACAGCAGCAGCAGCAGCATCTCGCTTCTACGAATAGTTGACAGGACCCTCTTGAAAATCAGTCTTGAGACTTAGTGGGGCTGGCAGGACCCCGCTTGTAACTGTCCTGAGTCTTGAGTGTGGCTGGATTAGCAAGCACATGGTGGCGAGATGTTAACTACCTCGCCGAGTATACAGGAGGTCGTGGGTTTGATCCCGACCCTGACGCCTGCTGTATATTTGAAGTGTGCGTGCTCTCCCCGTGGTCGCGTGGATTTTTATCCGGGTCTTCCGGGTTTTCCCTTCACAATTAGAATCAACATCACGCGTTTGGAGTATTTGGCTTCTATGAATTTTCACGTGACAAAGCCACTTCGTTGAGCTATCATTTGTGATGGTCAGGTGGCTTCTGATAAAAAGTTATAGAGCTCTGTGGGGCCTTACCTGGTAAAACTATTTTCTGTTGTTTTTGTAAGGGGCAGTCGACACAAGCCAATCGCTTTCCACTGTCGGTGATGTCTAAAATCTGTTAAATATCCGGACGAAAAAAAAGAACAAAATGAAAAAAAAGCCACAGTTACAAAAAGTGTTTGGTCAATAATCATAACACACCACCACTACCCACCACCCATTTGGCGAATTCTCTCAGGGTTTTGTCGTTCGCAACAACAACAACAAAAACAGCAGCAGCAGTCGGAGGAGAAGGAGGCGTCCCTTGCCCGGGCATTGATTGGCAACCACAACAGATGTGGCAGCTCGGACCGGTAGCGGGGCACAGGCGGGAGGCCACGCGGCGGCTGCTCGAGACCTCAACACAAAAGGGAACCACGCGCGCGCGTGCCCGTGGCTATTGTCAGAGGCCGATAAACAATAAATAAATTGCATTCACCCAATTCCACCCCAAACCTCCCTCCCTCTCGCTCTCTCTCTCCCGGGACTCCGGGCCGCATTCGTTTAATCGATTTGTCCTGGTGTCCTCGGGGTAATCGATTATTGGTGGGGTTGTCAGTGTTTAAGTCGCCCTGACGACGCATTATTGACAAGGGGTGATATTGATAGGTTCTTCGTCTTGGTCGTATGGCTGCTCATTTTGATGTCGAGCAAAAACTTTTAAATTTAAATCGAGGTGGTTAATGAGCCAGATGATTGCGTCGGCAGTAGCGGAGTGGTGAGTCGCTTTGATGATGCCTCCTTCGTATAGATGTCTGTGTGAGTTTAAGGGTCTCAGTGCGAGTGTATGGATTTGAATGTGAATCTATTGATCTGTGGCGTGAGTGTATGGGTCTCTGTGTGAATCTATAGATCTGTGTGAGTTTATGGGTCTCTATGTGAGTCTGTGGGTCTCAGTCAGAATCTTTAGATCTCTGTGTGAGTCTCTGGGTCTCTATGTGAGTCTGTGGGTCTCAGACAGAATCGTTAGATCTCTGTGTGAGTCTATGGGTCTCTATGTGAGTCTGTAGGTCTCTGTGTGAATCAATAGATCTCTGTGTGAGTCTATGGGTCTCTAGGTGAGCCTGTGGGTCTCTGTGTGAATCTATAGATCTCTGTGTGAGTCTATGGGTCTATTTGTGAGTCTGTGGGTCTCTGTGTCAATCTATAGATCTCTGTGTGAGTCTATGGGTCTCTAGGTGAGCCTGTGGGTCTCTGTGTGAATCTATAGATCTCTGTGTGAGTTTATGGGTCTCTAGGTGAGTCTGTGGGTCTCTGTGTGAATCTATAGATCTCTTTGTGAGTCTATGGGTTTCTATGTGAGTCTGTAGGTCTCTGTGTGAATCTATAGATCTCTGTGTGAGTCTATGGGTCTCTAGGTGAGCCTGTGGGTCTCTGTGTGAATCTATAGATCTCTGTGTGAGTTTATGGGTCTCTATGTGAGTCTGTGGGTCTCTGTGTGAATCTATAGATCTCTGTGTGAGTTTATGGGTCTCTAGGTGAGCCTGTGGGTCTCTGTGTGAATCTATAGATCTCTGTGTGAGTTTATGGGTCTCTATGTGAGTCTGTGGGTTTCTGTGTGAATCTATAGATCTCTGGGTGAGTCTATGGGTCTCTAGGTGAGTCTGTGGGTCTCTGTGTGAATCTATAGATCTTTGTGTGAGTTTTGGGTCTCAATGTGAGTCTGTGGGTCTCTGTGAATCCCTATTTGACACAGTGTCATCGCGATCACCGAATGGACAAAATACATCCGGTTAAATGCGGTCATCGGCTGCACACACAAAGGTGTCCAGCAAAAAAAAAACACTCCGAAATTTACTTTGATTTTGGCAAAATGGTCCCATGATGTAGCTGCTCACCCCTAGCTATGAATGCTCTGATACGTGTGGCATTGTCTTTGTGCTGTTCGCATTTTGGCGTTCTCTGGTCTGACACCGGTGAGACAAGGCCCTTTAAAAGGCCGTTGTCTCTCGTGTAGGTCAATCAGTTTAAAAGACAATGCCCATATCATTATCAGAGCGTGTTTGTTTGCATGCTCGCCACAAGTACGTGTGGCCAATGGTGTTTGAACATTTCAACACCTCCTGTTTTATTGCCAGAAAGGCTAAAACCTATTCTTGTTTTTCATATCCCGACTGAGAGTCAGCACGTGTTGCCGTGGTGTAAGTTCGCGGTCAAAGCGCCCCAGATCGCCGGTGTAGTTGGAAGCAGTGGTTCTTGACCTTTCTTTACTGCACCCTTGCACCCACTTGGTTCTCCATCGCTACAAACATGTATCATGCTAATAAACATACAGAGAGGGTTCGATGAAACAAAGTAGTCGTTGCTTACGTGCCCGTGCGTAGTTTGTGTTGTCGATGATTTACCTTCTAAAAATATCTGGCCGTGTCTCGCACCCCCAGGCGGACCACTGGGTTCGATCTTCCTGCGCTGGAGTTGAATCAACTTTGGTTCAATCCCCCCAACTCCCACCCCTCCCCCCAACCCCCCTACCCCTTACCCCAACCCCCACCCCTCCCCCCAACCCCTCCCCCCAACCCCATCACCCCAATCCCCCAACCCCCCACCCATCCTCCCAACTCTCCACCCCTCCCCCCAACTCCCTCCTCTCCCCTCCCCCAAACCCCCCCACCCCTCCCCCCAACCCCTCCCCCCAACCCCCCACCCCTATATGGGCAGTTCACCAGCATTTGATTCAAGAAAGCCTGACTCTGCTGATGAGATCGCGTATGTTGAAACCAATTATGATAAAAGTATGCACTCCCAAAAGAAAGCCGTGTGGCTGATGGGTCGTGTTATACGTTTATGTTGAGACACGGATGATACGTTCTTTACCGATCTCTTTTGTCACACATTTATTTAACAAAATGTTCATTGCGAGTAGGGTTATACTTTTGGAAGGAGGTAAAAACACTAGTGTAGATGAAACGTACATTTTAAATTAATAGGGCTCTCATGCATGTGAGATAGTCAACCGGAATCCCGTTGCTATATCGGATGCTTAGCCTATGCTAAAGCTGTTCTCTACAAATAGGGGCCGTCCATAAATGACGTCACGCGATTTTGGACGATTTTTGACCCCCCCCCTCTCTCGTCACACGGCGTCACAAAAAGTCAGACCCCCCCTCAAATATGACGTCACAAAGCTCTGCCCCCCCCCCAAAACCATATTTCCATTTTGAAAATAAAACATGCTTCAAATCGCTTTAAACTATTGTCATTGTAGTGCGTTTTTAATGTGGCGCTGCACTCTGATGTTGTAGGAGTGTTGTTATAACAATTAGTGTTGTTATAACAATTATATATTTATTTAAAGTTGCGCATTTTGATGTGACGTCACATTTCTCACCCCCCCTCGTCGCACATCGTCACAAATGTCTGACACCCCCCCCCCCCCATCTAGGTGCGTGACGTCATTTATGGACGGCCCCATATATTATTTCACAACTCAGAAACGTAATTTTCCGATTCGCGAATTAAAAGCTGCTTTGCGATGCTTTACTTCGAACCAAAAAACTGGCGCCTTTACGTAACGTTTGAAACGGCAAGTGTATAGCGCACGCTGACGCTGTATGTTTAACGGGGGAGCGGTGGCGCAGTGGTTAGCGCACTGCGCTCCGAACGCGACCGCGGCTCACGCCCAGGGGATTGCTCGCGCGATATCCATAATCGCTCTCGGGACACCCCGAAACCTTCGCTGGCCCACGACGTCGTTTTCTCGGGGAGGTGCCGATGTCCGGTGGTGTCTCGGATGAGGAGTCGAGATTGTATTGGGACGTGGGTCGGAGGCGCCCCCCTGTGGCCGGACTTGAGAATCGCGCCTAAAGCAGGCCCCACGAGCGCTGATTGTCAAAATAAAAGATCAGTTTATTTATGAGGTACAGTATAGCCCTGTGAGCCATGCGGCTCTTGACTCGGGTGCAATCGCAACAAAACAAAAACATGAACAAGGAACATCTGAAAGTGACTTACGCGCAACAGAAAATTTCAAGAAAACCAGTCTTCCAGAAAAAACACCGCATTTCAACGCTGCGTGCAAAAATCCCAGTGGGATGCAAGTCAAACACTAACAACCATTAGACAATTTAGATTAAAGTTATCAGTCTAACTCTGTACGACAACAAACAAATATGGCTAAACCAAATCTTTTTTGAAATCACCAAAATTAAGCTATAAAAACAATGTAGCAGTGATCGTAGGAACTGTGATTCAAATTTAACAATAAACGATAACATGTACGACCAAACTTTGCAGCCATAGCTGGCAGCATGAGTTGACTCTCCATCACGGTGGCGTAGTCGATGACATTAGGGGGCCATCCATCGAGTAGGTACGCAGAGATCTGTCAAAACTTGACCCCCCCCCCTGTAGGCACGTGGACTTTTTACACCCCCCCCCACACCTGTGTATCAGTGGCGGCTCCTGCAAAATCTCTCAGGGGGGGCAAATGTCTGGATGATTGATAAGGATAAGGTCCACCCATGCAAAGAATAAATTAACAGCTTAATGTAAAGGAAACTTCACTTCTTTAATATTAATGAAAAATAAAGTGACTCTTACAATACATCTTGTTTGTTTATATACTCACTATTAAAACAAACCACTCAAGTTTATTTTATTAAAGATTCCACTAGGTAGCGATAAATAATATTGTTGGATGAAACGTGCTTACGTATGATGACGTTAGCACGTATGATGACGTAAGCACGTATGATGACGTTAGCACGTATGATGACGTAAGCACGTATGATGACGTAAGCACGTATGATGACGTAAGCACGTTAGGGCTTGCCCTCCCGGAAGCCATAGAGAATGCATTGGAGCGCCCCCGTTCGAAAAAAAACATCTTTGAATGTAAGTCTATGGGGCCACTCGGGGCGATTCTCAGCCGTAGTGAAATCGCCCAAAAAGAGGCGGTACTCCACAGAACGTGACATGACGCTGATTGGACTATATCCAGAGGCTGACAGTGACGGCTAGCGTGACTCTGTGGTTCAATGACATTGGTGGTGCGTCGCCCAATCGCCCTAATGAAGAAACCGCCCCTGCTGTGTATGTACGATTGTACGCCTGACCCCCCCCCCCCTCTCGAATCCTATAGAACGGCCGATATTTAATCCACGCAGAAACGATCAAGGATTAATAATGTTAACGTGGTTTAAGCAAACAGATAGTCCATCGCCGGACTGTCTAACTCAGTTGAAGGCCAATGTCGACGTTACGTGAAGGAATGACACAAATGCAGACCACGTTTTCTCATTGAGAAGAGTTCAATTTCAAAATATCACTGTCATGATCACAAAATCAAAGTTTGTGGGGAAATAATAGCCAGTTTCAGTACTTTTGAGGCATAAGCAAGTAGAAAATAACACTTACTACCCAGGAACAAATATATATATTTTTACGCAATGTTATTATCGAGGCTTCACCCCCCCCCCCCCCCCCGTGCCCTATGCGCACATTGTCAGTAGACCCCCCATCTGCAAGCGAACGCATTTGGGTTAACCCCCCACTCCCTCCCCCTCCATGCGTACGTACTGAATGGATGGCCCTTATCAGCTCAGGTGGGGGGGGGGGGGTGGGTCGGTCAGGTGGAGGCCCCCCCCCCAAAAACATTTGATTTGTCTCGCACGGTCGCGCCAAGACGCGATTCTCTATCGCGAACTCCCCTTGCCTCGTTGTGACGCTCGCGCTCGCGAACATTATTACATCTTTATTGGGGTAGCTGAGTGGGGTAGTCCGCTTGCTCCACCAGTACAGTGGGTGGGTTGTAATGGGCGGCTATCAGTGATACGCGCCAGATAAGCTATTACAAGTGAGTTTAACACGCAGGCTTTCGCGACCAATATCATCCATAATAGAGGGTTTTTTTTGGGTTATTTCGCGTAAATATATAAATGTGTCGTTATAACCCGCCGCCACGCGACATTTCGCCAGTACGGCTATTTTAATACACACAATGGGCAGGAAGGACAAGATCAAAGGGCTCGCATAATGCACATACATAATGTGCGTTGACTCAGTAATCACCCCCCCCAACTGTGCGCAAGAGCGCAGAAGCGTAGTCACCACATCTCCGCCTCTATATAAGGAACGAAACAGGTGGACTTCTCCACAAATCTGGCTGTCGCCTGATGAAGCTAGTTGTAATTACTGGCGAAACGTCGTACTCAGATTGTAAATGTCGTGGCTTGGCTCTCCAACGCACCGGTGTGCTGTACTAGTGACGAATTGGCCACGTTCTGTTTACGTGACAACCCTTACTAGTTGGCTGTGTAGGGTGGTGGCGGGGTTTAACGGCACATTTATATATTTACGCGATCTAACCCAAAAAACTCTCATATATTACAAGTAAACTTTTTATTTTACCAGCTAAGGCCCACTTGAGCTATACAGCCCTTTGTCCAATAGCGACCTGGCGATAACAGATGATAGTTCAACGACGTGGTTTATCACGTGAGAATCTATAGCAGCCAAATCGGCACGTTGATTCTAAATGTGGAGGGAAAACTCGGAGGACTCGGAGAAAAATCCACGCGACCACGGAGAGAGAGAGACACGCAAAATACACAGCAGCATGCGTCAGGGTCCTGATCGAACCCACGACCTTCTGTATACCAGGCGATGTAGTTAACATCTCGCCACCGTGGCACCCAGATGATTTGCGCATCACCGCACTTGCAGTTTAGCGAGTGCCTTGATCTACCATTTATAGAGAATATTATCCACACCTTCCACAAGCCTGAACCCGCAGTATGGGATACATCCACTGCTGGATGATGGTCTCACCACGCCTTGGTGGTCGTGGTGGTGGACATCTGCGAATAAAAGTCTCCATAGCTCGTCGGATTTTTCCATGACAAATAAAGATATGGATTCTGATTGATTTGACCATACTTCAACACGTCGCTCATGCGCAGCATAGACGCGAGAGCGTACAAGTGCAGCACAACGGTGGAGTTTGCTGCAATGTCCTCATACACGTGTCTATGGGTTCGAGCAGTAATCGACCATGGGTCAAGGTATGATGTTTTGAATGCATGTGTCTATGTCTTTGAGCGTGGAGTGTGGGGAGCGGTAGTGTAGCGGTTAGCGCGCTGTGCTACAAACCCAGTGACACGAGTTTGATTCCCGCTCACGGCCAACACCGGTGACGATTACCTGAACCGGTCCTGGGCCTCCCCTAGGTCAACTCAGCCTCAAATTAGTACCCGCGGCAGTGTGTAAACATCGCCACTAGGGAGACAAAGGCGGCCGGGCGTGGTGTTGGCCACCCACCCCATCGTGTGCCGTGCTGGCCTTCATAGGTGCTCGCCAAAAGCACTTTCCCAAACGGTCTGTTGAAGGCTATACGGGGAATCTTTTTCTTTGTTTGAGCACGGGTCAAACTGTGGTTGCCAATGCACGCATTATAGAGGCTCAGGTGTGCTTGACTTCGGAGATCTGGAACAATCCTCGTCATTTGATCTCAATCTACTCACTATTCATAACCACGTGGAGACAAAGGTACAGCATTAGCCTCGAGAACGATGCAGATTCAGACGCTGATCAATACACGTGATGCTTGATTAATTGCACAATTTTGGTCATCAACTGCCGGATGATATCCTCTTAATACATTGCTGTTGATCTTGATCGTTGTTTTGACCACACTGCACCACTTTGGTCAAGTGCAGATTGACCAAGGATGGAGGTGGAGGGAGGGGGGGTAATGGAGTCCAAGGACCGGTTCAGATATCACGCGCCACTGATGTTAGCTGTGGCCTGGAATTGAACTCAGGTGGTCCCGGGTTCACCACTGCGCCACCGCTCAATCCCACGTGAGAGATGATGGAGGACCCTACCACAGGAACCACCGCCCTTGAATACAGAGATGATAACGCTGCCTTGACAGGATATATACATTAGGAACGGATATCTGTTACTTTATTCAGGCCGCAGTGAGATCTACGAAATGTGTTGAGGAATTTTGTTATTATTGGTGCTTGCGCAGGACCACTGCCAACGAAGCAGCCGTATCTCGAAATGATAAATTTCGACACAAGTACATATACTACCATTCTTCTATTCAGTAGGTGGCGGTAGTGGCCTGCCTTGTGATTCATTTCCCGTGCCAATTCCTCCGGCATTGAAATACCCAAGATCTAAGTCAACGTGCCAACCACGTTGGGGCAACACTGGAACGTGGTTGGAACCAACTTAACACGTAGCAGGATTTCGCGACCAATATCATCCATAACATAAGTTTTTTTTTGGTTAGATCGCTAAAATATAAAAGTGTCGTTAAACCCGCCACCACCCGACACAGCCAACTAGTACGGGTTGTCACGTAAACAAAACGTGGCCAATTCGTCACTAGTACAGCACTAACCGGTGTGTTGGAGAGCCAAGCCACAACATTTACAATCTGAGTACGACGTTTCGTCAGAAATTACAACTAGCTTCATCAGGCGACAGCCAGATTTGTGGAGAAGTCCACCTGTTTCGTTCCTTATATAGAGGCGTAGATGTGGTGACCACGCTTCTGCGCTCTTGAGTCAACGCACGTTATGCATGCGCATTATGCGAGCCCTTTGAACTTGTCCTTCCTGTCTATTGTGTTTATTAAAATAGCCCTACCAACGGTAATTCCTATTGAAATATGCTGCCATTTGTAGGCATGCTGTGTCGGGTGGTGGCGGGTTTTAACGACACATTTATATATTTACGCGATCTAACCCAAAAACCTCTATTATGGACAACTTACTTTGTTTCACCAAACACGATGTATTTATTAATATTATATTGTTTTTACGATTGAGAACCAAGGGGTGCAAGGCTGCTGTAAAGGTTAAGAACCACTGCCCCACAACAACATCAGCAGAAGCAGCAGCCATACGGAGAAGGATGACACTGACCGTCACGAAACACGTGACGGCAGCGGTCTTCATCGCGAGGCCACGTGGGCCACCTGAGGCCCCCTGGTGGCCTCTAGTGGGGCCCCACGGCAGAACACAACAAGCGACAACACCCCCCCACCACCATCATCGTCGTGCTGCTGTCAAACCGCACAATGGTTTCAAACGGTGTGGTGGCCCTCACACACTAATTATGTCTTATCCGCGAAAGTGCCATCCCCTCCCACCCTCTGAAAATTCACTGTGTAACAAAATAAACATTTGTTCCTGGGTAGTGTTATTTCCTAATTGCGTATGCCTCAAATGTACAGAAAATGGCTATTATTCCACACAAACTTTGCTTTTGTGACCAGGACATTGATATTTTGAAATGTACCTATTGAAACATGTGCATTTGTGTCATTCCTTCACGTAAAGTCCTGGTCACAAAAGCAAAGTTTGTGGGGAATAATAGACATTTTCTATACTTTTGAGGTATAAGCAATTACAAAAGTAACACTTACTACCCAGGGACAAAAATCGTGCGGTACAGACCGTGTGGTCGGTCACGTGCGTCTCTGGAGCCGCGTGGCTCTTTCAGGGACTGCTTCGTGACGGTTTTCTTACAAAGGGGCCCCAGCGTCTCGCGCTCGCCACCCCAGAGTGCATTGCGGCTCCGCTTGAAATCTCGAGTAGTCGTCGCTGTTCCTTTTCACCGATTTCGAAAGTCAAAATGTCTCTCCTTGTTAGGGGCCATTCATTGAATAGTTACGCAACAATCTGTCAAAACTTGACCCCTCCCCCCCTCCCTGTACGCACACGTACTTTTACACCCCCCTCCCCCCACTTGTGTACGTATGCCCCCCTCCCCCTGAATCCTATAGAATGGCCGATGTTGAATCCACTCAGAAACGATCAAGGATTAATAATATTAACGTGTTTAAGCAAACAGATAGTCGACAGCCGGACTATCTAACTCATTTGAAGGCCAATGTAGACAAATTATTATCGAGGCTTCACAACCCCCCCGTGTCCTATACGTACATTGTCAGTAGACCCCCCCCCCCATAAGCAAGCCACGCATTTGGGTTAACCCCCCCCCCTCCCCCCTCCATGCGTACGTACTCAATGGATGGCCCCTTATTTTGGTGTTGCCAAAACCCTGGTACCGACTGATACACGTGAATCTCATATCTTGGGTTCACCCACACGGTAGGCTTGAGAAGCACCGCATGTTGAAATAGAGATATAAATCAAAGCTGGAAATGCTAAAGCAATTTGCAAAACAAATGATAAGTGGCAAGGAACATTTGTCATTTATTATTTCCAGTCCGGTGGTTATGACAATGGAATTCATTCAATCGTGATCATACATCATTGCACAAGAGGGGTTCAGGTGTTGCTGCGTATGTTCTCATAACATTCATTTTTGTATGTGCTTTGAAAGCAGGGCCATTACCTGAAACGTCACCCATTATATAAAGTTAGGGCCACCGTGCTATTGACGAATATGTCGATTTTTGTAATTGTGCTACTGCACCACCCACAATAATCCAAGAGACAGTTTATATTCTTGCACAGATCCGAGTTGTCGTGGTGGTGATGATATCTGCCCTGTATGTCAATACAGGGATTATGAAAACACACACACACACACTCGCGCATGGATTGTGAAAACCTTTGCACATCTTCACACGTGTAACGCACACGTGCACACACACACACATCATCATAATCAGTCATCGTAATGTTGAACCGTCCTTCGCAATACTGTACATTGTGTTCAAGGCAAAAGGCTGTGTTGATTGGGCTTGCAGCTCCCTGTCTGCGGTTGGAAGGCACTCTGTAGGATAAACAGTTGTGTGACAGGTGCGTGTGCTGGCATCGATTGCTATAAAGTACACTTAGGCCGAGCCACGCGATACAAAGCGAGCCATTGTGCGCCTCCTAAGAAGATTATCTCATGGAAACTCACCGGAGTCAACGTGCCAATTCGGGTACCGCTCGCAGCTATTAATAGACTTTTGTTTTTCGCGTGAGATAATTTTCCCGAAATTTTTATTTATTAGATTTTTACATCGACCAATGTTTTTCTGTCATCACAACCTTCATTTATCGGACCGCTCAAGGTATGTTTTAACTTCCATAATCTCTCAGATTTCTTGTCATTATCATCATCATCACGATCAATGGGCAAATAATAACCCGTGAGTCTCGGCTGCACATTTTGTCATTTATGTCCAATGCCCTCTCTGCCTTGTGCCAATACGCTCATGCAGTGGCCACGACTTTCTGGCACCGATCTCTGATGATGTCGTCGTCAAAGCCATTCTCTGGCGAGTCTTCCTCTCGGGTTCCTTCCATTTACCCCGAACAACAACACCACCAACAACAACAACACACTTTTCATTCTCCTGTTGTTATCCGTCCTACACGTGTGTCTAAATAGTGCGGATTTTACGTCTCATCGCTGCCCGCATCAGGTCTTGTGCAGGCACGTAATAATTACATCAACAAATTGTTCATAATAGAGTTTTTTTTTATTCTAGCCCAACCCCCCCCCCCCACCTCCTCTATTATGGATAATATTGACCGCGAAAGCCTTCGTGTTTAACCAACAAAGTGTTGTTATGACATGATGCGTGTCTGGGTGTACGGCAAAGAGACGGAGTTAATTTGTATCTGAGCCCGGGGCGTGCTGGTGACCACCGCATGAGCACAACATTTAAATCGATCACGCGTTATAAGTGCGATGATTACACCCGGGCAATGGGCGATGTTACCATCCCGTAACTGATTGATCGTGGAGAGCGGTGGCGCAGCGGTTAGCGCACCGCGCTATAATCATCCGTCGACTGCTTGGACTCTGTTCGCGCATTTGGATGACACTCGGTCAACCCTTGTCCTCGCGCTCTCAGCTCTTATCCAACTGCCCGCCAGCGAGTGACGGATGCAAAGGGCATTTTCGTCGCCGTGGGTGTAATTAGCAGAGGTATAGTGTGGCTGGTTTTTATCTTAACGTTTTTTTTAGCTTAAACGTCTAATAAACGTCCGGAGAACATGAACTCCCACACGATGGCTGTGGTGGGGGGGGAGGTTACATGACCTACGCACCAATAAATGGTCGGTTTATTTCACAGTTCAATGTTTGTAGAGACACCAGAATGACGAGGCGGGTCGCTGGGCCGTGCCTCGAGTGCCCCCCCCCCTCCCCGAATGAAGTGTCGGAGAGAGACTTCGTACACAGAATTTTTGTTTAAAATAAAAACGAATCAATCAGCACGCCAAGATTTGCAACGCGCCACAATAATCATCATCATCAGCAGCAACAACAAAAGTTGAGACGGACGCGTGGACATCACTTAATAAATGTGTGTTAGCGACGACAAGGCATGCAGGTGAGATTTAAAAGTAACTAAAGTGACTTTTTTATTTTTGTTCTCTCTGTAATCATTCATGTTCGTTATTGATATCGATAGAGACGCAGCTCATTTTGTAATCACCCTTCAACAGAGCTTGAGACTACAAAAGTCCCTTTCCAGCAGCGGGAGACGGACACGGGACTCGAGTTTCCACCTCCCCGCGTTTGACCCCGTAACAGTCTGGGAAGTGACATCTGTGTTTAGGTGGCAGGAATTTATTTATACCGAGGTCTGATTATTGTGTCGATCTTTATTGCAGCATACTGTACAGTTGTTGTTTTTAATGGAGCAGGGAAATATACCAAGGCGTGGTCAGTTGAAAGAGGTGGAAACCCGACCCAGGAACAACTCCCACGGATTTTCTAAATTCAAAACTACACAACCAATGCAGCCCAAGTGGACCTGCCGAGTGAGCACACCACGTGACCAGCTGCTCAGTGTCCTCATAGCCACGTGAAGATCAGCATCAGAATATTTATATAGGCTGCTGGAGGAATCCGATTGAGCTATGAAGCTCTTTTTGTTACACGCTTTCATTTAACTCATTCTGTCTGTTGTTGTCGTTGTTGTTGTCGTTGTTGTTGTATCCTCAAATCTTGTAACTCCATTTCAAACCATTCCCAATGTGGTATCGACTGAAAACTTGGTATACTTATGTTATACTGATGACAATACCATATTCTATCATAAAAATATATATTTTTAAACATTATTTTTTATGCTATGTTTCGGCTTGGGTCTAATTGTCCAAGGTGAACTGACGTTGGCTGTAATTGCCCACAGTCCCTTACGCTATGGCAAGTTTCGGGGCCACTTCCTGGAGTCGTGGAGATCTTCCATTATTAGTACATTTCATAAAAGCGTGTTTTCAAAAAAGTTTTTTGTTTAAATATTACTTATTTTACAAATGTCCAGTATGGGTGGGTCAGACGTTGGTATGTGGCTCGGAGGGCCAGGAGGATTGGCCGTACTGACATATCACATCAACTAATAAATACACAAACAACTAAATATACTTTAATTCTAAAAGCCAAATTCCCCTGTTAAGCCATTTCTCAAATTATAAATACCCACTGGAACACTGCGTGGAATTCTGGTTCATTCTCTACACTGCACCACATTATATTTTTAAGTTTGACACGTAGGCTTTGCGACCAATAGTATTCATAATAGAGGTTTTTTTTATGGGTTAGATCGCACCAATATAATGTACCGTTAATGATTTTGCCCCAATTTTGGCAAACTCGCCCGATGATGCCGGATGTAATTACCAGCGAAGACGTCGTACTCAAATTGTAAATGTTGTGGATTTATTCTCCAACACACCGGTGGGCTGAAGTAGTAATTAATCGGTACGTTGTTTACGTGACAAACCTTTCTGGTTGCTGTGTCGGGTGGTGGCGGATTAACGACACATTTGTACTTAAGCGATCTAACCCAAAACACGTTTTTAAATCGTGTTTTTCTCTACAATGCTGATCGAATGTGTGTCCGTCTCACGGCACAATTACATCAAAGTGTCCGTTCGCAACTCGTGCCCAGCGGTTCATTCTCCTGTATTCAAAGACGGCTTGCGTAAGCAGATGACAGAGCACTATTTCTGAGATCCCTTCAAGTCGGTGTTCTTCATTGCAAGGCCCTCTGGCCACTAGCGGCCCCTGGCGGCCTTTAGTGCGGCCCCTGACGTGCAGCCCTCCGACAATAACACAAAGAGTGACAACACCGCCCCATCATCATCATCGTGCTGCTGTCAAACCTCCAATGGTTTCACATGTGTGGCGGGCCTTCACACACTGATGATGTCTTATCGGCGAAAATGCCCTCTCTCTAAAATGAGTGAAGAAACACTGGTCTAAGTGATTTCTTGTACACGAGAGGGACATTAGCGATCGCCTGCAACGCCCCAGAGATGTTGACGCGAAATTTCGATTTCCATATCCGACGTGAAAAAGGTCGAATGTGTGAACATTTATCTAAGACGACAGTCGCACCGTACACAAACACTGCGCTGGGTGGGGGCGGTTAATCGGTCAGCGCGGATACGAGGGGGTCGGAAGTGTGGCGTAAAATCTCGCGCATTGTCCCATCCATGGGAGCATTGAGACTTAAACAACATTTTTATTTCGATTTAAAGCTTTCGCGACTGCAGGGATTCATCTTCTTGGTTCTTTCGGTAAAGTCACGTAGAAGGGAAATAATAAAATAATAAAAATTAAACATAATAAAATAAAATTCTCACGACGTTTCGGCCACAACACAAGCAGCCGTCCTCAGGTGAGGACAGAGCTGTCTGAAAGACAGCGCTTCAATGAACACCGCTAAGCTTGGCAGCGTATTTTAAGCTGGGTGGGAGGAGAAGAGCGCCTGTCTTCACCTGAGGACGACTGCTCGTGTTGTGGCCGAAACGTCGTGAGAATTTTATTTAATTATGTTTAATTTGTATTATTTCCCTTCTATGTGACTTTACCGAAAGAACCAAGAATAATGTTTTTTATTTTTTATTTTACCAGGTAAGGCTCACTGAGCTGCCATATAGTAAATTTTCAGAAGCGACCAGGCTACAAATGATAGCTCAATGAAGTGGTTTACCATGTGAACGCTTATAGCAGCCAAATACTCTAAACGCACGTTGTGATTCTAAACGTGGAGGGAAATACCGGAGGAGCGTGAGAAAAATCCACACGGCCACGGGGAGAGAGAGACACCGCAAACTCCAAATATACAGCAGGCGTCAAAGTCGGGATCGAACCCACAACCCCCTGTATACCAGGCGAGGTAGTTAACATCTGGCAGAACTCCACGACTCCAGGAAGTGGCCCCGAAGCTTGCATAACATAAGAAACTAAGGTGATTTACAGCCAACGTGAGTTGAGCATGGACAATTAGACCCAAGCCGAGAAATAAGATATAAAAAAGATTACTCTTTGGTTCTTTCGGTAAAGTCACGTATAAAGAGAAAATAATGAATTAAATACTAGTATACGACGTTTCGATTGCAACACAAGCAATCATCATCAGGTATACATGAAATAGAAACACAAATCTAGTATACTTAGAAATGTAATGTACGTCTTTCTCTCTATGTATCTCTGTGATATCTGTCTCTACTTATATGTCTGTCTATATGTCTCTGGTTCTGTGTTTTATCTCTCTCTCAAATTTAGCATTCTCAGGAAGAACGTAATCAACCAGGTAGGGTGTTGACTGTTATGTTATCCGACTCTCTGTTGTATTACATTACATTTCTAAGTATACTAGATTTGTGTTTCTATTTCATTTATACCTGATGATGATTGCTTGTGTTGCAATCGAAACGTCGTATACTAGTATTTAATTCATTATTTTCTCTTTATACGTGACTTTACCGAAAGAACCAAAGAGTAATTCCTGCAGTCACGAAAGCTCCAAATTAAGTATAAAAAGATTGCTTAATTTATTTTTTTTAATGATAGAATATAGTATTGTCATCAGTATAACATACGTATACCAAGTTTGCAGTAGATACCACATTGGGAAGTGGGTAAAAATTGAGTTACAGTATAAGATTTGAGGATACAACAGACAAAGCGAGTTAAATAAAAGCGTGTAATAAAAACGAGGGAGATGGAGCGACGAAAATCAGTTCGTGTGGATGGTGCTGGGGTGGATTATTACATCTCAGCACCGCGAGAGGTGTCCGCAGCTTGCGGAGTGTCGGGGACGGGGGGTGGGGGGGGGTGTTGGCCTTCATCCAACAGTGGATAGAACGTGGCTAACGTCGACGATGCTGCTGATAAATCTAAATGATTATTAGGATGATAATCACCTAGGTGTGTTCTTCAAAGCTACCCGCAACAGTTGCCAAGAAGAAACGCGGCTGCCATTATTGTCACCCGTAAAAGATAACGTTGACAGTTGACTTAATGTTGACACGGGGAGGGGAGCTTTATTACTTATTTATATTATTCTTCTCTTCTGTTGGCAGAGCAAAAAAAAAGAAGCAAGAAGCTCTGTCCAACTGTCTTATTTACACAATTGTTTTACTAGCGGCGTTGTAAAAAGTTAAAGGAGATGCGGGACGCTCATCTCAATCGGGTCGTTTGTTATTCGACTGCGTTGTAAACATTAAAACGGGGTTTAAGTTTTTCCACACGGAGACAACGTTCCGAGGTTAGCTAATAAATAGGAGCATAAACAGCTGCGAAAAACAAACCAGATTCTGGCTCCTCTTACGCAACGAAACGCAAGCCTCAGTTGGTCGTGTTTATCATTTGAGCCTTTAAACTCGTAATAAAAAAGTCCTACCATAATACACACCCTTGCTGAACAGGACGCCAGTAAATATGGAATGTTGTGGCCGACGTTCTAGCGTTAGCCAATTCCAGCGTGGGCCCAACATAGAAAGTTGGGGCCGACGTTGGGTGAACGTTGGACCAACGTTCCATGTTTACCATATTCTCCCAAATTAAACCAATTTTTTTTCTTCTTTTCAAAACGACGCCCACACTTTGGGATGCGTCTTACTTGCTGAAGCATCTTGTAAATCCGCGGCAGTCGGGAATCAGCAGCCACCATCTTGTGAAAAAGAGGGCACGGGTTGTCCAGGCGAGAGACTATCGATCTATCACCTGCCTCGGTAACTTTGCGTTCATTGTCGGTACACAACGGCCAACTTTGTGAGGAATGACATCACGGGGTTTTTTTAATCGCCCATTGCGACGCATGCGGGAGTAGTGTTTTTTTTTTAACGAGGGCGGCCGCTGGGTTCGAACCGTGAACCGAGGCCGTGTCACCACGAAAAGCGAATCAATTATAATGTGAGATGTTTACAGGCCCGGACTGGACCTGAGCACAGTCCGGGCAAATGCCCCGTGGGCCAGTCCATTGCGGTGCGCGTGTGGGGAAATTGCCAATGTGATCATAGTTAAACAAAATATTATTTTTATTATTAAATAAAAATACGTTAGTACTTCTATTGTGTAAGCTTCATTGCTTATTTAAGCTCTCAGCTGGCATTAAGTCCCCATAAATTCGGCAGCCCCAAAGATTTTCTTCTCACCCGCAAAATTAGTTTTTTTTTGGACCTCGCCTCAAATGGGCCCGATGAGATTTGGGCTGCTGTGTTCACAGATGCCTGGGCCGATTTTGAGTCCCATTCCGCCACTGGATGTTTGGTTGAGTTGTTGCTGCGCTGGACACCGGGAGACCGCCGAGGGTATGTCTCTGATTTCTCGCCGAACAGAGTGGGCCGCGGTCAAGGCCGCTGCAGTTGCAATAAAATAACTACTTAAAAGTATGAACGCGTTCACCTAGAGGGGTTACTGAATTGTGAATTGCCACACACCGCCTGAAAGCAAACTTATAAATGTTTATGATTCACGGGATTCTATGAAAACGCACAACAATCCGAGAGCAAATATGAGGCATTCATACATTTACGATTCCTTGGAAATGCCAGAGGAAAAAAAAATAACCTCTCAAAAGCTAAACTAAAGTTTCCTTACGGGAAAGCCAACGTGTTAAAGCTTCCTGTTTACTTTTCTGGGCAGCGATTGTGGAATGACAGGACTGCGAGCGATGGTGATGGCGTGGAGAGGCT
Source organism: Lethenteron reissneri (assembly GCF_015708825.2). NCBI lineage: Eukaryota > Metazoa > Chordata > Hyperoartia > Petromyzontiformes > Petromyzontidae > Lethenteron > Lethenteron reissneri. Next base: position 8,398,931 of record NC_083784.1, read on the forward strand.
TTCGTCCCGCAGCGGAGAGACGATGACCAATGATACGACTGCCTATGTTGTTCCCGTCACGCCAGCACGCCATACAAACATAACACATCTAGCAGGGGGCTACATGACTGATGATGATGGTGATGACGATCATTCGGTACGATGCACATCCATGCACCCTGTCCGTGTCAACACAGCCGCCTCTTCCGTGGCACTTTGTCGACAGCTCTGCCTGCGACCACGCAACGTGTCAAGTGCCACGGACGCAGGGCCACGTGCGCGCGAGCCACGGGTCCACGTGCGCGCGTCGCACGTGGAAAGCGCGTCCGCTGGGGTTGACGCCCTTGGTGTCGTGAGTCGGTTGGGAAATCTGGCTGAGTGCCGTCCGCTGTTTTGTACCATCTATGCATGCGCGCGCGCGCGTGTGTGTCGTCTCAGTCAGTCGACCCGTGGCATCTGGGTCTGCCCCGTGACCTCCTGCCAGCTGGCGTTCGACACTTCACGTGGCTTAAAATTGCACATAGCCTGGCACAAGCGTCGTGGTGACGTCACCGCCACTTAGTGGCGAATGGCGGTTGTGTGTGCTCCCTATGTGCGTGTGGGGTTCTCATCGTACGAAAACGACCTCGGGGACGTCAGGGACCGGTTCAGATATTCGCCACTGGTTGCCGGCCGTCGTGAGCGGGAATGGAACTCTGGCCGCTGGGTTCGTAGTTGCGGCGCGCGAACCGCTGCGCCACCGCTCCTCCAGAGCGCAGTCACCCCGCGTCGCACGCTGCGGCTCCCCTCTACTCGGGACCCCTCTGGGCGGTGGGGCGGCGTCGGGGGGGAGGCGGTCGATGATCCATCGCGCGATCTTTCAAGCGTGGGCCGGCGGCGGTGGTGGTGGGGTGGGTGGGGAGGGCGCTGCGCTCCGCCCGTCACCTCTCAGCGTGTGAGTCGTCAGCGCACCTGCACGGCGCTTGCGCAATATCACGGGGGGAGGGGGGGGTGAACTGCGCCTCGCGTTCCAACAGCAGCGGCTCTCGCGCGCACTGGCGGTGCGATGCGGCGCGCGTGGCGCAGCGGCGCAGCTGTTCTCGCCGAGCTGATGTGCGGCGCAGTGCAGACGAGCGTCGTCGTAGTCACCCGGACGGGGCGGCGGCTCTCGTGGGGAATAGCAAAGTGCGCACCGCGACTTTGGGATCAGCACCCCAAACGAGCATCGCACCCCCTGCATGGCTTTGCCATTCCCCTCCTCCTCCTCCTCCTCGAAGACACTGGGGTTCACCATCAACGCACATTATCGGATGAGCAACAGGCCGATGCGCACATCTCCTTCATGAATGAAAAATATAAAGCAAGCCACAGTGGTGCGACTGTGGCCATGCGACCCAGGCTACGGGCCGTATCGTAAACCCATCAAGATACACATAGACACATATAGACTCGATAATAGAGACACGTGGAGACTCATAGAGACCCATTAAAGACAAGCCTCTGGCGTGCGACTTTGGCCATGCGACCCAGGCTACGGGCCGTATCGTAAACCCATCCAGATACACATAGACACATAGAGACTCGATAATAGAGACACGTAGAGACTCATAGAGGCCCATTAAAGACAAGCCTCTGTCGTGCGACTGTGGCCATGATACCCAGGCTACGGGCCGTATCGTAAACAACTGCGCTCTGCGCTCCTTCGACAGAGGAGGAGGAGCAACAAAACACGACGCGAACTCTCTCTCTCCCGAAGCCCTCTCGTCGTGGCTAGCAGCAGCCCTCGACGTCGGCAGCCAGCTCCTGGACAAATCGCTGCCACGCGCAAAAATAAAATGCTCTCTCAGTTGTCGCTACGAGAGCAGAGTGATGAGTGCGTGACGAGTCGCTCTGCAGCGTAGCGGCTCACGGCCAAGACCTCGACATTGGCGCCTAGCTCCTGAACACATTCACAAAGAATATACTTAAAAAATTAAATATTGTTTCGTGCTCGGGAGAATTACGGTAATTCTAGATTTGAAGCTTTCGTGACTGCAAGGATTCATACTCTTAGGTTTTTTTCGGTAAAGTCACATGGGTAAAAATAAAATTAATAAAAGTAAAATAAAAAAAATTAAAAATCACGACGTTTCGGAGGCAACACAAGCTTCCGTCTTCAGGTGGAACCGTCACAGCACGATTGCTGTTTCAAGTAAAGAACTTTACTTGATACAGCTTTTTTATTTTTTTATTTTTTTATTTTACTTTTATTAATTTTATTTTTTACCTACGTGACTTTACCGAAAAAACTTAAGAGTTAGAATTACGGTACTCTGGAGATCCGGCTGCCAGAATATGATTCGGAATTCCTGTTGGTGGTCGTCTGTACGTACGTGCGTATGTTGAAATTCTTTCGCACCGTACGTAGCCAACCGTGCTCCTCAGAGGCCTCCGCGTCTAACGTCAAGCCAGGCTTGCCCACCTGCTTAGCGGCCCAGATCGGGGCGGCACGGCCATAGGCGACGTTGTTGTTATCCTTCGCGTTTGCTAAGCGCAGTATTGATACGTTCCAGGTGATGGCGTCGCTGTCGACGTGTGCAGGCGGTGTAACTGCACCAGGGCCCTTGGGCAGGAGGGGGACAGAGGGAGGTGGTGGCATGGGAGGGGGGGGGGGCATGGGAGGGGGGGGCATTAATTTCCTTTCACCAGTGAAAGAGTTGTCCACCTGACCGTCACGTGTTTGCCCTGGACAGCCCTGGGAATTGGCATCTGTGTTCAGGTGGCAGGAATCGATTCGCATCGAGAGCCGGTGGTGCCGCTGTTGTGTTGGAACTCTTTCGCGGTGTGTGCACCAATAACCACGACCCCCCGCTGCCCGCCACTAAGTGACGGTGACGTCGCCACGGCGTCCGTGCCAGGCTAGGTGCACTTTGACGGCACGTGAAGTGTCGAAAGCTCGCTGTTGGCAGGAGGTCACGGGACAGACTCAGGTGCCATGGGTTAACTGACTGAGATTACTGGCAGATGCACCACCCATGCCAACTTGCTGTGCCAACTTGCTGTGTTTTATCCACCCGGCGCTCCGCTCGTTATTGTGAGCGTCGCTTCTTTGCCCTCCGTTGTTGTTGGAGGCCGACTGCCTCCCACTGACCAGTAGCCTCCTTCACGAGCCTCCTCCAAAGACGCCAATCTTGACACCGTTGGGATCAGTCTTAGCCAAGTCCACTCGGCTCCACTCCCCTCTACGTGCCGCACAGCCGTCGTGTCCGCGTCTTTGCCGTGTGGAAAATTGTGGCAACTCCTGACCACCAAGGTTCATTGGGTGCAGGCCAGTCTGCTTTGCAAATGCCCCCCCTCCCTCCTACACAGACGGAGTCTCCTGGGCTGAAGGAGGTCGACCAGAGTTATAAGTGTTCTGATACTCGCATTGTTTTTGTGCTGTTCGCCATTTGGCGTTCTCTGGTCCGACACTGGTGAGAGGAAGGCCATGAAGAAGCCTCTTGTGTCTGGTGTAGGCCAATCAGTTTCAATGACAATGCATCAATTATAACACTGGTCAACAAAAAAAAAAAAAATTCTGGCCTGGACTTTTGCAGCTATTTTAGACTAATTTCAGGGTGCTGATTCCAAATCTGATCTCAGATTTGCTCTATCACATCTCATGTTTATGCTATCGGCATACCCCATTTTCATTGATTTACCCGAAATTAACTCTGTCACTTATGATTGCAAGTTATTGCGAGTCAGTGACTGCTTTAATGTTAAAATATGGTGCTATATTTTTAGGATAGTGTGTTTATAATATCATTTTATGTAGATACTTACATTTATTTAATATTTCTCTTGTGCAGTTTTTATTGAAAATGCAACATTTTATATCTCAAAAACCTGATGTGATAGACAAAAACTGATGCCAGATTTGGAATCAGCACCCCAAAATTACCTTAAAACCGTTGGAATAACTTATGCCAGAAAAAGTGTGTTGACCAGTGTAATCAGAGCGCGTTTGTTTGCATGTTTTGCCACAAGCACCGTGTGTGCTTAACGCAGACCTCGATGCCTTGAAAAAGGCATCGTCAATTTATGGTTTGACAATCTTAACGCCTCCTGGTTTATTGCCAGAAAGGAGCACAAACCGATTTTCTCCACCCCCCCCCCCCATCATTTTGGGCCCAGACTGCACGCGGCAATTCGGCTGCCCCCCTCCTGTGCGTGAGCCCTGGGGCGAGCACGACAGCCTCGCCTCCTCCAAGCGCCTTGGTTTCATTCGGCACCTGCCATATGTGCCCTGCACACACGAGCAGCAGCAGCAGGAGCAGCAGCAGCAGCAGCAGCAGGAGCAGCAGCAGAAGCAGCAGGAGCAGCAGCAGCAGGAGCAGCAGCAGTAGCAGCAGGAGCAGCAGCAGCAGGAGCAGCAGCAGCAGGAGCAGCAGGAGCAGCAGCAGCAGGAGCAGCAGCAGTACTAGTAGCTTCAACAGTTGTTGCGCTTCTTAGAGAGAAAGCAAAACTAACAATTAAAATAAATCACTGTGATTTTATACCTACGTGACTTTACCGAAAGAACCAAAGAGTATGGATTCCTGCAGTCACGAAAGCTTCAATTCAAGATTAAAACTAACAAGGAAGATACATCTTCTTGGTTCTTTCGGTAAAGTCACGTAGATTGGAAATAAGAAAATAAAAAAAAATAATTCTCACGACGTTTCGGTCACAACGCAAGTAGCCGTCCTCAGGTGGAGAGCAGGTCTGTCGAGTAGACAGAGTCTGAATGACGAGTCTGAATGAAGAGTGACGAGTCTGAATGAAGAGTCATTCAGACTATGTCTACTCGACAGACCTGCTCTCCACCTGAGGACGGCTGCTTACGTTGTGGCCGAAACGTCGTGAGAATTATTTTATTATGTTTTATTTTTTTTTATTATTTCCATTCTACGTGATTTTACCGAAAGAACCAAGAAGATGAATCCCTGCAGTCACGAAAGCTTTAAATCGAAAAAAAAGGAAGATACATTTTTCGTTTCGAATTCGGTAAAAAACAAACAACTCAACAGAATGCCACGTGGTGGGTCCTTGATAAACAACGTCACGAAGCAGTCACTTATGAAGAGCCAGCAAGTGGCTTGCCGAGCCGCAGCTTGTCTGACCCCTGTCCTCGACTTTATCGATCGACACGCTATCATGACATAGATGATGATCATCATCATAGGGGTTTTCCCCATTTTTCTGGCAACAAAAATGAAACCTTTTACGAGGAATCATGTCTGCATTAACCACAATACTTGTGATCAAAATGCAAACAAAAACATACTTTGATAATATATGCATTGCCCTTGAAACTGATTGGTCCACACCAGAGACGGCTTTCTTTCTTTCGTCTCAATTGGTGCTTTTGGCGTCCTCTGTTCTAGCACCAATTGAGACGAGGCAAAGGAGGTCTAATGATGATGATCATCCTCATAGAGTCTCGATCTATCAAGTCGGCAACCTGCGGCCATGGTCAATCCACTGCTGATTGAGCAGTACTCGCCTACTCGTTTAATCGCTCCATCTCCGATGTGTCGTTCTACAACCTTCCTTCCCCCGAGTTTCTCGGCCCACAACCCCCCCATCATTAATATTTGACTGTCCGCGCTGTGATGCCTCGTCGTTTGCCGCCGCTTTAACACATTCCTGCGGAGGGAGCTGGTAGGAACGTTGGGTTGCTCGGTCAATGGCCAGGGTCAACGGCGGCGTGGTGTATTCCGCAAATATGCCCGACTGTGAGGGCGGGCACAAGCCGGCGTGAGTAGGTTAAACGTTGAGTTGTATAAGGGCACCACGGGGTGACCAGCCCCTCCCCACCCAGCCCCACCCCTCCCACCCCCCACCCAGCCCCACACTCCCCACCCAGCCCCTCCCCACCCTCCCCTCTCTACCCAGCCCCACCCCTCCTATTTTGGGATGCACGACGGACGGACGGACGGACACAATAATCCCCTGTGGGCTGGTGTAACCAGGAGGTTACTACCAGTAAGACTCCGAATATGTTCAGAGGTGAACACCACCGAATAATTCGATCAAACTGGAGCTGCCTGGCGCGCACCAGTTTGGTTGTTGAACTTTGGGAGTGTGATTTTTTTGTTTAATTTTTATTTCGTGTCGATTAACAAAAAACACTTTTAGGAGTCCCGCAAATCTCTCCCCCCCCCCCGCCCTAAATTATTAAGCACCTCTGATTAGCACGGTTGGCTACGTACGGTGCGAAAGAAGTTCAGCATACGGACTGCACGGGACATGGTATATCCCGCCTGCGTTCTAATCGAGGATATAACTCTACGTCAGTGTCAGGTCAAGTAAATGTTATTTTTTGTTTACAATCGTGGCGCCATTACGGCATATATTTGCCACTCAAAGCGCCATCGTCACATTCATGCTCGACACATTTTTTCTTCTTCTCTTCTTCTAAACAATACACCCCTCGTGTGTATACGTTATACTATTATAACAAAGAACTCAACCATTTCGTCAATCATCACTGCGTGTGGCCTTAAATTAATAATAAAAAATACAAATATATAACAGGCGACGTTTTTGTCCGATGCCCCCTTCTTCATAACACGTTTCAGAAAGGCCATTTAGCCGAAACATCTCCCGTTATATATTATTTTATATTCAAGCCGCAGTGTTTTTTTTGACGAATGTGTCGAGTCGATTTTTATTTCCAAACTGAACGTGCCCGTAAACCACTCTGCCAACGCAGCAGCAGCAGCAGCAGCCTCACCAAATAGATTAGTCACACATTGTAAAGCATTGTAACTCTCATCGCAAAGCCCGCCGGCCTGGTGGCCTTTAATGCGGCCCCTGACGTGCAGCCCCCGACAATAACACACAGAGTGACAACACCCCCCACCATCATCAACATCATCGTCGTCGTCGTGCTCCTGTCAAACCCCACAATGGTTTTCAAATGGTGTGGCGGCCTTCACACACGGATGACTACTTATCGGCGAAAGTGCCCCCTCGCTGAAAATGAGTGAAGAACACTGCTCTAAGCGAGCCCTTGTCCACGAGAGGGATATTAGCGCTCGCCTGCAACGCCCCAGAGATGTTGATGCGAAATTTCGATTTCCATATCCGACCCGCTGGAGACTGCGTTGTCGTGAAAAAGGTCGCGAATGTGTGAACATTTATATAAGACGACAGTCGCACCGTACACAAACACTGCGCTGGGTGGGGGCGGTTAATCGGTCAGCGCGGATACGAGGGGGTCGGATGTGTGGCGTACAATCTCGCGCATTGTCCCATCCAGTGCGGTGATCTCGCACTACAACCGGACGCAGACTAATGGGAGTGTTGAGACTGTTAAACAAAACAACTTTTTATTTTACCAGGTAAGGCCCACTGAGCTGCTATATAGCATTTTTTCAGAAGCGACCAGGCCACAAATGATAGCTCAATGAAGCCAAATACTCTAAACGCATGTTGATTCTAAACGTGGAGGGAAATACCGGAGGACTGGAAGAAAAATCCCGACGACCACGGGGAGACTTTTGACTTTGAAACAACTTTTATTGCCGCCAGCAGCAACAGCACTGGAGGCGATTTCGATATGAAATACACAAAGTCACCAGCAAACAAATGAAAATAAGCGCTTCAAATCCACGCGCTGTGGCGCTAAAAGCACAGCGCACAACACGACAGAAAAGTCACGTGGTGGTGGTGGTCATTGCGCACGCCACGGTGACGAGCGAGCGCTTCAGAAGGTGAACACGAGGGTGCCGTCCACGCTGGTACAGAGGGCTTTTCCGGTTCCCAACTCCCCCCCCCCCCCCTCTGAAAATGAAGAACCACTGCTGCCGTTATGCACTGTGATACGCTGCGATGCTGTGATGCATTGTGATGCAACTGTGATGCACTGTGATGCTGTAATGCATTGCTGCTGTGATGCATTGCCACGTGTCACCATGGTCCTTGCAGCTGACGTCACGTCCCCATAAGCATTTTGCGTAACCAAAAACCAAAACTGTAAATTGTCCTCCCGAGCATGCCGGGGCCTGTTCTTGTGTCACCAAAGCAGTCCAAAGGGTGCCGCTTTTACTGTTCATAATGAAGTTTGCTCGCTGTACAATAATCGCCAGCGAAGTTGGTAAAGTGGACATTGGAAATTCTGCCGCACACTCAACAACAACAACAACAACCACACACATCGTGGATTGCCCGGGTCACAAGGCGGACTGTTCCGCCCATGTAGTTGCAAGAGACAAGTCCGGCGTAGCGTCTGAGAGGAGTGGTTCTCACCTTGGGGGGTACGCGGCCGCTAGGGGTTGCCGGGGCAATGTCCTAGGCGGCTACGCGAGATGATTTATCGATGTGTGAAATTCTATCATTCACGAGAGTCATTGGTGAATAATCATGTTGTATGAATCTCGCAATATTAAATTACTACAATAAAATGTTAATCCGTATGGTAACGTAGAATTATTTTATAATAAAAATTTGGTTTTACCATTTCTGGCAATACAACAGTTGTTAAGATGCAAAATAAAGAAACCTTTTGCAAGGAATCATGTCTGCATTAACCACATATACTTGTGGTGAACATGCAAAAAACAACAACACGCTCTGGTAGTATATGATGGCATTGTCTTTGAAACTGATTGGTCCACATCAGAGACAGCTTTCTTTAGAGCCTCGTCTCAGACAGTGTTAGACCAGAGGACGCCAAAAGGCGAACAGCACAATAACTCGAGCACGTATAACTGGGGGTGAGCAGCTACAAAATATACCTTTTGCAAGTATCAAAGTATAAAAAAATAAGAATAGGCAAAAAGGTACATTTTGATAGTGGGATTGCCTTTGTGCTGTTCGCATTTTGGCGTCCTCTGGTCTAACACTGTCTGAGACGAGGCTCTATAGAAAGCTGTCTCTGCTGTGGACCAATCAGTCTCAAAGACAATGCATCATATACTACCAGAGCATGTTGTTTTTGTTTGCATGTTCACCACAAGTATCTGTGGCTAATGCAGACATGATTTCTTGCAAAAGGTTTCAGTTTGGTGTTTTAACATCTTAACACAACTGTTTTATTGCCAGAAAGGATCAAACCTATTCTTATAATTCGATACTGGCATGGGAGGTCCGATGATAGAACGATGTAAAATTCCCTTCTCGACTCATTGATCGTACACAATGCAGTTGCCAATTGTCCCAGCGAGTGAGGACAAATTACGACACGCGTGAAGAGCTTCCTCTGCATTTGTTCTTTTATTCGCTTGCAGTTAACAAGCTCGTATATACCGCGCAAAATGGACGATTGGTTACAATATTGACACGTTCATTTCTCAGACGCACGCTGTGTCGGGCACGGGGGGTTACTCGGTTGAAACTAAATTCAACAAGGGGGGGGGGTAGAGGTCACAGTAGCTAAGAAAGATGTTGAGTAACCACTGCCTTAGAGAGGTCGCATTGAGATATACTCTTAGGTTTTCTCGGTAAAGTCACGTGACTTTACCGAAAAAACCCAAGAGTATGAATCCTTGCAGTCGCGAAAGCTTCAAACCTAGAATCGCCTTGAGATGTCTATTGCAAGGAAGACCGTCAAGGGGTCTGCGACGAAATTATGTTTTCCGAACATGTTACATTTGGATTCGCACAGAGCTTTGGTGTCACGTTTGTGTGTGCGCGGCTTCGTTGGATGTGTTGATCTAGCGGTGGACTTTAAAGGCCCCATTTGACTCCTCAAGAGCACAGCAGAGAGGGAGTGGCGTGTCAATGCAGGGGGCACAGTGGGCACAGGACCGGAGAGTTTGAGCCCTCTCCCCACAAAGTAAGCTACTGCTTTCATAACGAATGAAATGCAATACCATAGCGTGGTGATAAATCCTTGGTAATGGAAGCATTACAACGTGTATTGCTGCGCTACCGGCTCTGGGTGAACACGAAAGTGTTTATTTTTTCGATTTAAAGCTTTCGTGACTGCAGGGATTCATCTTCTTGGTTCTTTCGGTAAAGTCACATAGAAGGGAAATAATAAAATAAAAACATTTTATCATGTTTTATTTTAAAACATTTTATTATGTTTTATTTTTATTATTTTATCATTTCCCTTCTACGTGACTTTACCGAAAGAACCAAGAAGATGTTTATTTTTTCTTCTTTTTAAATTTTATTTGGCTTCCCAATTTGTTCGTCACATGTAAAAGCCACGAGTGAAATATAATGAAAGGCGAAGAACCGTGGAGTGATTGGCATCGGGCATGGGTGTTGGTGGTAGAACAGCCCAAAAGAAAGTCAGAGTGGGTTTCTGCTCAAGTGAAGCATCGATGCATCGCTGCTCATCTCACGTTCACATCGCTGAGCCAGTGGTGGACATTCCACATTCCTATGGTTGGGGTGAGACTATCCATAGGGCAAACACTGTTCAGTCCCCCACTTAGCGATACTTCTTTTAATAATAATAATAATAGGGGTTTTCCCCCTTTTTCCTGGCAACAAAACTGAAACTTTTTACAAGGAATCATGTGTGCATTAACCACAACACTTGTGGTCAAAATGCAAACAAAAACACGCACTATGATAACATATGCGTTGTCCTTGAAACTGATTGGTCCACACCAGAGACGGCTTTCTTTTGAGCCTCGTTTCAATTGGTGCTAGACCAGAGGACGCCAAAAGGGGTACAGCTCAAAGACAATGCACTATCAAAGTAATGAAGGAAAAACCATATTATTATTATTATATTTTGGTACTGGCAAAGGAGGTCTAATGATGATACTTCTTTTATCGACCGTGGGGGCATGATGATGATGACCGTGGGTTGAGTCGACCGGCCAACAAGTGTTTGAACTCGCAACCTTCCCATTGCGATCCGCTGAGCCACGCCGGCTGGCAACAGAGCAAACGAGGCCCCGAGAAACCACCACAGCCCCAGGCTCCCTATCAAACGAAATCTGGCCCCGGGTGTGTCCTTTCAGAGGGTTCGACACGCGCTCGTAACGCTGCTGGAAACTTGGGGCCAGGTGGTGACAAATTGGCGGAGGAGGCGGCGGGATTGTTGTCCACTGATGTCTCCTCCCGCCCGGGGGAATCTCCTCGGTCACGCTGGACACAGACCCCCCCCACCCAACCCCCTACCACCCTCCCCCACCCCCGGGCAAGGCGCCCATGCTGTGGCAGCGCTGTTTAACAACAGCACCAGGAGAGGGGAAATCCTCAAGCGTCGCTTCCCCCCGTGGCCACGTCGCCAGTACGCTGCGCCGAGCTGGCCCCGGGCTGTCGTTGGTCATCGTCCCACGTGGTCCCACATTGTACCACATGGGCCCACGTGGTCCCACATTGTACCACATGGTACCACATGGTACCAAATGGTCCAGCATCCTCCCACAGGCCCCACATGGTCCCACGTGGTCCGGCATTGCCCCACATGGCCCACGTGGTTCCACCTGGTCCGGCATGGCCCGGCATCATCGCCGCGCACGCTCGCCGCGGAGGCGGTGGTAGTCGGGAGGCGACGTATGGAGGGAAATCGGTCGCGGCCGTGGTCGTTACTTGGCGCAAGGTCTCCCATGCGGTTGAAAACGACCAAGTCCAGCAACTCGAGGTCAACATGATAACAACAACAAAACAACAACACGTGGATGTGCGTTTTTCTATCGATTGTTGTTGCATCCGGAGACTGACACAGCATGGTGACGGCTTGGGGGGAGGCGTTCATCCAGCAGTGGATTGAGCATGACCAATGAAGATGATGATTATTTTTCCTATGTGGCAGGAAATAAACCCAACGTGTACGAAACGAGAGGCAGAGATCTCAAACGTTGTCCACCAGCCTACTTGCTGTACTGCATCTTGCAGGCACACCGCGTTGCTGTATATACTCCCGGCTCGAGCCGTCCGTATCGGTATCGATCGGCACTAATTAAAGGCACCACGGGGCAGGAGACGCAGCACCTCCTGCGGTTTAAAGAAAGCCACCTTTTAACAGCTCACGTCGCGGCCAGAAAGTGATTGACCGCCCGTAACTCTCCCCCCCCACCTCCAAAATAACAACGACAACCACGACGCCGACGTTGTATTCCTCGCAGCTGAGCGCGGAGCGAGAGGCGCGCCCAAGTTGAGCGAACGCGTGCCGCTCCACACGCGGGGCTTGTGGACACTCCTCCCCTTCTGGGATGATGATGATGATGTTTTGTTGTTGTTGTTTAGTGGGTGGGGCTCCACTGATTTCATGTGCTTGGTGTGCATCATCAAAGGGCTTTGCTTGACACAATGTTCCAGATGCTCCCCACTACACCCCCCACCCACCCCTACGACCACTACGACGACCCCGGCAGCGTGGAGCATTGTTCGGATAAAGTGGAACGACGAATAGTTTTAGAGCCCGAAGGTTGCTCCGTGGTTTCCTGCACCGCCGTGCAACGGTGCGAGTTCGTAAAAATTCCTCGCGTTTCATGGATCAAGAAGGGGGGGGGGGGGGGGGCGGTGTTCGTTCGGAGAGGGAGAGAGAGATAAGATCTTGGAGCGAGCTCTCCCAGGCGGCACGGCACATTGAGGCGGGATGCGCGGCACGAACGCCACTCGACATTCACCTCTGACGTGGGCCTCACGTGCCAGGTCGTCGGGACGCGTTAGGGGCCTCCGCAGCAGCGTTTGCTTTGAGCATCGCATGCGAGTATGAGTGTATTCAGCGCCGCATTAAGCTAGTGTGGGGCCTGTAGCATATGCTATTAAGGGACCCTAACTTAAACAAATACACAAATATTAAAACACAAATGTTTAACGTGAATAGCAAAGTAATCGTATTTTTTTAATTTGCTACACAGCCAGATAATACAACAAATCGCTAACCCTAAACACGCAGTCGTTCATACAAGTCGAAGGCAGTATAGTACTATAATGATAGAGCAAGTGCAGAATCATTGAACCGGACTTGATAGCTTGAAAGCATTTAGCGCGGGGCCCTTGAAAGTGCGGGGCCCGTAGCTACTACACATGTAGCTACTAGTGCTACACATTGTACTACATATGTAGCTACTTGTGCTACGTATGTAGCTACTTGTGCTACGTATGTACCTACTTGTGCTGCATATGTAGCTACTTGTGCTACACGTGTAGCTACTTGTGCTACTAGGATAATCCGGCACTGAGTGTGATCGCACCGAGCTCGAGTCTCGCTCACCGCCAACGCCTGGTGACGATCACGCGAACGGGTCCTGAAACCTCCCCGAGGTCGACTCAGCCTCAAATGAGTACCTGATGCGGTGTGTAGTAAACATCGCCACTGGGGAGACAAAGGCGGCCGGGTGTGGTGCTGTCAACCCACCCACTCGTGCGCCGTGCCGGCCTTCATAGGCGCTCGATAACAGCACTTGCCCCAACAGTCTGCTACGGCTATACGGGGGAATTTTCTCTATTTGTGTAATCACGAAGAATAAAATATATCTTTCCTGTCACCAGGTAAATCCCACTGAGCTATGTAGCTCTTCTTCAGAGGCGACCTGACCACACATGACAGCTCTTCGAAGTGGCTTATCATCATCATCATCACCACCGTCATCACGCGTGCCAATTGATAGAAATCAGCCGAATCAGACGCGCGGTGTTCTTTCTCAACGCGGTGGGGATGCAAGCCCGACAAGAAGGTGCCCTTTCGTCACTTGTACAGCACACCGGTGTGTTGGAGAGCCACGCCTCTATATAAGGAACGAAACAGGTGGACTTCTCCACAAATCTGGCCGTCGCCCGATGAAGCTAGTTGTAATTACTGGCGAAACGTCGTACTCGGATTGTAAATGTTGTGGCTTGGCTCTCCAACACACTGGTTGGTGCTGTACTAGTGACGATTTGGCCACGTTCTGTTTACGTGACAATCCTTACCAGTTGGCTGTGTCGGGTGGTTTCGGGGTTTAACGACACATTTATTTATAAACGCGATATAACCCAAACAACTTCTATTATGGAAAAAACAAACCTCTCACTCATATTTTTTTGGGTCTTTCGGTAAAGTAACGTGGACTGTGACGTGACTTTACCGAAAGACCCAAAGAAAGTGAATTCCTGCAGTCACGGAAGCTGTAAGCCAAAATTGAACCTCTCACTCCTCCAGTTTCCGCCTCGCGCACACCAGGGGGCGACAGAGCCCCCTGCCTCGGGGAGACGGAGCGGTGAAATCGGCCCCGCGTTCGCACGCGGGGCCGGCGTGGATCAAATCCAAGGCCGTAATTATAATAGATATTGGGGGGGGGGGGGGGGGGGGGTAGGGGACATCCGCCCCAGTATTCAAATATGCTCAAAATGTCCCCCTCCAATATATTGCTATAAAATAGATTTCTGTTTATATGATTGTGGTTATGGTTGTACTTTATTAATCCCTAATCTCTGCCATTACATACAATGAAACAAGAAAAGGAAAAAAAAACAGCGCAATGAAATAAAATACACTCTTAGACATTATTGTAATAAATAAATAAAAAGTCCATCCCATGCTAGTGATTTTTTTTTATATTTTAGGCAAGAAATTAGTTTTCAAATTAAATTTTTTTCTGGGTGGGGAGACCCCCAGGAAGATTTGGTCCCCCCCAATGTTGACTTCATGGCTACGGCCTTGATCAAATCCCAACGCAGGAGACGCAGCGGCGACGGCTTTGGGGACGGCTTCCATCCAGCGGTGGATCGACCACGGCCGATGACGACCCGTTACGTGGAAACGCTCCCTGAACTTTTGCCCCTCTGATTGATTTGCATGCCCGTTGCGTGTAACGCGTGCAAGCGGCCGCTATAAATGAGCATCTTCGCTAAAGATTTCCCCCCGGTCAAAGATACCAACCTGGCCGCGTTTAGCGATCCATAAACCGCGGCATTTGGGTCACGTAACAACGGGTGCCATGAAGTGGCCTGGCGCGCGTGGTTTATTTGAGCTCGGCTCCGCACGTCTATACGACTCGTCTGGAGGCTGCGAGCGAGTCCAGGGCAGAGCGCTATCTCGCTATCTCGCCGTCATGCCTCGTGCACTGCGCGGGGCGCGGAACGCTCTTTACACACGACATGCGATGAAGCCAGTGTGAGGCCATATGCTTTGGGTCTGTCAGGTAAAGTCACGTAGATGGGTTGAAAGAATTTCGATTTAAAGCTTTCGTGACTGCAGGGATTCATCTTCTTGGTTCTTTCGGTAAAGTCACGTAGAAGGGAAGTAATAAAATAAAAATATATATTTTATTATGTTTTATTTTTATTATTTTATTACTTCGCTTCTACATGACTTTACCGAAAGAACCAAGAAGAGGGTTGAAAGAAATTAACAAAAAAAATAGATTTGAAGCTTTCGTGACTGCAAGGATTCATATTCTTAGGTTTTTTCGGTAAAGTCACGTAGGTAAAAAATTAAATTAAAAGAAAAAATATTCAGGTGCCTACCTTGGCTCCTCCCACCCTCAACCAGTATATATACAAATACTGTTTCTTGGAATTTCTCTCACTTGATACAGCAATCGTGATGTGACGGCTCCACCTGAAGACGGAAGATTGTGTTGCCTCCGAAACGTCGTTAATTTAATTTAATTTTTATTAATTTTAATTTTTTACCTACGTGACTTTACCGAAAAAACCTAAGAATAATAACAAAAAAACTACAACACAGGCGATCGTCATCGGGAGGATGACGATCGCTTGTGCTGTGATCGACACGCCGTAGTTCTTTGTTATTTTCTTTCAACCCTATCTACGTAACTTGACCGAAAGACCCAACGAATATGAATTCCTGCCGTCACGAAAGCTTTGAGTCGAGATTCAGCGTAAGGCCATTACGTGCAATGGTCTCGAAAGCCCCGCGTGGTAAACCGGGTTTAGGGACGTTGACTTGCCCGTGACATGAAACGAGACGCTTGAGACGGCAAGCGACATTGTTGTATTGCACTTGAAGAAAAACGTCTACATTAATGAAACTGAACCACAAAACCTCGCTGATCTCATCAAGGAGCATGAAGCATCATCACGGTCATCCTCGCAGCCGCAGCAGCAGCGGCTATTGGCTGACCATCGCCACGTGATGAAGACCTGGCGTGCAAGCACATTGTTGCTGCGCGTGTACAATCTGTGCGAGTTGTAGGAGGTGCATCGGTCACATTTTAACTCGTCAATTCGCAACTCATTAACCTGGCAGACAGGTGGGCCGCTTCCCCGTTGCGTCGGCTTGGGCGCCACGGTGTGGCCTCAGTAAAACGAAAGTGCCTCCCCTGCCCCGTTTATACGACCCCAAAGGCTTTCTTCACGGCTCGAGAATCAGAGGAAGTTAAACTCACTTTGCCTTTCACAACCTCACACACACACACACCGTGTAACCCTAACAACAACAACTACTACTACAACAACAAACACAGCAGCCACCACCGTCGTCAGCCACCTGGCACCACCGTCGAGATGTCAACACGTAGGGGCACAACGATGAGATGATTTTTAATTGTTATGCTGCGATAAATGTCCGAACGATGATGCCACTTTGTTGAGCTGTCATTTGTGGCCAGGTCGCTTCTGAAAAGATGAGTTAATACTTCGGTGGGCTTTTTCCTGATAGGGTAGGGATGGTTTAGTTGTATTTGTGTCTGTGTTTGGGTGATTTGTTTACCTTTATTGTACCTATCGTGTTTTTTGTACTGTTTGTTGTTGTTGTGACGTTCTTACCCCGTGCCCCGACTGGACATCTGTGAAAAAGAGCTTTAGAGCTCATCGGATTCCTCGAGTATAAATACATATTCAGATTCTGAATGGGAACGTTCGAGAAGCATTTGCAATCCGTAAACAAAACAACAACTGAAAACAAAACATGTCAACCCCAACCGCACCCTGGCTGTTTTCACGTGGAGGTTGTTCCAAACAAAACGAGATTTTAAAAACAAACAAACAAACAACAACACGCGTCGATTCATTCCCGTAACGCGCCTTTGTCGCTGGAATGAAATGCAAATGAGTCGATTTATCCATAATAGAGGTTTATTTAGGGTTAGATCGCGCAAAAAAATAAATATATATAGATAAATAAATGTGTCGTTAAAACCCACCACCACCCAACTAGAAAGGGTTGCCACGTAAACAGAACGTGCCAATTCGTCACTAGTACAGCACACGGGTGTGTTGGAGAGCCAAGCCACAACATTTACAATCTGAGTATGACTTTTTGCCAGGAATTACAACTAGCTTCATCAGGCGACAGCCAGATTTGTGGTCTAACCCCCCCCCCCCCCAATTGATATTTGTCGCGAAAGCCTACGTGTAAAGCTTAGTCGATTGATATCGTGTTCGTCTCAAGGCGCACACACTCGCACGCACACCGAGGTGGTGATGCGTACGGAACGTCACGTGGCAGTGATGCGTACAGCACGTCACGTGGCAGTGATGAGTGCGCCACGTCACGCGGACATCGAGGCAGCGTTAGACACGCGGTACGAAGCCGCGAGGGGAGATGTCAGGAGGAGGAAGAAAGGAAATAGAAACGTGCCGTGGCTCGTACCACTGTTTTGTTGTTGTTGCTAATCCTCTGTGTGTGTGTGTGTTTGTGCTGTTAGTCTCAGCTACCCGAGTCTTTGGGAGGAAGAACAAGAAAAACCCGGAGAGATTTGGACAATTTCCAATCGGGGCAGTCCTTAATAGCAACGCAACGTATTGCTACAGTTGTGGTCGTGTTGCCTCATATTTACAGCAGCTATCGTTCTAAAAACAAATATTGATTTAAACCTAATTTCTTTAGAATAACTTGTGTGTGTAGTGTGTTGTCATTACCCGCGCACCTCCGATTAGTACGGTTGGTTACGTACGGTGCCAAATAAATTCTGCATACAGATAGAGGGACTGCGATAATGCATTGGAAGTTTGAAACCTCAGTGGAGATCAGACGGCCATGCCCATTTACCAACTCTCCTGACTGCGCAGAGTGCACTGAACACTACTCAAGCAGCTTTAAAAGCCGTGCGCATTCGTGACGATTGATTATGATTCATAATTACATTTTGGATCATATCGCGTAAGAGCAATGTGTGTCCTCAAGGCCGATGACTGGAGGACATTTTCAGAATTATGGCAACTGCCTGATTGTGCTGGTTGTAACTACCAGCGACACGTCTGTAGGTATGTGCAGTGAGTTCAACTGAGTCGCAGACGTACTCTTGGAGCCAACACATTTATTAACACCAACACACGGGGTAACTGCCCCTTAACAGAATAACAACCTATGGTGGTGACCACCAGGCTAACTACACTAATTACAAACTAGCTACAACGGACCGGACCACAGCTCGGGTCCAGGTCCACGTGTTGGAGACTCTGTAGGACGTAGACGATGGTTTCTTCAGGATCAACAACAACCGCGGTCCCTCTGGGGGACCCGGCTTATATCATCTGCGGCGTGGCTGGCTCCGCCCCTGGCCACGACCACCTTCCAGAATTTTCTAGCAGGATTTCGACCCGGACCACATGACCACCCCCAGCCCCCACATGGGGCCCCTGTGTAGACTTAACCGGTCACGTGTCCTCTTGGGTCATCCAGAGTGCACGGCCTTCAGTAACCCCTTCCCTATGGCAAGCACTCTCACACCATATCCTCTAGGGCTGGCACTGCACGCCAAGCGTGGTGCCATCCGGCGCAATCACTCAGCGCTGACCGAGCCCCTTTAGGGCCGGTACTGCACCCACATCCTCGTGGTGTCCGCGATGTCGCTACACCACACGCCGTGCCCATCTAGGCCCGGCATTAAACAGCGACATCCCGCGATGTCACTGCATATGTATACTGCATGTATGTGTGTTGAACTTCTTTCGTACCTTACTTAGCCAACCGTGCTAGCCGAAGGTGCGGATTACTCAATTGTTAAATGCTGTGGGTTGCTCTCCAACACAGCACACCGGGTGGTGATGTGGCAGCGATAAGCTTACGGCACGTTTGTTCACGTGACAACTGTATTAATTTTCTGTGTCGGGTGGAGCAGGGTTTACAACACACATTTTGCTTACGCGGCGATCCCATCGAAAACAGATTACGAACCCGAAGCAGCTGTTTGAAATCGTGTGCGGTAATTAAATCTTGTCGTGAAAGTAGATAACAAGAATCAGCAGTCAATTAAACTACCGATTGAAAACCTCCGTGAAGCCCTGTCTGCCATGAAGGTTGCTTGACCATACTTCACCATGCTGGTCAGTGCTTGCGGAATGACTGGCCACCAACGTTAGCTATGACCGTGAAATTAACTCAGGATCATGAAGTTGATAGTGGAGTGCCATGCCAGTGGTTATACTGGTAGGAACCTCCTGGTTACACCAGCCCACAGGGGATTATTGTGTCCGTCGTGCAGGGAGGGGCTGGGTGGGGAGGGAGGGGCTGGGTAGGGAGGGAGGGGCTGGGTGGGGAGGGGAGGGTGGGGAGGGGCTGGGTGGGGAGGGTGGGGAGGGGCAGGGTGGGGAGGGTGGGGAGGGTGGGGCTGGGTGGGGAGGGTGGGGCTGGGTGGGGGGTGGGAGTGGTGGGGCTGGGTGGGGAGGGGCTGGTCACCCCGTGGTGCCCTTATAAAACTCAACGTTTAACCTACTCACGCCGGCTTGTGCCCGCCCTCACAGTCGGGCATATTTGCGGAATACACCACGCCGCCGTTGACCCTGGTCATTGACCGAGCAACCCAACGTTCCTACCAGCTCCCTCCGCAGGAATGTGTTTCTCAACCTCTCTTGCTTACTATGACCCCTCCCCCCTTGTTGTATGTTGTTTCAACCGAGTAATAACCCCCCCCCCATGCCTGATCCACCAACGTGGTTCTGAGAAATACATTCGATTAATAATGAACATCAATATATTAACCAATTGTCCATCTTGTAAGGTATCCTAACTAGATAGTTCACTGCAAACAAATACAAAATATTTCAACGGACGCTTTGCACGCGTGACGTAAGTTGCGCACGCAAGCTGGTTACTCTTGGTAACCAACTTTATTCACGAAAGGTATTTTATAAATCGATCTCGGTTATATTCACGAAAGGTATTTTTCTTCTTGGTTCTTTCGGTAAAGTCACGTAGAAGGGAAGTAATAAACGTGACTTTACCGAAAGAACCAAGAAGATGAATCCCTGCAGTCACGAAAGCTTTAAATCGAAAGGTATTTTATAAATCGATCTCGGTTACCATACGGATTTAAATTGTATCGTAGTTATTTGACATTGGTAGATTAATACACGATTATTCACCAATGACTCTTCATGTGCGATCTAATTTCACACATTTCTCAATCACGTCACCCCCTGGGACGTTGCCACGTGGCACCCCCAGGGGTTGAGAACCGCTGCTCCGGAGCAAGCGAACGTAATTCTAAAGTCGCGTACTGCATGACTGCAATTAGATATCAGAGCGCCGTGACTGTATACAACATTATATTCTATAAAACCGCTGTCGTGAGCAGTTGCATGGAACATCTCCGAGTTATGAGCGACTCGCAAAACTCACGACGCATTTGCGTGGCGTGAAAACCGGAAGGGCCATTGTAAATGATTTGCATGCCACATATTTCACCTAAATATTGGTGCGTGGCGCGGACGCCTGGTGACCCCGTTAAAATGCGCCGTGAGTCACGCGTTGAGACTTTAAACGCACATCACCCATCTCTCGTCCATCACTAGGTACGTCTGTGCGTGTTTGCTGCTGATGACAAAAAAATAGATAACGAGCAGGCAAGACGTCTCCCTCGCGTGCCCACCTCCTAGCTTGTCAGACAAAGTAACGTCTCGTCACGGCCCATCAACGGCCTTCCGGCGTGTGCGTGATTTCAGCAACATTGTTGGCTCAAGACGAGCAAAAAAAAACCCCACAAAACTCTGAGCCGGTTTCGACTGTGCAGTGTCTCATCGGCATCGTCGGCCTCGCCTGAATCTTACAAGGGCGAAATGGCCCTCCCTATTTACCATAGGGGCTCCTAGATCGGCACACACAATGTGAAAGGGTGCTATTATTATTATTTGTATACACTTGTTTAACTGTCACACTATCTACCGCCCTGCTTATCTGCTCGTACATACCTGGCAAGCAGCCGCCACGCTGCATAGTAACCGACCTGTACTGGCACGACCAGAGGGGAGAAGCTACCGCAGCAATCTACTGCGCCTTTCTGGCAGCGAGCCACTGCTTTTGGTGTCGCCCGTGCACAACGATTAGTGGGTTTACAGCCGCCGTGTAGGTTGTTGATAAGCTTGGGCCGAGAGAGTGACATCTTTGGCTCTTATGTGGAAATGTTTTGGCAAACACCCATCCAGCGCCACGAGCGATAAGGCGCTCAATTTTTGTTGGGATGTTCCGTCATTTGTTTGCTTCTCTGTTTACAGTCGTTTTTTGTTTAGAGCTGAATTAATTTAGGGTACGTTGTGTTGTGTTCTCAGCTGCAAAAGAGGCCTTTTCCTGCACCGCCTCATAACATTTGGGACGTTTAATACGCCACGCCAGTGGCGGCTCCTGCAAAATCTCTCAGGGGGGGCAAATGTCTGGATGATTGATAAGGATAAAGTCCACCCATGCAATGGATAAATTAACAGCTTAAGCATGTAAAGGCAACTTCACTTCTTTAATATTAATGAAAAATAAAGTGACTCTTACAATACATCTTGTTTGTTTCTATACTCACTATTTAAACAAACCACTCAAGTTTATTTTATTAAAGATTCCACTAGATTTTGATTTAAAACTTTCGTGACTGCAGGGATTCATCTTCTTGATTCTTTCGGTAAAGTCACGTAGAAGGGAAGTAATAAAATAATAAAAATAAAACATAATAAAATTATTCTCACGACGTTTCGGCCACAACGCAAGCAGCCGTCCTCAGGTGAAAACCAGGTCCGTCGAGGCGACAGAGTCTGAATGAAACAGCACACGAGCTTGGAGCATATATATATATATAAGCTGGGCGCCTTGACAAAGGAATTTGCATATCAAGAGGAATTTAGCATAGTTATGGGAAATGCAGGAATGTGATTAGTACTGCATATGCATGTGCATTATGCAGGATTAACAGCATCAATGGGAGCTGCAGTTGCTGCTGCTGCAGTTGCTGCTGCTGCTGCAGTTGCTGCCTTATCCATTTTAATATAACACTATGTATTATTCTACCCACCCTAATGTGTTTCACACTGCTATATATTTACTATACAATTACGACACCATACATTACTCTGCACACTGCACCATGCCAGTGAGTGGAACGTTGTGGCCGAAACGTCGTGAGAATAACTTGCGTTGTGGCCGAAACGTCGTGAGAATAATTTTATTATGTTTTATTTTATTATTTTATTACTTCCCTTCTACGTGACTTTACCGAAAGAACCAAGAAGAAGATTCCACTAGGTGGCGATAAATTATATTGTTGGTTGAAACGTGCTTACGTATGATGACGTTAGCACGTATGATGACGTAAGCACGTTAGGGCTTGCCCTCCCGGAAGCCATAGAGAATGCATTGGAGCGCCCCCGTTCGAAAAAAAACATCTTTGAATGTAAGTCTATGGGGCCACTCGGGGCGATTCTCAGCCGGAGTGAAATCGCCCAAAAAGAGGCGGTACTCCACAGAACGTGACATGACGCTGATTGGACTATATCCAGAGGCTGACAGTGACGGCTAGCGTGACTCTGTGGTTCAATGACATTGGTGGTGCGTCGCCCAATCGCCCTAATGAAGAAACCGCCCCTGCATCACGCATACCCCTGATTAGCACGGCTGGCTACGTACGGTGCGAAAGAAGTTCAACATGCATATACAGACGTCACTAGGCACTTCTACCAACTTCGAGCGAAATCAATTTCAAGGACAGTGCATACATTATCAGAGTTGTTTTTTAGTTTTTTTGTTTGCATTCCGACCGCCGGTATTGTGGTCAATGCAAACATGACTCGTAAAAAAAGTTGTCAGTTTTGTTGCCAGATAAAAGGGTAAAAACCAATGATCATATTTTGCTACTGGCAAAGGAGGTTCAAATGGTGTGAGTAGCATATAGCCTGAGTGGTACCTAGCCTGAGTGGCATGCAGACTGAGTGGCTACATGCAAGATTGTAAACTGAGTGTGATTGTAACTGGCATGTCTGGATGTCAGGTCGGGTTATAAGACGCATACACCGAGTTTCTTGCGTCAAATAATTGAACAAAAAATATGCCTTACACTCCAGAAAAACTGTCCCGTTATCTCGAAGCTTTTCCGAAAATCTAACAACAACAAAAATTCTCTCCTCGGTTTCAAAAAATCTTCCGATCTCACTCCCCCAACCTCATGATGCAGGAAAAAAGGCTGGAGGCAGCCTTGATCAAGGTGTGTGCTCGCTGTGTGGGCCTGGGCGATGGGGGTGGTGTTACAGGGGCTCTCTACTTACGAACATTTGACTTACAAACTTTCCGTAGATGGCAGCGGTGGCATCTACATTTGCAGAACATTAAGAACCAGTGGCATCTACACCTGCAACTTTCAAAGCCATTCCCCGTGTTTAGTGTACATGCCGTACAACATGCTTGAAATCGACAGGTTACAAATAAATCGACTTACGTACAGACCTCTGGAACCTAACTCGGTCGTAAGTAGAGGAGTCCCTGTGCAGCGGTTGAGTGTAACAGTGGGCGGGGCTATTAGAGGGAGGGCGCTTTTGGCTCCGCCCCCCTGTGTCACAGTCGTCAGCCTCACCAGAAGGAGATCGGTGGAGCCAAATGGATGAGACCGCGCGATGGAATGGCAGCCAAATGAGAAGATATGCGTCCGAGAGGATGGCCACCGTTGATATCATCGTGTCATTTACATTTGCAAGGCGCGTTTCATCCGTAGATGACGATGCTTCCGTTGGACGCAACGAGTTCACTTTATGCCCAGGAGTGAGAAAGACCGTGGCATCACGGGACCACGAGGGGCAGCAAAGGCATGGGGAATGCGTTCGTTCAGCGGTGGAGAGACGGTGGCTGATGATGGTGATTGCTCAACTTATCTGGATGATTAAAACAAAAAAATCCTTTCATCTGTCGGGACAGACTTCATGCTGGAATGCACGTACACATAAATCCGACGTCGGAGAACAGAAGCGTTATTAAAGGTCTTTGTAAGTGAGACACTTTAAATATAATCCCGGTTGAACATTACCAAAACACCGCCCTGGGCATAGAGCGCGATCGCACTGTTGTACATAATGTAGCCGTTATTTTAAATGTGAGACGCACTGCATATACCTTTGCGAGCCATCCTCTCGCTATAAAACCGAACCACAAAACTGCGATTGTGCGAGAGTGTTTGTGGTCGGAAGTCCACATTTTTTATTATTATCCCATAACGAATGGGATTTTGGTGAAAATATGACGTCTAACGGCGATCGCTTTCGGCTTTTTATTAACCGCGCGGCCCCTGAAGCTTCTCTGCGTGAGGGTCACGCGGTTCACAATGGCCGCAATGACGCAGCCAATAGAGAAGCCCCCACGTGGGGCCGTCCCTTCGCAAAAACACGAATAATTCACTGGTCAACAATTTTTTTTTTTGGCCTGGACGTTTGCAGCTGTTTTAGACTAATTTCAGGGTGCTGATTCCAAGGCGTGAAACAGGGCTGTGTTCTTGCTCCCACGCTGTTCACCATTTTGTTCAGCATGATGCTCCAGCAGGTCACAGAGGACCTCGACGGCGCTGATGGCGTATACATCCGTTTTCGTCTCGACGGGAGCGTGTTCAACCTGAGGCGTTTGCAGGCCCACACAAAGACCATGGAGCAACTGATCAGGGAGCTGCTTTTTGCTGACGATACCGCCCTCCTTGCTCATACAGAGGCAGCTATGCAGCGAATTACGTCCTGTTTCGCGAAAACAGCTCAGATCTTCGGCCTTGAAGTCAGCCTGAGGAAGACTGAAGTTCTTCATCAGTCCGCACCCCATGAGGAGCACCATCCACCAAGCATCTTCATTGAACAAACAGAACTGAAAGCTGTCCACCAGTTCAGCTACTTGGGGTGCGTCATCTCGTCTGACGCCAAGATCGACAACGAAGTCGACAACAGGCTGGCCAAGGCAAACAGTGCATTTGGCAGACTATACAAACGTGTCTGGAACAACAGAAACCTTAAAAGAGCCACAAAGGTCAACGTCTACAAAGCTGTTGTGCTGACCACTCTCCTGTATGGCGCTGAGTCCTGGGTCACGTACCGTCGTCACCTGAGTCTCCTCGAGCGTTTCCATCAGCGCTGCCTCCGCACAATCTTCAATATTCACTGGAGTGACTTCGTCGCCAACACTGAAGTCCTCAAGTCAGCGAAGGTCATCAGCATCGAGGCCATGGTCCTCAAGACACAGCTTCGTTGGGCAGGGCACATCGCCAGGATGGAGAACCACCGCTTGCCTAAGATCGTGCTGTATGGGGAACTGTCCTCTGGCCATCGCGACATAGGGGCACCACGAAAGCGATACAAAGACTCCCTGAAGAAGTCCCTCACTGCTTGCTGCATCGATCACCGTCAGTGGGCAACACAAGCAGCTGATCGCAACTCCTGGCGGCACACAGTCCACCAGGCCACCTCCTTCTTCGAAGATACCCGCAGGGCCCGTATGGAGGACAAAAGGAGAAGGAGGAAGAACCATGATCCCTCAGCACCCATCCCAGATGAGACCTATACTTGCAGCTGTTGTGGCAGGACCTGCTTGTCCCGCATAGGCCTCTTCAGCCACCAGCGTGCCTGCAGAAGACGTGGATGTCCTTCCTAGATCTTCGTTCGCGAAGCCAAGCCATGATGATTCCAAATCTGATCTCAGATTTGCTCTATCACATCTCATTTTTATGCTATCGGCATACCCCATTTTCATTGATTTTACCCGAAATTAACTCTGTCACTTATGATTGCAAGTTGTTGCGAGTCAGTGACTGCTTTAGTGTTAAAATATGGTGCTGTGTTTTTAGGATAGTGTGTTTATAATATAATTTTATGTAGATATCTACATTTATTTAATATTTTTATTCTGCAGTTTTTATTGAAAATGCAATATTTGATATCTCAAAAACCTGATGTGATAGACAAAAACTGATGCCAGATTTGGAATCAGCACCCCAAACCGTTGGAATACCTTATGCCATAAAAAGTGTGTTGACCAGTGTATAATCATTGGGCACGGGGAGGCAATGCCCCCGCCAAACTGGAGACCTTTATTAATTGACTAGCTGTACTACCCGGCTTCGCCCGGGACTTGTATCTACCACGGCCGGCCGCCTTTGTCTCCCCAGTGGCGATGTTAATACGCTACAGCAGTTACTCGTTTGAGGCAGAGTCGACCTAGGGGAGGTTCAAATAATCGTCACCGGTGGTGGCCGTGAGCGGGAATCGAACTGGGTTCGCCGGGTTGGTAGCGCAGCGTAGCGTTAAGCACTACACCCACCGCTCCTCACACACAACACACGCACAGACACACACACAGACACACACACAGACACACGCAGACACACACAGACAGAGACACACAGACAGCACGCTAACCACTACACTACCGCTCCCCACACACCACACACGCACACACACAGACACACACACAGACACACACACAGACACACACACACACACAGACACACACACACAGACACAGGCAGCACGCTAAGCACTACACTACCGTTCCCCCTACACAACACACGCGCGCGCGTCCATAGGTACACATACACGCGCTTGCTGCAGACACACACGACTTTCAGGGTGCGTACGGCAGTAAACGACTGAAATAATAAAGCGGCAATGCTGTGTAAGGAACGCCTTAGACCCGCATTACACATTTGTGTAATGCGAGCGTAAACACACAAACACACACAAACACATACACAATACACACACACATACATGCAGACACACAGACAGACACATAACACACATACATACACACACATACAAACACAGAAACACATACACACACATACATAGACACACACATACATACACACAAACACATCCACAGACGTACATACACACATACATACAGGCACGCAGACATACACATAAACACATACAAAAAAACCCACATACATACACACACACATACATACACACAAACACATGCACACACATACA
Organism: Lethenteron reissneri; assembly: GCF_015708825.2. NCBI lineage: Eukaryota > Metazoa > Chordata > Hyperoartia > Petromyzontiformes > Petromyzontidae > Lethenteron > Lethenteron reissneri. Next base: position 8,425,910 of record NC_083784.1, read on the forward strand.
TACACACATGCATACAGACACACAGACATACACATAAACACATACACACATACACATGACCCGGCTTCGCCCGGGACTTGGATCCACCACGCCCGGCCGCCTTTGTCTCCCCAGTGCCGATGTTAATACGCAACACCAGTTACTCGTTTGAGGCTGAGTGGACCTAGGGGAGGTTCAAATAATCGTCACCGGTGGTGGCCGTGAGCGGGAATCAAACTCGGTTCGCCGGGTTGGTAGCGCAGCGTAGCGTTAAGCACTACACCCACCGCTCCTCACACACCACACACGCACAGACACACACACAGACACACACACAGACACACGCAGACACACACAGACAGACACAGACAGACACACACACACACAGATACACAGACAGCACGCTAAGCACTACACTATCGCTCCCCACACACCACACACGCACACACACAGACACACACACAGACACACACACACAGACACAGACAGCACGCTAAGCACTACACTACCGTTCCCCCTACACAACACACGCGCGCGCGTCCATAGGAACACATACACGCGCTTGCTGCAGACACACACGACTTTCAGGGTGCGCACGGCAGTAAACGACTGCAATAATAAAGCGGCAATGCTGCGCGAGGAACGCCTTAGACCTGCAACACATTTGTGTAATGCGAGCGTAAACACACAAACACACACAAACACATACACAATACACACACACATACATGCAGACACACAGACAGACACATAACACACATACATACACACACATACAAACACAGAAACACATACACACACATACATAGACACACACATACATACACACAAACACATCCACAGACGTACATACACACATACATACAGGCACGCAGACATACACATAAACACATACAAAAAAACCCACATACATACACACACACATACATACACACAAACACATGCACACACATACATACACACATGCATACAGACACACAGACATACACATAAACACATACACACATACACATGACCCGGCTTCGCCCGGGACTTGGATCCACCACGGCGGCAAAACCGACATACATACACACACAGACATACACACAAACACATACACACACATACATACACACATGCATACAGACACACAGACATACACATAAACACATACACATGACCCGGCTTCGCCCGGGACTTGGATCCACCACGGCGGCAAAACCGACATACATACACACACAGACATACACACAAACACATACACACACATACATACACACATGCATACAGACACACAGACATACACATAAACACATACACATGACCCGGCTTCGCCCGGGACTTGGATCTACCACGCCCAGCCGCCTTTGTCTCCCAAGTGCCGATGTTAATACGCCACACCAGTTACTCGTTTGAGGCTGAGTGGACCTAGGGGAGGTTCAAATAATCGTCACCGGTGGTGGCCGTGAGCGGGAATGGAACTGGGTTCGCCGGGTTGGTAGCGCAGCGTAGCGTTAAGCACTACACCCACCGCTCCTCACACACCACACACGCACAGACACACACACAGACACACGCAGACACACACAGACAGACACAGACAGACACACACACACACAGACACACAGACAGCACGCTAAGCACTACACTACCGCTCCCCACACACCACACACGCACACACACAGACACACACACAGACACACGCAGACACACACAGACAGACACAGACAGACACACACACACACAGACACAGACAGCACGCTAAGCACTACACTACCGTTCCCCCTACACAACACACGCGCGCGCGTCCATAGGTACACATACACGCGCTTGCTGCAGACACACACGACTTTCAGGGTGCGTAAGGCAGTAAACGACTGAAATAATAAAGCGGCAATGCTGTGCGAGGAACGCCTTAGACCAGCAACACATTTGTGTAATGCGAGCGTAAACACACAAACACATACAAACACATACACACACATACATACACACACATACACACAAACACATACACACAGACATACACATACACACAAACACACACATACATGCACACAAACACATACACAATACACACACACATACATGCAGACACAGACAGACACATAACACACATACATACACACACATACACACACATACATAGACACACACATACATAGACACACACATACATACACACAAACACATGCACACACGTACATAGACACATACATAGAGACACGCAGACATACACATAAAGACATAAAAAAAAACCCACATACATACACACACACATACACACAAACACATACATACACATACATACACACATACATAGAGACACACAGACATACACATAAACACAAACACACATACACATGACCCGGCTTCGCCCGGGACTTGGATCCACGATGCCCCGCCGCCTTTGTCTCCCCAGTGACGATGTTCACACACGACAGCAGTTACGCTTTTGAGGCTGAGTGGACCTAGGGGAGGGCCAGGTCCGTTTCAAATAATCGTCAGCGGTGGTGGGCGTGAGTTGGAATTGAACTGGGGTCGCTCAAGCAGCTTAATGACTGTTTGTACAAAGAACATATAAAGAATCGATTATAATAACCAGGCAAGAGTCCACATTATAGACTGCCAGTACACGCACTCAGCTTCATAAGCAGGCTAGAGTGTACATGATAGAGTGGCAGTACGCTCACCGAGCTTAATAAGCAGGCTACAGTGTACATGATAGACTGGCAGTACGCTCACCCAGCTTAATGAGTATTTGTACAGTGAACATTAAAGTAATCGATTGTTGGCGCGTTGGGTTTAAAAGTAATATTAATAGCACACATTGTGGTGGGGGTGTAGTGAAGAGTAGGAAAAACTTTGATGAATTTACCTCAGAGTGGCGTGGTGGGTGTCGAGGCCTAGTAGCGTGCAAAGCCTGCGGCCTCGCCTAAAATTGTCGGCTTGGAAGAGGCAGGGTACGGGTGGCGTTCCTTCCCCCCCCCCCCCTAGCGCTCCAACAATACTGTGTAATGGCTATTATTTAATTAAATACGGAGCTTATGAAAGTGGCGAAGGCGTGGCTAGCCGTTGGCAGGGGCAACCGCCGTCCAATGAAACTGCAGCCCTTGGCGAAGGCGTGGCTAGCCGTTGCCAGGTCCAATGAAAGCGGCGAAGGCGTGGCTAGCCGTTGCCAGGGGCAACCGCCGTCCAATGAAAGTGCGTATGGGCCAAAGTCCACACACACACACACAGACAGACAGACATGAACGATTTTATATATATAGATTTCCATGAGTTTACAATTAAGATGAAAATAATAATTAATGATATGCACCCGCGATTCCTAATGCGAGCGACAGAGCGAGTCCCTGCACCCCCCTCAAATATAGAAGTGAAACTCTGCCTATGCGATATTCGGCTCGTTACCGTTTGCAGTCATGATTGCTTTTGACTATTTTGTTTTTGTAGCGATGGGGGTTTTCCACTTTCCTTGACGAGCGATAAAAAAATTGCTTCTCGTAGTCGGATTATTATTAGTTGCGCTGTGTGGCCTATGATGAATGCATTTAAAAATTGACATGGCCCCGAGAATAAATATGGAATCTTCTTCGCATGCCTCCTGCCAGTTCTTGGCAAGAATGTGGATCAGTTCGGTGGCGTCGCCTGGGATTCGCATGGCCCTGGTGCAAGGAATGACGTGGGCGTCACCCGTCCAATTCTCCTCGCCCAATAGTCGCTTTGCGACGCCTGTATGTGTATCTTTTGCATTTTTTGTTGCTGCTGTAACGTTCTGACCCTCCCCGACTGGACATTTGTGAAAAATAGCTTCAGAGCTCATCGGATTCCTCCAGGAATACATCTGATTCTGATTGTGTCTTTTCCCGGTGCAGTCGCACCACCTGCACGCGCGGTAGCTACGCCGCTGGCTGTTTCGTTCCACGACGCAAGGCAGTCAGCGCACGTTATCTGATAATAATATCGATAAGTTATCACGATTTGTTTTGATGGTATCGTGCCCGCCCTATACGACGGCTCTCTCGTCTCGGAGCACTTTACACCCCAGCTCATCTCACAACATTGTAAAGGGGCCTCCCCCTCACCCCACTCAGTGGCTACTGTCCCTGTGGGCCAGAAGATGGCCCACAACCCGGCCTGCAAACATGGGGCATTCGTGTGCCAGTGAGGGGGCACAATGGCCGAGTGTAATCCCAATTGAGGAATCAGTAGATACTGGTCCCCCCCGCCAAATGGGACGTTCGAATTTAAGGCAGCAAACCTGTCGCTTGTGTGGTCACAAGTTCAGATCCCCAACAGGCTTGAATCATCCCCCCTCCCCCCGCCATCAAAGCCAGCATCGTAATCACTCGGCGTTGGGGAGCGACGGCGCAGAGGTTCGCACGCGCCGCTCTTTGGACCCTGCGGACGGGGGTTCAGTTCTTGGCCACGGCCAGCATCGGTAGCGAGCGATGTCTGAACCGGTCCGGGACACACACACGCAGCTTGCCCCCTTCACCAACCCGCACTGAGCTGTCTGGCAAAGGAATGGTTAAACACCCCCCCCCCCCCACCACCCTATGCCTGACACGACATGGAGAGGCCTTCATCCAGCAGTGGATCAGCCAAAGGGCTCTATATTTATTTTAATGCTCTTTAAAATGAGCGCAACTTGCTGAGCGACCAAGGATGTGGCTCAGGGCTAAACCGACGGAGACGAGTTGCTGCCCTTCTCCTCCGCTGTTCTGCTGTTCCCCTTTCCTTGCAGCTCATTGGCCCCCATGCTGTTCAAGTGCGTGCTCCAGGCGTCTAAAAATGTATCTCTTGCTCTGGCGACGAGTGCTCGCTCGCTCTCATTTCCTCTCTCTTTGACCCTCTTCTTTTTACGACTCCCCCGCGTGATGCCCTCGTGGCGTGACCCGCAGGGCCCTCCGCAAATGCGCGCACGCCGCAGGTTCGATTTTCCGACGCGGCAGCCGCAACAATTGGGCGAATTTCCTGAATTGCCTCCGCCACGTGTCCACCCAGCGGTGTAAATGGGCACTGTCACCGCTTCCAAGGTGTTGCGGCGAGCTGGGGAATTAGGCGAGCAAAAAAAATACCCAGCTTACAGGGGGTGCTCTAGAGCTCCCGCTAGTAGAGACCGTTCTGACAGCAGTGGCGTGAGCGAGAAATTTCAGAGCTGCACCTTCACCGTTTTGTCAGAGCCAGATTCATAGTATATATATTGATACTGGAGGAATCGGGTGAGCCATAATGCAATTTTTTCACAGATGTTCAGTAGGGGAGGGGCATCTGGCAAATAATTTTTTTGAATAAACGCGCTTCAAAGCAGCTTTTTCGGGACAGCCGTGGCGTGAGCTGCCCCCGTCTCATTCACGACGTTCCGCCTCCCACGTTGAAGGCATCCTCAGGCTATCCAGCAAGAGCAGCTTTTAAAAGCGTTTCTCACGCGTCGAGCCGTGAGAACCTCTCCATCAATACACACGACTGTTTTGTGTTTTGTCTGCCACGTGAGAGAACGGCCCACGGAAGTAGATGTCACAGAGCTACCTCTGAAATCCTTTTTTTAAAGGAACCACCGTTCCACGCAGTAGGGAGCAGCGCCTTCCCACCCGCCCTGCCACGAATGGCAACGTTCGTCGCATGACGGTGAGAACCAAATATTAATAATTTTTGGGAAGCTCGATTTTAGCCAAATTAAGTCAGTGTAGAAGCAAAAGTAGTGTGTTTGTTCTTTTGTACAGTCATTGGTGACCGGGATAAGGCCATCAACTCGCTCGACTTTGAGCGTCACGGTGGCGAGATGTCAACTCCCTCGCCTGGTATGCAGGAGGTCAGGTGTTCGATCACGACACTGACGCCTGCTGTATATTTGGAGTTTGCGTGTTCTCCCCGTGGTCGCGTGGATGTTTTCTCCGGGTCTTCCGGTATTTCCCTCCACGTTTATAATCATGCATTTGGAGTATTCTACTGCTAGACTTTTGCACGTGATAAGCTACTTCGTTGAAGTATCATGCGTGGCCATGTCGGTTCTGAAACGGAGCTATAGAGCTCCAGTGTGCCTCATAATCTGGAGAATGTGGTCAAATCTAGATATAATGTGGTCGAGTGGATTTTTCTCTAGGAACTCCGAGTTTTCCCCTCCACATTTAGAATCAACATGCCTTTAGAGTGTTTTGCAACGATAAATGTACACATGATAAGCCACTTCGTTGAGCTATCATTTGTGACCAGGTCGCTTCTGAAAAACAGTTACGGAGCTCAGTGGGCCTTACCCGGTCGGTCACGTCCAACAGAAAATAATTTTTCTGTTGAAATAGAAATCCTTGCCTCTTGCTGTCCACAAATATCTCCTCGCACCTCGTAAAAAAAACAATCCCCCCCCCCTCCCCACTTTACAGCTTTTTCGAGCAGTGGTGTTTAAACGCTGTACAAGTCCAACTTGCATTGTCTGCCTTACACAGTCACAACCTTGTATAACGCCAATCAAATATCCACAGAGCAGCAAGGGCGCATGGCTTAATGCCTCATGTGAATGTGTAATATATATCAGTGTCGGTAAAAAAGGGGGTTGTTTTACCATCCTGCTGAAGTGGGTTCCCAGGACCCGTGGGGATATCACCTGCCTGATGCAGCTAGCCGTGGCCGGGAATCGAACCGAGGTGACGGGCTCACCGATGCCCCCTGCACCACGCGCTCCAACTCAAAAGCCCAAGACTATGCCAGGAATCGTCGGTGAGTGTCCGGCTTGGAGTGCAGGGTGCCCCACGTCGAGTGAGCCACCCCACTTCTTCCGGCACCTAACACAGAATTTGCTGCCAGCAGTGGCAATTCTACGACGCAGTACACGAGGAGAACGTTTGGCGTCGGGGCGGGCAGCATGTGGTATTGGGGAAGCGAGAAGAGTTAGGATTTGCAGCAGTGTGATTAACACATTTTCAGAGAGGGACCACTTTCACCGATAGGACATCATCAGTGTGAGGGCCGCCGCACCATTTGAAACCATTGGGGGTTTGACAGCAGCACGATGATGATGATGCGGGTGTTGTCACTTTTTGTGTATTGTCAGGGGCCGCACTAAAGGCCACCAGGGGGCTGTTAGTGGCCCACGAGCCTTGCGATGAAGACCGCTACCTTACACCATAAATATGAATCTCCATTAGCGAGATAATGTAAGAGGTGTGTGAACTGTGCAGCCGATGTAGGATCTGGAAGAAGGCATCGGTAGGAGTGGTGGCATGCAGTGATCATGTTTGTAATTGTAACCAGAGGCACCAAATCGTGATGATGTATCAGCCGTAATTAATAATAGTGACCGGTGGTGATGCAGTGGTTTCGCACGCTGCACGATGTGTTGACCTGAGTACGTTTCCTAGACGCAGCAACAACATCATCAGCAGCGAGTCACACCTGAACCGGTTACCGCCTCACCTGCTTCACCCACCGGCATTGACCGATGCGGTGAAGTATGGTCGAGTTTCAAAACGTATTTCGTTTCAACAAGGGGGGGGGGGGGGCGGGGATGAGTCTCAGTGTGCAAGTGTGACCTGGCTTTAACCTAAAAATTGACAAGAGGAAATCGAATTACAAATAAAAACCCATAACAAAAACAACCGTTCACGCGAGGAATTGGAAATATCCCAATCCCCATGGCCGACTTGGCATGGGGGAGGCCTCCATCCAGCAGTGGATTCACAAAAGGGCTGTACATTCTTATGTAAATACAACAACAACAACAACAATAAAAAAGCCGTCTTACTTCAGCTAACGACTGAGCGCCACATAGGGGGAGGGAACAATATAGATAAAATAACATCGACCCCGTGTGAGCGCAGCGAACTAAAAAACGGGCGCTGGATTTCACGAGCCACGCACCAAATGAACAACGAAGAAGACCACAACCGCACGCGCGCTCCTACGGGAGGGTCACAACCCCCGGGTGGGCATCCCAAAAAGTGTTTTGCTCGTTCGCCGCTCTTTGCACGTGCCACCAATTTCCACCACACCCCTCTCTTCCTCCTCCGCTAATCGGCCAAACAAGTGATCAGGGGGGTGGGGGGGTGGGCTGCGTGTCGGGGTGAGCGACTATTAGATATCAGAGCGCCGTGACTGTATACAACATTATATTCTATAAAACCGCTGTCGTGAGCAGTTGCATGGAACATCTCCGAGTTATGAGCGACTCGCAAAACTCACGACGCATTTGCGTGGCGTGAAAACCGGAAGGGCCATTGTAAATGATTTGCATGCCACATATTTCACCTAAATATTGGTGCGTGGCGCGGACGCCTGGTGACCCCGTTAAAATGCGCCGTGAGTCACGCGTTGAGACTTTAAACGCACATCACCCATCTCTCGTCCATCACTAGGTACGTCTGTGCGTGTTTGCTGCTGATGACAAAAAAATAGATAACGAGCAGGCAAGACGTCTCCCTCGCGTGCCCACCTCCTAGCTTGTCAGACAAAGTAACGTCTCGTCACGGCCCATCAACGGCCTTCCGGCGTGTGCGTGATTTCAGCAACATTGTTGGCTCAAGACGAGCAAAAAAAAACCCCACAAAACTCTGAGCCGGTTTCGACTGTGCAGTGTCTCATCGGCATCGTCGGCCTCGCCTGAATCTTACAAGGGCGAAATGGCCCTCCCTATTTACCATAGGGCTCCTAGATCGGCACACACAATGTGAAAGGGTGCTATTATTATTATTTGTATACACTTGTTTAACTGTCACACTATCTACCGCCCTGCTTATCTGCTCGTACATACCTGGCAAGCAGCCGCCACGCTGCATAGTAACCGACCTGTACTGGCACGACCAGAGGGGAGAAGCTACCGCAGCAATCTACTGCGCCTTTCTGGCAGCGAGCCACTGCTTTTGGTGTCGCCCGTGCACAACGATTAGTGGGTTTACAGCCGCCGTGTAGGTTGTTGATAAGCTTGGGCCGAGAGAGTGACATCTTTGGCTCTTATGTGGAAATGTTTTGGCAAACACCCATCCAGCGCCACGAGCGATAAGGCGCTCAATTTTTGTTGGGATGTTCCGTCATTTGTTTGCTTCTCTGTTTACAGTCGTTTTTTGTTTAGAGCTGAATTAATTTAGGGTACGTTGTGTTGTGTTCTCAGCTGCAAAAGAGGCCTTTTCCTGCACCGCCTCATAACATTTGGGACGTTTAATACGCCACGCCAGTGGCGGCTCCTGCAAAATCTCTCAGGGGGGGCAAATGTCTGGATGATTGATAAGGATAAAGTCCACCCATGCAATGGATAAATTAACAGCTTAAGCATGTAAAGGCAACTTCACTTCTTTAATATTAATGAAAAATAAAGTGACTCTTACAATACATCTTGTTTGTTTCTATACTCACTATTTAAACAAACCACTCAAGTTTATTTTATTAAAGATTCCACTAGATTTTGATTTAAAACTTTCGTGACTGCAGGGATTCATCTTCTTGGTTCTTTCGGTAAAGTCACGTAGAAGGGAAGTAATAAAATAATAAAAATAAAACATAATAAAATTATTCTCACGACGTTTCGGCCACAACGCAAGCAGCCGTCCTCAGGTGAAAAACCAGGTCCGTCGAGGCGACAGAGTCTGAATGAAACAGCACACGAGCTTGGAGCATATATATATATAAGCTGGGCGCCTTGACAAAGGAATTTGCATATCAAGAGGAATTTAGCATAGTTATGGGAAATGCAGGAATGTGATTAGTACTGCATATGCATGTGCATTATGCAGGATTAACAGCATCAATGGGAGCTGCAGTTGCTGCTGCTGCAGTTGCTGCTGCTGCTGCAGTTGCTGCCTTATCCATTTTAATATAACACTATGTATTATTCTACCCACCCTAATGTGTTTCACACTGCTATATATTTACTATACAATTACGACACCATACATTACTCTGCACACTGCACCATGCCAGTGAGTGGAACGTTGTGGCCGAAACGTCGTGAGAATAACTTGCGTTGTGGCCGAAACGTCGTGAGAATAATTTTATTATGTTTTATTTTAATTATTTTATTACTTCCCTTCTACGTGACTTTACCGAAAGAACCAAGAAGAAGATTCCACTAGGTGGCGATAAATTATATTGTTGGTTGAAACGTGCTTACGTATGATGACGTTAGCACGTATGATGACGTAAGCACGTTAGGGCTTGCCCTCCCGGAAGCCATAGAGAATGCATTGGAGCGCCCCCGTTCGAAAAAAAACATCTTTGAATGTAAGTCTATGGGGCCACTCGGGGCGATTCTCAGCCGGAGTGAAATCGCCCAAAAAGAGGCGGTACTCCACAGAACGTGACATGACGCTGATTGGACTATATCCAGAGGCTGACAGTGACGGCTAGCGTGACTCTGTGGTTCAATGACATTGGTGGTGCGTCGCCCAATCGCCCTAATGAAGAAACCGCCCCTGCATCACGCATACCCCTGATTAGCACGGCTGGCTACGTACGGTGCGAAAGAAGTTCAACATGCATATACAGACGTCACTAGGCACTTCTACCAACTTCGAGCGAAATCAATTTCAAGGACAGTGCATACATTATCAGAGTTGTTTTTTAGTTTTTTTGTTTGCATTCCGACCGCCGGTATTGTGGTCAATGCAAACATGACTCGTAAAAAAAGTTGTCAGTTTTGTTGCCAGATAAAAGGGTAAAAACCAATGATCATATTTTGCTACTGGCAAAGGAGGTTCAAATGGTGTGAGTAGCATATAGCCTGAGTGGTACCTAGCCTGAGTGGCATGCAGACTGAGTGGCTACATGCAAGATTGTAAACTGAGTGTGATTGTAACTGGCATGTCTGGATGTCAGGTCGGGTTATAAGACGCATACACCGAGTTTCTTGCGTCAAATAATTGAACAAAAAATATGCCTTACACTCCAGAAAAACTGTCCCGTTATCTCGAAGCTTTTCCGAAAATCTAACAACAACAAAAATTCTCTCCTCGGTTTCAAAAAATCTTCCGATCTCACTCCCCCAACCTCATGATGCAGGAAAAAAGGCTGGAGGCAGCCTTGATCAAGGTGTGTGCTCGCTGTGTGGGCCTGGGCGATGGGGGTGGTGTTACAGGGGCTCTCTACTTACGAACATTTGACTTACAAACTTTCCGTAGATGGCAGCGGTGGCATCTACATTTGCAGAACATTAAGAACCAGTGGCATCTACACCTGCAACTTTCAAAGCCATTCCCCGTGTTTAGTGTACATGCCGTACAACATGCTTGAAATCGACAGGTTACAAATAAATCGACTTACGTACAGACCTCTGGAACCTAACTCGGTCGTAAGTAGAGGAGTCCCTGTGCAGCGGTTGAGTGTAACAGTGGGCGGGGCTATTAGAGGGAGGGCGCTTTTGGCTCCGCCCCCCTGTGTCACAGTCGTCAGCCTCACCAGAAGGAGATCGGTGGAGCCAAATGGATGAGACCGCGCGATGGAATGGCAGCCAAATGAGAAGATATGCGTCCGAGAGGATGGCCACCGTTGATATCATCGTGTCATTTACATTTGCAAGGCGCGTTTCATCCGTAGATGACGATGCTTCCGTTGGACGCAACGAGTTCACTTTATGCCCAGGAGTGAGAAAGACCGTGGCATCACGGGACCACGAGGGGCAGCAAAGGCATGGGGAATGCGTTCGTTCAGCGGTGGAGAGACGGTGGCTGATGATGGTGATTGCTCAACTTATCTGGATGATTAAAACAAAAAAATCCTTTCATCTGTCGGGACAGACTTCATGCTGGAATGCACGTACACATAAATCCGACGTCGGAGAACAGAAGCGTTATTAAAGGTCTTTGTAAGTGAGACACTTTAAATATAATCCCGGTTGAACATTACCAAAACACCGCCCTGGGCATAGAGCGCGATCGCACTGTTGTACATAATGTAGCCGTTATTTTAAATGTGAGACGCACTGCATATACCTTTGCGAGCCATCCTCTCGCTATAAAACCGAACCACAAAACTGCGATTGTGCGAGAGTGTTTGTGGTCGGAAGTCCACATTTTTTATTATTATCCCATAACGAATGGGATTTTGGTGAAAATATGACGTCTAACGGCGATCGCTTTCGGCTTTTTATTAACCGCGCGGCCCCTGAAGCTTCTCTGCGTGAGGGTCACGCGGTTCACAATGGCCGCAATGACGCAGCCAATAGAGAAGCCCCCACGTGGGGCCGTCCCTTCGCAAAAACACGAATAATTCACTGGTCAACAATTTTTTTTTTTGGCCTGGACGTTTGCAGCTGTTTTAGACTAATTTCAGGGTGCTGATTCCAAGGCGTGAAACAGGGCTGTGTTCTTGCTCCCACGCTGTTCACCATTTTGTTCAGCATGATGCTCCAGCAGGTCACAGAGGACCTCGACGGCGCTGATGGCGTATACATCCGTTTTCGTCTCGACGGGAGCGTGTTCAACCTGAGGCGTTTGCAGGCCCACACAAAGACCATGGAGCAACTGATCAGGGAGCTGCTTTTTGCTGACGATACCGCCCTCCTTGCTCATACAGAGGCAGCTATGCAGCGAATTACGTCCTGTTTCGCGAAAACAGCTCAGATCTTCGGCCTTGAAGTCAGCCTGAGGAAGACTGAAGTTCTTCATCAGTCCGCACCCCATGAGGAGCACCATCCACCAAGCATCTTCATTGAACAAACAGAACTGAAAGCTGTCCACCAGTTCAGCTACTTGGGGTGCGTCATCTCGTCTGACGCCAAGATCGACAACGAAGTCGACAACAGGCTGGCCAAGGCAAACAGTGCATTTGGCAGACTATACAAACGTGTCTGGAACAACAGAAACCTTAAAAGAGCCACAAAGGTCAACGTCTACAAAGCTGTTGTGCTGACCACTCTCCTGTATGGCGCTGAGTCCTGGGTCACGTACCGTCGTCACCTGAGTCTCCTCGAGCGTTTCCATCAGCGCTGCCTCCGCACAATCTTCAATATTCACTGGAGTGACTTCGTCGCCAACACTGAAGTCCTCAAGTCAGCGAAGGTCATCAGCATCGAGGCCATGGTCCTCAAGACACAGCTTCGTTGGGCAGGGCACATCGCCAGGATGGAGAACCACCGCTTGCCTAAGATCGTGCTGTATGGGGAACTGTCCTCTGGCCATCGCGACATAGGGGCACCACGAAAGCGATACAAAGACTCCCTGAAGAAGTCCCTCACTGCTTGCTGCATCGATCACCGTCAGTGGGCAACACAAGCAGCTGATCGCAACTCCTGGCGGCACACAGTCCACCAGGCCACCTCCTTCTTCGAAGATACCCGCAGGGCCCGTATGGAGGACAAAAGGAGAAGGAGGAAGAACCATGATCCCTCAGCACCCATCCCAGATGAGACCTATACTTGCAGCTGTTGTGGCAGGACCTGCTTGTCCCGCATAGGCCTCTTCAGCCACCAGCGTGCCTGCAGAAGACGTGGATGTCCTTCCTAGATCTTCGTTCGCGAAGCCAAGCCATGATGATTCCAAATCTGATCTCAGATTTGCTCTATCACATCTCATTTTTATGCTATCGGCATACCCCATTTTCATTGATTTTACCCGAAATTAACTCTGTCACTTATGATTGCAAGTTGTTGCGAGTCAGTGACTGCTTTAGTGTTAAAATATGGTGCTGTGTTTTTAGGATAGTGTGTTTATAATATAATTTTATGTAGATATCTACATTTATTTAATATTTTTATTCTGCAGTTTTTATTGAAAATGCAATATTTGATATCTCAAAAACCTGATGTGATAGACAAAAACTGATGCCAGATTTGGAATCAGCACCCCAAACCGTTGGAATACCTTATGCCATAAAAAGTGTGTTGACCAGTGTATAATCATTGGGCACGGGGAGGCAATGCCCCCGCCAAACTGGAGACCTTTATTAATTGACTAGCTGTACTACCCGGCTTCGCCCGGGACTTGTATCTACCACGGCCGGCCGCCTTTGTCTCCCCAGTGGCGATGTTAATACGCTACAGCAGTTACTCGTTTGAGGCAGAGTCGACCTAGGGGAGGTTCAAATAATCGTCACCGGTGGTGGCCGTGAGCGGGAATCGAACTGGGTTCGCCGGGTTGGTAGCGCAGCGTAGCGTTAAGCACTACACCCACCGCTCCTCACACACAACACACGCACAGACACACACACAGACACACACACAGACACACGCAGACACACACAGACAGAGACACACAGACAGCACGCTAACCACTACACTACCGCTCCCCACACACACACACGCACACACACAGACACACACACAGACACACACACAGACACACACACACACACACAGACACACACACACAGACACAGGCAGCACGCTAAGCACTACACTACCGTTCCCCCTACACAACACACGCGCGCGCGTCCATAGGTACACATACACGCGCTTGCTGCAGACACACACGACTTTCAGGGTGCGTACGGCAGTAAACGACTGAAATAATAAAGCGGCAATGCTGTGTAAGGAACGCCTTAGACCCGCATTACACATTTGTGTAATGCGAGCGTAAACACACAAACACACACAAACACATACACAATACACACACACATACATGCAGACACACAGACAGACACATAACACACATACATACACACACATACAAACACAGAAACACATACACACACATACATAGACACACACATACATACACACAAACACATCCACAGACGTACATACACACATACATACAGGCACGCAGACATACACATAAACACATACAAAAAAACCCACATACATACACACACACATACATACACACAAACACATGCACACACATACATACACACATGCATACAGACACACAGACATACACATAAACACATACACACATACACATGACCCGGCTTCGCCCGGGACTTGGATCCACCACGCCCGGCCGCCTTTGTCTCCCCAGTGCCGATGTTAATACGCAACACCAGTTACTCGTTTGAGGCTGAGTGGACCTAGGGGAGGTTCAAATAATCGTCACCGGTGGTGGCCGTGAGCGGGAATCAAACTCGGTTCGCCGGGTTGGTAGCGCAGCGTAGCGTTAAGCACTACACCCACCGCTCCTCACACACCACACACGCACAGACACACACACAGACACACACACAGACACACGCAGACACACACAGACAGACACAGACAGACACACACACACACAGATACACAGACAGCACGCTAAGCACTACACTATCGCTCCCCACACACCACACACGCACACACACAGACACACACACAGACACACACACACAGACACAGACAGCACGCTAAGCACTACACTACCGTTCCCCCTACACAACACACGCGCGCGCGTCCATAGGAACACATACACGCGCTTGCTGCAGACACACACGACTTTCAGGGTGCGCACGGCAGTAAACGACTGCAATAATAAAGCGGCAATGCTGCGCGAGGAACGCCTTAGACCTGCAACACATTTGTGTAATGCGAGCGTAAACACACAAACACACACAAACACATACACAATACACACACACATACATGCAGACACACAGACAGACACATAACACACATACATACACACACATACAAACACAGAAACACATACACACACATACATAGACACACACATACATACACACAAACACATCCACAGACGTACATACACACATACATACAGGCACGCAGACATACACATAAACACATACAAAAAAACCCACATACATACACACACACATACATACACACAAACACATGCACACACATACATACACACATGCATACAGACACACAGACATACACATAAACACATACACACATACACATGACCCGGCTTCGCCCGGGACTTGGATCCACCACGGCGGCAAAACCGACATACATACACACACAGACATACACACAAACACATACACACACATACATACACACATGCATACAGACACACAGACATACACATAAACACATACACATGACCCGGCTTCGCCCGGGACTTGGATCCACCACGGCGGCAAAACCGACATACATACACACACAGACATACACACAAACACATACACACACATACATACACACATGCATACAGACACACAGACATACACATAAACACATACACATGACCCGGCTTCGCCCGGGACTTGGATCTACCACGCCCAGCCGCCTTTGTCTCCCAAGTGCCGATGTTAATACGCCACACCAGTTACTCGTTTGAGGCTGAGTGGACCTAGGGGAGGTTCAAATAATCGTCACCGGTGGTGGCCGTGAGCGGGAATGGAACTGGGTTCGCCGGGTTGGTAGCGCAGCGTAGCGTTAAGCACTACACCCACCGCTCCTCACACACCACACACGCACAGACACACACACAGACACACGCAGACACACACAGACAGACACAGACAGACACACACACACACAGACACACAGACAGCACGCTAAGCACTACACTACCGCTCCCCACACACCACACACGCACACACACAGACACACACACAGACACACGCAGACACACACAGACAGACACAGACAGACACACACACACACAGACACAGACAGCACGCTAAGCACTACACTACCGTTCCCCCTACACAACACACGCGCGCGCGTCCATAGGTACACATACACGCGCTTGCTGCAGACACACACGACTTTCAGGGTGCGTAAGGCAGTAAACGACTGAAATAATAAAGCGGCAATGCTGTGCGAGGAACGCCTTAGACCAGCAACACATTTGTGTAATGCGAGCGTAAACACACAAACACATACAAACACATACACACACATACATACACACACATACACACAAACACATACACACAGACATACACATACACACAAACACACACATACATGCACACAAACACATACACAATACACACACACATACATGCAGACACAGACAGACACATAACACACATACATACACACACATACACACACATACATAGACACACACATACATAGACACACACATACATACACACAACACATGCACACACGTACATAGACACATACATAGAGACACGCAGACATACACATAAAGACATAAAAAAAAACCCACATACATACACACACACATACACACAAACACATACATACACATACATACACACATACATAGAGACACACAGACATACACATAAACACAAACACACATACACATGACCCGGCTTCGCCCGGGACTTGGATCCACGATGCCCCGCCGCCTTGTCTCCCCAGTGACGATGTTCACACACGACAGCAGTTACGCTTTGAGGCTGAGTGGACCTAGGGGAGGGCCAGGTCCGTTTCAAATAATCGTCAGCGGTGGTGGCGTGAGTTGGAATTCGAACTGGGGTCGCTCAAGCAGCTTAATGACTGTTTGTACAAAGAACATATAAAGAATCGATTATAATAACCAGGCAAGAGTCCACATATAGACTGCCAGTACACGCACTCAGCTTCATAAGCAGGCTAGAGTGTACATGATAGAGTGGCAGTACGCTCACCGAGCTTAATAAGCAGGCTACAGTGTACATGATAGACTGGCAGTACGCTCACCCAGCTTAATGAGTATTTGTACAGTGAACATTAAAGTAATCGATTGTTGGCGCGTTGGGTTTAAAAGTAATATTAATAGCACACATTGTGGTGGGGGTGTAGTGAAGAGTAGGAAAAACTTTGATGAATTTACCTCAGAGTGGCGTGGTGGGTGTCGAGGCCTAGTAGCGTGCAAAGCCTGCGGCCTCGCCTAAAATTGTCGGCTTGGAAGAGGCAGGGTACGGGTGGCGTTCCTTCCCCCCCCCCCCTAGCGCTCCAACAATACTGTGTAATGGCTATTATTTAATTAAATACGGAGCTTATGAAAGTGGCGAAGGCGTGGCTAGCCGTTGGCAGGGGCAACCGCCGTCCAATGAAACTGCAGCCCTTGGCGAAGGCGTGGCTAGCCGTTGCCAGGTCCAATGAAAGCGGCGAAGGCGTGGCTAGCCGTTGCCAGGGGCAACCGCCGTCCAATGAAAGTGCGTATGGGCCAAAGTCCACACACACAACACAGGACAGACAGACATGAACGATTTTATATATATAGATTTCCATGAGTTTACAATTAAGATGAAAATAATAATTAATGATATGCACCCGCGATTCCTAATGCGAGCGACAGAGCGAGTCCCTGCACCCCCCTCAAATATAGAAGTGAAACTCTGCCTATGCGATATTCGGCTCGTTACCGTTTGCAGTCATGATTGCTTTTGACTATTTTGTTTTTGTAGCGATGGGGGTTTTCCACTTTCCTTGACGAGCGATAAAAAAATTGCTTCTCGTAGTCGGATTATTATTAGTTGCGCTGTGTGGCCTATGATGAATGCATTTAAAAATTGACATGGCCCCGAGAATAAATATGGAATCTTCTTCGCATGCCTCCTGCCAGTTCTTGGCAAGAATGTGGATCAGTTCGGTGGCGTCGCCTGGGATTCGCATGGCCCTGGTGCAAGGAATGACGTGGGCGTCACCCGTCCAATTCTCCTCGCCCAATAGTCGCTTTGCGACGCCTGTATGTGTATTTTGCATTTTTTGTTGCTGCTGTAACGTTCTGACCCTCCCCGACTGGACATTTGTGAAAAATAGCTTCAGAGCTCATCGGATTCCTCCAGGAATACATCTGATTCTGATTGTGTCTTTTCCCGGTGCAGTCGCACCACCTGCACGCGCGGTAGCTACGCCGCTGGCTGTTTCGTTCCACGACGCAAGGCAGTCAGCGCACGTTATCTGATAATAATATCGATAAGTTATCACGATTTGTTTTGATGGTATCGTGCCCGCCCTATACGACGGCTCTCTCGTCTCGGAGCACTTTACACCCCAGCTCATCTCACAACATTGTAAAGGGGCCTCCCCCTCACCCCACTCAGTGGCTACTGTCCCTGTGGGCCAGAAGATGGCCCACAACCCGGCCTGCAAACATGGGGCATTCGTGTGCCAGTGAGGGGGCACAATGGCCGAGTGTAATCCCAATTGAGGAATCAGTAGATACTGGTCCCCCCCGCCAAATGGGACGTTCGAATTTAAGGCAGCAAACCTGTCGCTTGTGTGGTCACAAGTTCAGATCCCCAACAGGCTT
>NC_083784.1:9052228-9381822 GCF_015708825.2 Lethenteron reissneri
CCAGTCAGTCTGCGAGTCTGAGACCTGCTGTGACATCATTGACGTAATGGTGCGATGCAGGCGCTCGACCATTCCGTCAGTTTGCGGGTGATACGGGGAGGTACGAATTTTCTTCGTGCCTAAGAGGTCACAGACTTGTTTGAGTAATTTACGGGAAAAATTTCTGCCCTGGTCGGTCAGCAGCCGCTCCGGAGCACCTTTGTCCAGGACGTATCCCTGAACAAAGGCCTCCACGATGGCTGCTGCCGACTGGTTGGTAAGGGGCCAGGCCATAGGCCAGCGCGTAAAATACTCGACACCTGTCAACAAATACCTATTGCCCCTGGGGGTGGCGGGAAATGGGCCCAAAATGTCCAGCGCGACAAGCTCATTTATTCTGGATACTTTGATCGATTGCAAGGGCAGGTTAGACTCCCGCGCCGGCGGTTTCCGTTGCGCACACCGAGGGCATGATCCCAATAGATCCCCAACATCCCTCGTCATACCAGGCCAAAAAAAATCAAGTTGTAGCAGTGCAAGAGTCTTTTGGGTCCCCAGGTGTAATAGGCGCTCATGCGCGGCCCACACCACCTTGCCTCGCAACTCAGAAGGGACCACCAGCCGATGTCGCTGGGATTTGCCGTCCCAATGCATCAGCAGACCTTGCACCATTTCCCATGCATCCGAATCACCCTTCACCCGCCCAGCACCCCCGACGCGACGACGCCACCCGAGGAGGGAGGTATCCTCCATTTGGAGGCGCCCCCATTCAGTGACGGGCAACCCCAACAGGGAATCTCTTCCCTGTTGTTCGATCGAATTAGTAACCAATGGTTCGTCGTCGTCGGTGGCTGCCAAGATCGGAACCGATGCGTCCCCTGAAGGCCTGCAACGTCCCGACCCCAGGAGGCATGCACATTCGGAGGTGGTTGGCATGCGCGACAGAGCGTCCGCATTCGTATGGCGAACGCCCTTACGGTAGGTGGTTTCAAAATCAAAGTCCTGGAGAACCTCCAACCATCGAGACAACTGTCCCGATGGTTGTTGAACTCGCAGGGCATACTGTAGTGCCGCATGATCTGTGCGGACGGTGAAATGCCGACCGTACAGATATGGGCGATACTGTTGGATGAAATAGACAATTGCCAACAGTTCCCTATGGGTGACACAATATCTTTGCTCCGCAGGAGACAACACCCGACTACCGTACGCGACCACCCGTTCCACGCCATCAACCACCTGGGAAAGCACACCCCCAATACCCGTGTTGCTCGCATCGGTGTCGAGCAAAAAGGGCTTAGAAAAATCTGGGTAAATCAAGGGAGGGGCTTTTACCAGGGCGTCCCGAAGGGAGCAGAAAGCAGCCTCCTCCTCTTGACCCCAGTGGAACCGAACCCCTTTAGATGTTAAAGCGTGCAGGGGTTTTGCAATTGTCGCAAAATCAGCGACGAACCGTCGGTAATACGACGCGAACCCAATGAAACTCCTGACCTCTCCCACCGAGGTGGGAGTCGGCCAGGAGCTGACACACTGCGTTTTGGCGGGATCGGTAGCAATACCTGAGTGTCCCACGATGTGCCCCAAATAACGCACCGAATCGCGCAACAAATGGCATTTTTGGGGCTTGAATTTCAAATTAGCAGCCCGCATCTTTAGGAAAACCGCCCGCAACCTCTGGAGATGTTCGTCAAAAGTTTTACTAAAGACGATAACGTCATCCAAATAAATGAGGCACGACTCCCATTGCAATCCAGCCAAAACCAATTCCATCAAACGCTGGAAAGTTGCCGGCGCTGAGTGTAAGCCCATCGGCAACCGGTTGAATTGGAACAGGCCATGCGGTGTACGGAAAGCAGTTTTAGGCTTTGAATCATCGTCCAGAGGAAGCTGCCAGAATCCCGAAAGTAAATCCAGTGTGGAAAAGAATCGCGCTCCCGCCAAGGCGTCCAGCGATTCATCCATCCGAGGGAGCGGGTATGCGTCGGCAACCGAAATTTTGTTAAGACGCCGGAAATCAACGCAAAACCGCAACGAACCGTCCTGCTTTTTAACCAGGACGATCGGCGCTCCCCAAGGGCTGGTGGAAGGAGAAATGATGTCGGCGGCCAACATGTCATCAACAGCCGATTTGACATGGTCCTTTTCGGCGGGACTCAACCGAAACGGATTTTGGCGAATTGGCGCGCTGTCACCCGTGTCAATATGGTGACGCAGCAGGTGAGTACAACCCAAATCGTATTTATTCCGACTAAAAACGTCGGAAAATTCCCGCAGTAGTGTTTTAAGTTGTTGACGCTCTGAATCTGACAGGTCCGTCGATCCCGCACAAAGCGCCTCGAGCCACCCTTCATCGCTGTCCGAATGCGGTCGCGGCGCAGGGACAACGCTGACGTGATTTGCGACGGGTTCCTCACATGGCACCGGCGTTGCGTGAGCAAGCACGGTCCCCTGTGGGACCACCACCGTCTGCGAGCCCACATTGAGGACCGCGATGAAGGGTTCACCGTCCCCTCTTACTATGGTCTGGGCCGGAAGTAAATGAGGTCCACTAACCCCGGCCCTAGACGGCCCCAGCAGAACCCCTTGGGCCCCAACACCCTTAGCGAAGGGCCGCCGAAGTTTCAAAGGAATCAACATTTGCGCCCCCGGAGGGACGCGCACCGTTCTCTCTACGAATGCCGGCACCGTCGCGAACGCCGTCCGAGTCGTAACAGGCGATGGCAGAAACGCCATGCGTCTGCCCGACGGGAGCTCAATACATCCCTGGTCGATCAATATCCTAATCGGCATTTTGGCCAGGAAGTCCGTCCCCAGCAGGCACGGAACCGCCAGCGAGGAGGAAACAAAAATCGGCCCAGACAATTTAATTTCCCCAATACAAATTTGGGCACGAATTTGTCCGATGATGCCAAGTGAGCCCCCGTTAGCCGCATAGAATGGTACGTTAACAGGCATCAAAGGACGACTCCGGACAGGGAGAATATTGTAAATCAACTCCGAAATAATGGTCGCCGATGCTCCCGTATCGACCAGGATGCGCACTTCAACCCCGTCGATGTGCCCGACAACGGCCGACGACCCCGACGATGCGGCTACCACACGATCGGCCAGCACGGACCACTGGCCGGGTTCGATATGAGTACCCGGGGTGGTGCGTGATGGTGCGATGGTGCGCGATATCGGCCCCCCTCTCGTTGCGGTGTTTGAGTGCGTGACGGGTGTGTGCGTGGGCCAAACATGTGGGGTGCCGCGACTCGCCGGGTTATGATGGTGGAGCTTGTGATGAGGCCCGTCGTCCCGTTGAGGTGTCGTCCCGCGCTGTCGAGGAGCGCGGCACCCCGAGGCGACGTGGCCCCGGACGCCGCAGTTGAAACACCGCGGGAGCGCCGTTGGAGGAGACGGACGGTTGAAACGGCCCGGCCCGTCCCGGCCCGACCGTGCTCCTGTCGCCTGTTGCGGTCGGTGGTTGACGGCGTAGAGCTCCTCCGTCGGAATGGTGGCTGCAGCCACCGCACGCCCCGCCGATGCCCTGCTGGCTTTCCGCCGCAGTGACAGGAGGTTGGCGTGGAGGAGCCGCGCCGCCTGGAGCGATGTCATCTCCTCGTCCTCCCGGGCGACGACCGCGATGTCAAGGTCGTCTGCCAGGAGGAGGATCTTCTCCGTGACCATCGCGTCCACGCCGTCGTCGTCCATACGAGGGAAGGCCGACTTAGCCATCGCCAGGAGGCTCGTCCGATATGCTAGGGGCGACTCCTTCTCACCCCGCTTGCGGTCGTAAAATTGCTGTCGGCATTCAGCCGATGGTCCATAGACCCCGCCCAGCAGCTGTAGTGCCATCGGTAACGTAGACCGCTTCTCTCTCGGCGCCGATGTGAGGGCGGCGAACGCGTCGCCGTCGAGGAGCGCCGGCAGCGCGCAGAGAGCCTCCTCATCGGACCATTTCGCCATCTCCTGATGGGCGAGGAAACGTCGGCGAAAACCGGCCCAGTCCCCCTCCGCGCCGATGAACTCCTTCAGCGGGGGCAGTCTCTGATGAAGCGCAGCGGTCGTTGTGGACTCCCGCAGGCTGATGTCACCACCACTCGGCTGTGCGTCGGTGCGAACGGCCGATGGGATCGCCTGTCGCGCTTGTGATGACGTTGCAGCTTCAGCGACGGCGATGTCGGAGCGGATGTCTAGGCTGGCCACGCCCCGAACAGCTGTAGCGTCGATGGCGGGAATTTCAAATTCGGACTGCTCCGAAATGGCGGGAAGGCGCCCTGGTCGTTGGCTCGCCTCGCCCCGTGTTGGATCACCGGCCCCTAGTCGCGTGATGGTCTCCAGCGTGGCGGCAGCGGCATACAGCAGCTCCGCCAGCCTCCCGTGAGCCAGCCGTAACGCGTCTGGCTGCGGCTCCTCTTCATTTCGATGCCCCGGTAAGGAGGCGTCAGGCCCCGGCTGCACCTTGTCCTGTGGAGCCGTCTCGGGCTTGACGATCTCGGCAGTGTCTTCCTCCTGCGGTACTTTGGCCCGCGCTGTTTTCCGCGTGTCCATGTTCGAATTACTTCTGACACCAGTTGAAGTACCGGTGAAGACGCTTGACGCCGAGGTTGAGGCACACGTATATTTATTTCACAATACGACAGTGGGCATATACACACTCGAGGGGGTATCGGCCCCCTCACCCGTATAACTCGGGATACACCCCTAGCTAACTCTGTCCTAGCCCCGAATCCTCCACTAATGGGCTAGGGGAGGCTAACTGGCCCGACACTGGTAAGTCGGGCCCGGTACCCGGAGTTCCAGACCAGCTCTTACAAGAGCACCGGCTCTGGCTTTTGGGACCACGCCGCTGGCTCAGTCCTGTCCGGCCCTGAAAAGGACATCGAACTAGGGGAGTCCAGGGCTCTATCTAAGACGTCTTCAGTCTTCTTCCCTTAGCTTAAACATAACTGCCGAGCCCTTTGAAACATCCCCTTTTATACCCAACCCCTCCCTGAGGGGTGGGGCCCCGGGGGATCATAACGTTCGAACCAGCCCCCCCCCAGGGTGTCTGGCTCGGACGTCGTAGAGGGCACTTGCTCGTGCACTTACGTAGCCCCGCCCACTGTGTTTGTTTTCCATAGGCTGCCATGCATAACGGGCCCTCTCTTTAACACCCCTACACATATGCAATGCCAGCCTTAATTGGTGTTTACTAACAATATTTGCCCGAAGGCTAAATTTGGTAAACCTTTGTTTATTTCCCCCATCTATTTATGTATTAATATATCTCCCTTTTCGTATTAAGCAAGTGAATGTGTAGGGGCCGCTGGCCCCCGGGGTCCCTCTCGCCTGCATCCCCTATTCCGTTTAGGTTACCCCACCTCCCTATTACCCGCTACGGTTTCGCCGGCATTCGAACGCGACGCCCCCACTGTTACAGTCTCGCGCCGCGCTCCCACGCTGCGAGCATACACGCGCACAGCATCATCAATCAAACGCCACACTCCCCCTCTTTACACCGCTACGTACAGCTCTCGTATACTGCGAGCGTGTGCCCGCCTATAGCCCTGTGCGGCACGTTACCAATGCGCATCCGTATCCGACACGTAACGAACGTATGAGCACTCCCACACACACGCCGCTCCGCGCACTCCAACTCCACTCACGTTATGATCGCGCACCTGTATCGCACCCGGGGTGGACGCACGCACACACACGCAGCTCCCCACGCGACACTCTGCACGACAAGATCACGCGAGACCACGCTTCGCTATTAATGATTTATTATATGCTACCTGCGAATTGATGTCAAATCAGTGAGTCGACGAGGCTGGCCTACGCTGATACCTCTATACCTATTCCCGATTTATCTGCTACGATACCCTACTTTACCTCCCCACTCACTGTTTGGTGCCCGCGGAGGTTCGCTGCTCTCTGCGCTAACAGCGTACCTCGATGCGTCGCACGGACGTCCGGGTCGCTGGCTGGAACTCCTGCTGGTCCGCTGGCCTGGAGAGAAGGGGCGATTTCCCCTCTCCGCTCCTCTATTTATCCTCCCTACCTCAAAGGGGATGCTGCGCTGAACAATGGGCTCGTGCACCCCAAGCCCGTGCACGGCGGTTCCCCGGGCGCTGTTGATATGCTAATCAGTGAGCGACGTTGGCGGCGTACATCCTAATTACTCCCTTACCCTTCCTGCCAATGGGGCCTGCGCGCTCCAGCGCAATTATCCCAACCCCCCATGACTATGCGCAACAGCCCATGTGACCCCGCTATTCATGCTGTCCCGTGCCTCCCCTGCTTGCCCCGTCGACCCGTGGGAGTGTGTGTGGGGGGAAAATGCGCCTCAACCGCGGTGGCCGAATGCCCCACGCCGCGACCACACCATATTAAGGCCGGCCGCGGCGCCGCGGTGCCACGTAGCACGGGGGGGTCATCCAATTCCCTGATCGCCGGAAACCGTGAGAATTAATCCCGATAAGGGTCTCTCGGATAAAAACCGGTCGATCAGGTGACCTTCCCTTCCAGCTCTATGGGGGGGGGAAATGCGTGCGGGTGTGTGCTTATGTGGGGCGGGTGATGGGGGGCAGTGCGGTGGGGGAAGCCGGGCGGCTCCCTGGTTCGGCAGAGCGGCCCCGTCGTTGTGGCACCACATAGCCCCCCGGGGTGCCAGTCCCCGTCCCGGGTTGACTGGAGCACCTCGCCTGGGTTGCCCCCACGAGGTATCGCCGTGGGGTCCGCGGGATTCGCCCGGCCCTTGTGGCTGGCCTCGGGGGTGGCGGCTCCGTCTCCTGGGGCTCCGGCGGTGGTCTCCTCCTCCATTCCAACGGCTCCCCTCGGCCTCTGGCACCTGCGGGCTGGGGAACAAACTCAGAGGCGGTGGGGTTTAAGGGTCGCCGTCCTCGTCGCCCCCGGCCCCGCCCGGGGCCCCTCGGAGCCCGGGGCTCCGTGGGGCCCATGTACTGCGCGAGGCCCCCGGGCACGGGGGGTGGGGGGACCCCGGGGTTTCGGGGTACTTGGACGGCGGGGCTCCCCCCCTCGGGGGCTGCTCGCCACGGCTTCAGTCGGCGGATGTTGACCACCATCTCCCGGCCCCTCTCTCCTCCCTGAATCAGCACCGTCCATGGTGAGATCTGCCGTCTCACAATCCAGGGTCCTCGCCAGTAGGTGGTCAGCTTCCCCACCTGTCCGGCACCGACGCGGGGAGTGTACAGCCACACCTCGGAGCCCGCAGTGTAGAAGGGGGGCTCCATACGGGGTCGGGCGCCCTGCTCTTGCCGCTGGTGCGCGGCCTCTCCGTGCGGGTAGGCTCGGCCCCTGGCCCCTCGCAGGGTCTCCAGCAAGTGCTCCACGGGGTGGCTCCCTTCCTCCCGTTGCGGCGGAGGAACACCGAACAGCAGATCTGCGGGCAGGCGAGACTCGCGACCAAACATCATTACGAACGGGGTCTGTCCTGTAGAGGTGTGAACGGCGGTGGTGTAGGCGAACAGGGCATAGGGAAGGTGTTCGTCCCAGTCCTGTTGATTCGCGGCCGCCATGCGTTTAAGCTTCCC
This sequence comes from Lethenteron reissneri, assembly GCF_015708825.2. Lineage (NCBI taxonomy): Eukaryota > Metazoa > Chordata > Hyperoartia > Petromyzontiformes > Petromyzontidae > Lethenteron > Lethenteron reissneri. Next base: position 9,059,725 of record NC_083784.1, read on the forward strand.
GGCCAGAGTCTGGTTCATCCTCTCTACCATCCCGTTCGCCTGGGGGTGATACGCCGTGGTTCGGTCCTTCTGGATCCCGAACTCTCGGCACAGCGCCTGAAATAGTTCGGCCTCGAATTCACTACCCTGGTCGGTAATGACTCGTTCGGGGATCCCGCACTTAAGTACGTAGTTTTCCACGAAGGCCCGGGCCACTACGAGGGCTGTTTTATCCGGGATAGCCACCGCCACGGGGTAGCGGGTGAAGTATTCCACCGCTACGAGAATATATCGGTTGCCCCGGTGGGATCGTGGAAAGGGCCCCTGCAGGTCGATTCCGACCAACTGATTCGTCCGACTGACTCGGAACGGCCTCAGGGGTACCTGGTACCTCGCCGGCTTTTGCCCACACTGCTGACAGGCCCGGCAGCCCTGCACCCAGGCGGCCACATCTTGTGCCAATTTGGGCCAGAGATACTGGCGACGCAGGGTCTCTCGAGTGCGTCGTTCCCCATCGTGGCCCCCGAGTGGGTGGTCATGCACCAGCCGTAGCAGCTGGGGTCGCACCTGGGCAGGAACACAGATGCACCCCGGCTGGCCGGCCTCGGTTAACTCCCGTACCACTCCGTTCCGCACACACAACCGGGCATACAAACCGCTCCAGGGTCCTGGTAGGGCGCTCTTTTCCTCCCGCAGTGCCGCCTCCACTGCCGCCAGATCCGGATCTCGCCGCTGGGTCTGTCTCAGCTGCTCGTCGTTTAGGCCCGGGAAGGCGCAGCCGACGTCCTCCTGGATCCGTCCGATCGGGTCCCGAGCCGCGGGTCCCGCGCTTGCCGGGCGGTCGACGGGATCCTCAGTGCCACCTGCGAGGGTGTCTGTGGCGCACACTGCACTCTCTCTCGCTGGGGGGGGGTCAGTGGCCGCGGCCTCTCGGGGGTCCGTTGCCCGCCGGCAGCGTCCCCCCGTGAAACACGGGCAGGCCTCCTCCGCCCTCGTCTCGGCGTACACCGTGGGTCGCCTCGACAAGGCGTCCGCGTTTGCATGCGTCCGGCCAGCCCGATACTCGATTTGCAGGTTGTACTCCTGCAACTGCGCCAACCACCGGGCCATCTGCCCCCGCGGCTCCTTGAATGTAAGAAGAAACTGCAGAGCATAATGGTCAGTGCGTACGCGACATCTCCTGCCGTACAAATACGGCCGGAACTGTTTGCATGCGAAAATCACGGCGTACAACTCTTGGCGGGTCACGCAATAGTTCAGCTCGGCCCCACTCAAGGTCCGGCTGGCGTACGCGATGACTCGTTCCGTCCCATCCTGTACCTGTGACAACACCGCGCCCAGCCCGCTGCTGCTGGCGTCGGTGTCCAAAATAAAATCGGTGGTAAAATCGGGGAAAGCGAGGGTGGGGGCGTGGGTGAGGTGGTCTTTGAGAGTGGTGAAGGCCGTCTGGCAGGCCCCCGTCCACTGGTAGGGGTGCTTAGGGGAGGTGAGTTGGGTGAGGGGGCGTGCAATCTCGCTGAATCCCTTTACAAATCGACGATAATAGGTGGCGAGCCCCAAAAATGATCTGATCTCCGTCAGATTCCTTGGCCGTGGCCACTCCACTACAGCGCGTACCTTCTCCGGATCGGTGCGCACGCCTGCCTCGCTGACGCGATGCCCGAGGTACCCCACCTCGCGTTGTGCGATGTAACACTTACGTGGCTTGAGCTTGAGATGAGCCGCTCGCAGTCGCTGGAACACCTCTCGAAGCCTGGACCAATGCTCAGACAAAGATCTACTGAACACTATCACATCGTCCAAGTAAATCAGGCACTGTTCCCACTGCAAGCCCCGCATCACCAACTCCATCAACCGCTGGAACGTCGCGGGCGCGTTAGTGAGTCCGAACGGCAACACGCGAAACTCAAACAGGCCCATCGGGGTGGTGAATGCTGTTTTTGGCCGATCCTCCTCCGTCATCTCCACCTGCCAGTAACCGGACGCCAGATCGAGGGTGGAAAAATACCGCGCTCCTGCGAGACTGTCGAAGGTGTCGTCGATGCGAGGTATGGGGAAGGCATCGCCGAGCGTGACTGCGTTTAGTTTACGGTAATCGACGCAGAACCGGGTTGACCCATCCTTTTTCGTTACTAGTACCACCGGGGCTGACCAGGGGCTCGCCGAGGGCTGAATTATGTTATCGCGAAGCATGTCCCCAACTGCCTCTTTGATTTGGGCGCGTTCGGGTGCGCCCACTCGGTACGCAGGGAGTTTGATGGGTCGGGCTGCACCGGTGTCAATTTGATGCTTAACAAGGTCGGTCCGACCCACGTCTGAGTCGTGTTCGCTGAACACGTCGGCATACTCCCGCAGTAACTCGCGCAGCCGATCGGCCTCTCCCTTAGGTAAGTCCGCCCATGGTACATGTAACGCGTCGAGCAGGGGAACGACCTCGGCTCGGGGAGTCGGGCCGACTCGCCAGGCCAGGTCCTGCTCACCCTCAGGACGACCGGGGTCCTCAGCCCAGAGTGCGAACACCGAGTCGTTAGAGTGGCGTGCGTGCAGGGGGTGTACTGTGGCTATCGGGGTGCGCCGTCGCAGTATCGCGGGGGTATTGTGGGGGTTAAACATCCGCATAAACAATCGGTCCCCATCTGCGTTTACCAACGTGGCGGATCCCACAACCCCATACCGTTTTGCCAACTCCGGGTGAGGAGTTAGCATTACCTCCCCTGATGGTCGGAGCGCGGGGTCGGTGGGGGATGTTGCCACCGGCACCAGCATCTCGGTGAGCGGGCCGATGGTGACTGCCGTCGCCAGGATAGCGACCACAGGTGCAAAGCGGCGGCGCGTTGGTTCTCGTCCCAGGAACGGTATCCGCTCGCCGTTGCTCTCCATGGTGGCGCATCGCTGGCGGGGTTGCACGTTGAGTCCCAACCGTTCTAGGAGGTCGGTGCCTGCGATACACTCGTGACACAACGCACTCGACACGTAGAACTCCTGCGTGCACACCCGGCTGCCTATGCGGACCTCTAGGGTGGCTTTCCCCAGCAGCCCCATTCCGGCTCCGCTCGCAGTGTGCAGCGCGCGGTCCGGGGCCTGCAGGTGACGCACGTCGACCCCGATCGCGCTGCAGTGCGCTGCGCTCACGAGCGAGGCCACCGCCCCCGTGTCCAGCAGGATTCGGGTACGCACTCCGTTAACCTCCCCTTCCACCAGCGACGTGGCCCCCGTGATCCCCGCCACCAGCTCCCGTAGCCAGTCGCCAGGAGTCACCGTTTCTGTGGGCGTTGTTGCTGGAACCTGTGTGGAGATCACTCGCTCGCCATTATTCTCACAGCTTGTTTGTGTCGGGGCTACGTCGATTTCACCCCCCGGTGGTCCCCTCTCTAGGGGGGCCTTAGTGTTTGACCTTAGCTCTTGTCTAGCTCGGGCGACCTGAGGGCAGTCCCTCCTGAGATGCCCTCGCCGATCGCACACATAACACGCCCGGGGAGGGGTGGCGGCTCCGTAGCGGGCTCTCTGCCCACTCCCTCCTCCCCCAGTGCGCTGCTGCTCATATTCTGCTTCTAGAAGCGCTATCCTTCCAGTTAGCCCTCCTACCGTGGAGTCTAGTTCCCCCATCTCGGATCGGATGGTCTCAACGGAGGATTGCAGCTTGGTCATATTCTCACCTACGTGGGTTACCCTTTCACCTACTTGGGTTATCATATCTCCCATGCCGGCCTGTAACCCGGCTACCCACCCCGGGGTCGTCTCGCTGGGTCTCTGGGGCTCCCTTGCCCGTCCCCTTACTGCGATGGCGGGCTCTTCCTCCTCGTCGGAGAGTAGGCTTGCTACGGCGCACTCTCGTCCCCTCCCTCGAGGCTGCGCGCGCTCACCAGAGAGCTTCTCGCATTTGCGCGCGCGCTCGACAAGTGTGTTAAAGGAGAGGCGTGCACCGTCTATATTTGGCTGCCACCACGGGGTGCGTGCCAAATATCGCTGGACCTTCCCGGCGGCGAGGCTCTCAATTACTTTCGCCTCGTGCTCCGGGTACGCGAGCTGGGTCAACATGCGTACGTCCTCGGCGTAATCTCGCAGATCCTCGCCGGGCTGACGGCGGCGTGCCTCTAAGGCCGACTGCGCCTCCTCCTCGTCATAGGCGCCGAAGCGCCGTTCGAGTTCGCACATTAATTTTTCCCACTGAGTTTGTGCGCTTGCGGGCAAAGCTTCCACAAAGTCGGCTGCCCGTCCATCTAAATGTATCTCTAACTGCTGCAACGCCTCCTCATCCGACCACCCATTAACCTTTTTAGCCCCCCTGATGCTGCGGGCAAACGATTTCCATGATGGAATTCCTTTGCCCGTAAATGTGCATTTGATTTTAACCTGGGTTGGGGGGCCTCTTTCCCTTGGGGGTGCGGGGAATCGTCCCGTTTCTGACACCAATATGTAGGGGCCGCTGGCCCCCGGGGTCCCTCTCGCCTGCATCCCCTATTCCGTTTAGGTTACCCCACCTCCCTATTACCCGCTACGGTTTCGCCGGCATTCGAACGCGACGCCCCCACTGTTACAGTCTCGCGCCGCGCTCCCACGCTGCGAGCATACACGCGCACAGCATCATCAATCAAACGCCACACTCCCCCTCTTTACACCGCTACGTACAGCTCTCGTATACTGCGAGCGTGTGCCCGCCTATAGCCCTGTGCGGCACGTTACCAATGCGCATCCGTATCCGACACGTAACGAACGTATGAGCACTCCCACACACACGCCGCTCCGCGCACTCCAACTCCACTCACGTTATGATCGCGCACCTGTATCGCACCCGGGGTGGACGCACGCACACACACGCAGCTCCCCACGCGACACTCTGCACGACAAGATCACGCGAGACCACGCTTCGCTATTAATGATTTATTATATGCTACCTGCGAATTGATGTCAAATCAGTGAGTCGACGAGGCTGGCCTACGCTGATACCTCTATACCTATTCCCGATTTATCTGCTACGATACCCTACTTTACCTCCCCACTCACTGTTTGGTGCCCGCGGAGGTTCGCTGCTCTCTGCGCTAACAGCGTACCTCGATGCGTCGCACGGACGTCCGGGTCGCTGGCTGGAACTCCTGCTGGTCCGCTGGCCTGGAGAGAAGGGGCGATTTCCCCTCTCCGCTCCTCTATTTATCCTCCCTACCTCAAAGGGGATGCTGCGCTGAACAATGGGCTCGTGCACCCCAAGCCCGTGCACGGCGGTTCCCCGGGCGCTGTTGATATGCTAATCAGTGAGCGACGTTGGCGGCGTACATCCTAATTACTCCCTTACCCTTCCTGCCAATGGGGCCTGCGCGCTCCAGCGCAATTATCCCAACCCCCCATGACTATGCGCAACAGCCCCTGTGACCCCGCTATTCATGCTGTCCCGTGCCTCCCCTGCTTGCCCCGTCGACCCGTGGGAGTGTGTGTGGGGGGAAATGCGCCTCAACCGCGGTGGCCGAATGCCCCACGCCGCGACCACACCATATTAAGGCCGGCCGCGGCGCCGCGGTGCCACGTAGCACGGGGGGGTCATCCAATTCCCTGATCGCCGGAAACCGTGAGAATTAATCCCGATAAGGGTCTCTCGGATAAAAACCGGTCGATCAGGTGACCTTCCCTTCCAGCTCTATGGGGGGGGGAAATGCGTGCGGGTGTGTGCTTATGTGGGGCGGGTGATGGGGGGCAGTGCGGTGGGGGAAGCCGGGCGGCTCCCTGGTTCGGCAGAGCGGCCCCGTCGTTGTGGCACCACAAATGTATTGTTGGTAGGTAAGCAGGCTGGCAGCAGATAAATAGGTAGGTAGATTTTATTTTTTACAGATTTGATGCGCATGGATACAAATAAAAGGACGTTAGTCAACAGGTGCTTGGTTTCACTTCTTACCTCACAGTTTCGCAAATATCTTCATATAATACAGTGCTGTAAGAGTGTGGTGACTTTAAGGAGGAGCCAGATTGGAGAATAACGTCAAAAGATACAATATTGGCAGTTATGTACAACAACAACAAAACTCAAGCGGATAAGAAAAAAAAACGCATCGCCTTCACATGCATTTGCGAAGCATTTCACAAATGTTTGCACTGGGAAATCTGCTCCATATGTGAAGCAGCTTCCAGGTAGGTAGGAGAAGACCACGATGTTGATGACCGTGACGGTATTCGTGCCCGTTATGTCAGTCTCCCTGGAGGTATTGGTAAGGTTTTCGCACAAAGTTTGGCAGATATTGGCGGAAACTTTCCAAATAGTACCAAAAGGGAATTTTTCTACGACGTCTGGCATCATCTCATTGGAGAACGGCTGCATCGCCCTCACCCTCGGGCTAATGTCACTCTCTCACCTCCCGTTAGCCCGTTTGGCTACGTGCAGGTGTGAGAGAACTTTATCTTATGAACATACGTACACCGTATGTTGCCACTGAGGGCTGTCATTTTTCCATGTTCGTGACAACAGTAACAATCTTTAACCTCGACGGAAGCCTTGCGGTCATATGAGATTCTCGGCTTTAATTAGCAACCACTGTTTGTGATGTGTCAACGTAAATTGGTCGAGGGTTTACGAAGATATCCTCTTGTTTGAAATGCCCATGGAACTGTATTTGATCTTAACTGTGTATGTATGTTCATCGTTTTATTTAAGTGTGGAAAACAGGTGTTCAAACAGCAGTATTGAAAACAACTGGAAAAATATCTTAGCAAAGTTAATTCCATTCACATGCGTTGTGCAAATGTCATTTCTGTGTGTCAAGCGAATACAAGGAACACATTTTCTAAGGTATTTGCATTGCATATATTACGAATTCACATCGTCAAATGTGGCATCTTTTGTTCTTAGTGCGTATTGAGATGATCAACTTCTTCCACACCGTACGTAACCATGCCAATCGAAGGTGCAGGGGAAGGACAATAAACTAAACACAAATAGCTGTTTTAAAGATTGATAGCCTTAACAAGGAAGATACGCATTCTATACAGCAAAACAACGTACAGTCATCCCAACCCTATCATGATTCTGACTAAGGTTTAAAGTCAAACAGGAGTTGCTTACAGCCGTAATCACAAGCAATGCAAAGAAATCCCAAAACCTACATGAAGGCACGCCCCTTCTCCCACATCATAGAACCCAGATATTCAAATTTGGCTACATTGTACACCTGGCCGAGCTAAAGGTCAGCTTGTTTCCTAACGCTGCGATTGAAAGGCTAACCCTTAGAGCAATACTTCAGATTTCCATTTAATGGGAAATCACATTTGCATAGGTTGTATGGCGGCATAAGCAAACATGATCAATCACGATCAATTTGCCGCCACGCATTGTTGTTGCCATTGAGGTTTTTTTTTGTTTAAACTCGGAGGTCATTTGAAATAATTCAGTCGCCCGAGTGATGGCATTTGTTGTGTATAACCACATAAGAGAGAAGACCATGTGAACGTCGTCATCTTCGCCTTTGAGTTAAGTCCTTTAAACCTGGACCATCATCCCCCTTCCTAACCTTGCCCCTTCCTCTCCCCACCATCACGCTTCCTTGCTATCCCTTCCCTTCCCCAATACTAAAACCACATCCATTCTCCCCATCAGCTAACACTAATGTACAATTGTACATTAACAAAAATAAGACTTACATATTTTATTTATTTACTTAAGAGACGCCACGATGGTGGGATGTTAACTACCTCGCCTGGTATGCAGGAGCACGTGGGTTCGATCCCGAACCCACGACCTCCTCCAATTGGAGTTTGCGTGTCTCTCTCCCCGTGGTCTCATGATTTTTTTCTCTCCGGTTTTTGCCTCCACATTTAGAAACATGCATTTCGATTATTCTGATTATTTTGCTGCGATAAGTTTCCACATGATAATCCACTTTGTTGAGCTATCATTTGTGGCCAGGTCACTTTTGAAAAATAAGTTAATCGCGCAGTGAGTTTTACCCGGTAAAATAAACAAAACATATATAGTTTAATTTTATTTAATATATTTTTAAAGTAATTTGTTTTCCGCAACTTTGCACTCCTATCGTGTTTTGTATTATTTGTTGATGTAACGTTCTGACCCGCCCCCTACTGGGCATCTGTTAAAATTACTTAATAGCTCATCGGATTCCTCCAGGTTAAATAAATATTCAGATTCTGAAGCTTTCAGGATTCTCATATGAATAATCATTAAAACACAAGCCATATGTTTACGAGCTTTGTTGATCAGAATTTGATCAATACATTGGCACGTTTACATAATATCGATGTAAACCTGACAATCTTGTCGGGTGGTGGAGGGTGGGTTGATGAGAATAATAATGTTTTGGCATATCACCATGTGGCCAGACATAAACAACAAATACGGATCAATATGTTTACGTTTTTATTTCTAGAATCCACTTAAAAAACAAAATTTTAACGGAATGCGAATATCCTCGAGCAAGAGTGTCTCCCCTTGTCTATATTTGCGCGTGAGTTTTATCCTTCATGGTCTCTATAATGCAAAAACCAGTTGAGCCCCATGCATCTTCACAAATGGTCCTAGCCACTCACAAGTCCTGATATTGTGCGCGCTTGGATGATTGCATCTATCTTCACTGAAACATACATCATCTATAAAAGTCAGGCATATAGGTATTTGATGTTATTTTGTCATCTACTGTAGAATCTGATTGAGAGAACGTAGTCAATGGTGTAAACCCCTTTTCTAAATCCAGCTTTTCTCAAATTGTTGATTTGACCTTCAAATCGTCCATTATTCGTTTCCATTATATTTTCGTGCACTATTTATATACTGTGATTTGAGGCTAACGGGTCTATAATTATTCACGAATAGAAAAATGACTGGGACATCATTCCGAGGATTTTGCTATGGAGAATCTAACTTGTCTTACAAGTGTTTATCGTGCATTTTTGTTCCATCCTGCTCATTAAGGGTCACCATTTTCAATGGAACAAATCACCAAGGTCCTTATTGCTGCTTTTATGCTCCCAATGTTTTTTTTTTTTATCATTGGCCGGGCGGTGGTGGTGACAGAGGCGAGCTTTGGTGGATCACACACGTATTGTGAAACTCCCTTCCCATAGGCGTCGATGAACCATTATCCTGACCCGTCAGGAGAAGGCAGTACCAATGTTGGACTTCACCTGTTCCATCCGTATGGGATAGAGTGTTGTGGCCTCACACACGTGGGTTTCCTTCGGGTGCTCATTAATTGGCCGATTACACCTTTAAATAGGCGCTTGGGAGGGGGGGGATTTGGCCGATTACAAGTTGAAATTATTTTTTATAATAACATCTTCCATCATTGCTTCAATGTTTTTTCCGAGTTCAATTCCCAAGCAATCTTAATACCACTTCTTTATTCTTTCAGGGCATTGTCCATTACATTGCTTCGTATTTCACATTTCAGCATTTTACTTTTAGCCAGAAAAAAGGGGAAAACCTATTCTCATATTTTGGTACTGGCAAAGGAGGTCCCATTAGCTAGATGCTCACCCCGAGCCCTTATTACTCAGATAATGTGTGTCTTTGTGCTGTATGCCTTTTGGCGTCCTCTGGTCTAACACCGTTTTGAGACTAGGCTCAAAAAAGAAAGCTGTCTCTGGTGTTGATCAATCAGTTTCAAAGACAATGCATATATTATCAGAGTATGTTTTTTGTTTGCATGCTGACCACAAGTATTGTGGGTAATACAGACATGATTCCTTGTAAAAGGTTTCAGTTTGGTGTTTTAACATCTTAACACCTGTTTTGTTGCCAGAAAAAAGGGGAAAATCTATTCTCACAGGAAATGTAATGTTGCTTATAGAAAGTCTATCTAATTATCTTACCTTCTGAATTGTGTTAACTGTCTTGCTTTTGTACATAATTAGCTTTGTTTTCTCTTTTATCTTGGCAAAGTGTAACTGTCCATTCTCTGATCGGTTCCTGTGCTAAATTTGCTGCGAACATGGTCAAGTTACAACATTCTGGGGTTTCAGCTGCCCGTTATTAAACTGGATTCTCGAAAAAAGGGTTTCTGAAAAAGTTAACGCATAATAGATATTTTTTTGGGTTAGATCGCGTAAATATATAAATGTTTCGTTAAAACCTGCCACCACCCGACACAAACAATGGACAGGAAGGACAAGATACAAAGGGCTCGCATAATGCACATGCATAATGTGCGTTGGCTTATTAATCGCCCCCCCCCCCCCATATTGCGCAAGAGCGCAGAAGCGTGGTCACCACATCTACGCATCTATATAAGGAACGAATCAGGTGGACTTCTCCACAAATCAAGCTGTCGCCTGATGAAGCTAGTTGTAATTACTGGCGAAACGTCGTACTCAGATTGTAAATGTTGTAGCTTGGCTTTCCAACACACCGGTGTGCTGTACTAGTGACGAATTGGCACGTTCTGTTTACGTGACAACCCTTACTAGTTGGCTGTGTCGGGTGGTGGCGGGTTTTAACGACACATTTATATATTTACGCAATCTAACCCAAAAAAAAGAAATATTATGGATGATATTGGTCGCGAAAGCCTACGTGTTAAAAAGTTAATTAATGTTCTTAGCCCAGTCACCAATGACGACCTGAAAGCCCAATTATATATACTGTATATATATTTACTTAATTTGGCGTATTACAGTTCTGATAATTAAAACAAATTGTTTACCACGTGATGAACACCCATTTGTAAGGCATATAAAGAGGTGTGTGCCCTTCGTGTGAATAAAGAGGCCTCGTAAATTGACTTTCAGAAGTCGGTCTGTGACATCACATCCCAGAGCCATTATCAAACACTGCAGGGCACAAAGAGTTACAAATGTAAACGTTTTTTTTTCCTCCAATGAAATTGGTAAGATAACAGATAAACAACAAACATGTCAACTCATAATTTTTCAAACAGCTGATTTTATTATCATGATAATGTTATTACGTTCTCAATAAAACACATCAAGAAAAATTACATGCAGATTTCAATCATACCTTCACATTGTGAGGTTTTTTAATTACAAACATTTTCTAAATATTTTTTCTCATAAATACTGTTATTCAAAATCACAGAGCAAATATTAAATAGCATTTCTCAGGTGCAGGCAATACATTTTGCAAATCATATTAGTTAAATGACGCACTCTCTCGCTCTCTATGATTCTTATATATTCACACCTCTTAACATTTTAAAAATAGCATTCTACGGTGGGGAACTTGTCGGTTCAAAGTCACATAATCTCCCTGCTCACATTATCCATTGGGCAGCACCCTTTGCCATTTACAGCCCTGAGCTAGTGGTTGGAAATTCCACATTCCTATGGTAACAAATAGGGAAGGATGATAGGTTAAAACGACGTCGAAATTTCCATTGGGGGGGGGGGGAGTGAAAAAAGTGCATTAGTGCAAGGTGTCTATTAGTTATGAAAACATATCATTTATAGTATTATAACATTTAGCCAGAAAGAGAAAAAAAACAGTTTTGTAGCCAAAATACATGCAGCACCACCACTGCCAGACCCATTATAAAGACTAATAATATTATGCCAGCCAATTTCAAACACTCCCCCTTTCAACAAATGAAATGTTCCAGTCAATAACGTGTGTGTGTGTTCACCACACGAGCATTCTGCACGAACACACTGGAACTCGTCGGAGTGTACCATTTTAACGGAGACGACCAACCGCGGGGGTGGGTTGAAATGTTCTCAAATTTAAAGTGTAAAAAATAAAGATAATTTAAAAGTGACTGTCAGAGGTCTGTACTTGGAATTGCCCAATTAAACATGCTCTTATTTTTTATTTCTTAAACTGGGTTACAGGCACTCGTGTCGTTGTTTTCAGCCTCTAAACTCCCACTGCCAGGTACAGGTCCTCCCGTATTTTCTCTCAATTGTGCGACCTGCGCCAATGATTGAGAAGGATCTTTAAATTTACCGTGAGATCAGTCTGTCAAGAGCAGACAAAGACTCTTGAATAAGCAACCCTGCGTCCTCTCACCGCCCCCTCTTCTATCAATATGAGTTACAGTATGATTCAGAATTAGTGTATTTTGGGTTAGATCGCGCTGCCAAATTTTGGTGAACGACATAATTTTGCCAACACAATGAAGCAGGACCAATGTTTTACAGGACTCGTGTTTTACTGACACCAAAATAGACATTCGTGCCCTCAACCGCCCAAACCATCGTGAGTCGTTTATAATATAATATTAAATCCATAAAACGACGGGCAGAATCTCTTTACAACATTCTTCAGTCTACATATCACTTGATTCCAATCTACAGATCAGCTGAATTTAGTCTACACGTGAACTGATTACAGTATTTGTGACTAACACGAGGCACTTTACCTGAGCAATAGGCATTGACCGATTCACTCACTCTCTGTAATGATTAAATTACTTGGGGACAATTTGAGATCGATTGCTTTCCAATAACCAATTCATATCTTTTTGACATTGTGGTGAACGCACCATCACTTCAAGCGACTGCTGCAGGGATGAGTGAACCTATTCCATAAAACATGGGAAACAAAATTACTGTCATCGGTTGTCACACAATGCGATACATGAATCGTCATCATAATAACCGATTTTAATAAGTAAATTAATGTGTAAGTTCATGCCGAACTATTAAAGTGTTGGCTACCTCATTGCGACTTTGTCCAGAAACCTCACAGAATCACGAGGAATTCCTCCTCATTTTGTAATTATTAATTTTCTTCTTTAGTTCGAAAGGGGTTTAAAGTTAATATTATCGCTCTCGAGGTAGCATTGTTTTAATCAAAGTTATAACAAACACGCTCGCCCTGTTCACATAGTTTGTTACCATGTCATGATTTATTTATTTCCCACGATGAAATTGGCGATGCCCGTCCTACGCATGTTGCTCATTTGAAACCATACAATTAAGAGTTTGAACTAAATGAGGACATGGAGATCCGACGACAACATTCCATCTGCGAGATTCGAATCCCCGACCGTTGCCGCCGCTGTAGAATATCGTCGATTTGGAGGATTTTCACTCACACCCGTCCTTCTCTTCCTCCACCTCTTCCTCCACATGAAGGTCCTAGCCAGAAGCGGGCAACATAAATTAATGGGGAAATGGTCGTATTGGCGGTTACACCGTTGCAGCATGACACACCCCGGTCTTCATAAAACAGCTCTTAAAATCAAAATTTTAACTGCCGTTAGTCTTCCGACTGCTTCGACACCACGAGAACTGATGTTGACGCTCACCACCACCCCGCAAGATTTTCTGACCAGGGTTGCGAATCGCTGAGAAAAAAAACACAATTATTGCTAAAACATTTTTTTTATATATATACCGCGCACCACAGGCGTACCCCCAATAAGTTTAATTTAAGTGGAGCAGATATAGTCGGCAGAGCCAACGCATACATTGTAGATGAAGCGAGATTGCGTACTGCTGGCGTGAGACCAGAATCGGACGATGTAAAACTGCACGTGCCATGATCATCATTATCATAATAATGTTGCAAACTCGCAACGCAGCACTTCGCAGGATTCGTTCACTCTCTCGATGAGAGAGAACGATTCAGAGGTGCGAGGCGGAATCACGGACGAGCGGGAAGGCAGCAGCAGCAGCAGCCACGCGGTGAGACAGCACCAAATTGCACCCTCTCCCCCGTGCTCTGCGGTCCTCTGTATATTAAGGTGTAATCGGCCAATTAATGAGCGATTACATGTGGGGCGAAACCGGAGCGCCCAGATACATTTTCGCGAATGCTTTTTTACACGTGACTTTCACACGGCCAGAGCACCAGATACACATATATATAATTAGAATTATAAATAAATAAATAAATACATATGTACGTCGATATTATGCGTGCAAGGGAGTAACAGGCAGTCTACAATTGCTGTACAGGCAGCCCTCGGCTTACGAACCTAATTCGCTCCTGAGACCCGTTCGTAAGTGGAGCGGTTCGTAAGTCGGAACACAACAACGCACTGCATTTAAATGCGCATACGGTGACTGTTATGAAATAAGTTACGGTTCAGCAGCAAGGGAAGCATCGTTAAACGCATTATATCGCGCGGAGGATCGCTCCTCTGAACAAAATAGCTCCGCAGTTCAGTTTTCAAGCACGAGTTCGTGTGTTAAGTCGATGTTATTTGCTAGTATTGTTTTTTCATGGAAGCTGGTTTGTAAGTACAGGTGTTCGTAAGTCAGGCGTTCGTAAGTCGCCTGTACCGCCTTTTGGTGAGCCAGGGTATGGCAACCCCCATGACGCCCACGGGAAGGGGAGCTTCACAGCATTTGCGTGATTATAATCTCGTGATTATAATCTCGTGATTATAATCTCCCAATACACCGGTGTGCTGAACTAGTCACTAATTGCCACGTTTTGTTTACCTGACAAATCTTATTTATTGGCTGTCGGGTGGTGGCGGGTTTAACGACACATTTATATTTACACAATCTAATCCAAAAACCTCTATTATGGACAGACACCATTGGTCGCGGAATCCTACGTGTTAAACAAAGTGTATGATGTGGTGGGCCGGATTATCTTTTAGTGGGAGCCCGAGGTGTAGGTGGCAGCAGGGAGGTTAGTTCTGGGGCGTCCTCATTGTCCACTACATCCCCTCCCTTGAATACTTTACCACTGCCCGTGCCTGATGTCAAACGCTCCGTCGTTATTTATTTCGGGGTTTTTGTCAGCTCCGTTTTTTTTAATGTGACACGCAAATCGTCATCGCTAATATCAAGGTTACAACAAACTAAACTAGTTTAAGTTCTGCACGTAAATAATGTGGGCCATTATTACAAAATTTCACAAAGGATATATTGTATTTCCTAGTCTTACAGTATTGCATTTGAACCATTATACATAAAAGCAGTAATTTGTTCGTTCGTTTGTTCATTTCTCAATCCGCTTGTCCTGGTGAGGGTCGCGGCGACAGCGTGTTGAGTAGTGGTGGTCCACATCTCCATTTCCCTGGCGACGGACTACGGCGCTACTCCACCATACACTACTATACACTACTACACTATACACTACACTATACCCTACTACACTACTATCAACTATACACTACATTACTATACACTACTACACTATGCACTACAACACTATATACTGCACTATACACTACTATACACTAGACTATACACTACTACACTATACACTACTTTACACTACTACACTACTATACCCTACACTACTATACACTACACTATACACTACACTACTATACACTACACTATACACTAATATACACTACACTATACACTACTATACACCAGACAACTATACACGACTATACAGAGACTCGAGCTCTTCCTGGGGAATCCCCAGGTGTTGTTCCCAAGCCTGCCGAACGACACACATTATTTTTGTGGGGGGGGGGGGGGGGGGCTCAAAATCCGAGGGCCCCCCGGGGCCCTAAAAGCCGCCGCGTTAATCCGGCTCTGGCAGTGTAGGGGAGAAGGGGCGAGTGTGTACGCGCCCCCCACCACCGGCGTACCTACCTCTGGACGCCTCGGGGATGGGTCACTGCGATACCAAAGTGAGAGCGACAGGGGCCAGCAGCAGAAGCATCACAGCCAGGCACGACGTGGGCTCAATGCGACTCGAATCGTTGGTTGTTGCCACGGAAGAGGACGTGGTGCTACCCGCTGTCCCCGTCGACCCTGATGCAGACGAACCGACGGATCCACTGGATGCAGCCTACGAGCAGATGGGCAAGCGGGTAGGTAGGTGGGCAGGCAGACGTGTAGGTGGATGTTTCGGTGGATGGATAGGTGGATGGGTAGGTAGGTGGATTAGAGGAAGGGTAGAAGTGTAGGTGGAAGGATAAGGTGCGTAGATGGTTGGATGTGCAGGTGGGTGGATGGCTGCACAGGTGGCTAGGTAGGAATATATGTATGTGGGTGAATGAATTGATAGGTAGTTAGTTGAGTGTGTAGGTGGGAGGGTAGGTAAGTGCATCGATAGCAGCGTAGGAAGTGCGGTAGGTATGTAAGTGAATTGGTGGATGTGCGGGTGGGTGGATAGGTAGGGTAAAATATTTGTGTGGGTGCGTAGGTAGATGAAGTCCCTCTGATATGAGTGTTGCATAACAATAGTGGGTGGTCTTAGAGTTATAGCAATGTTTGGACTACAAGGTAATAATTTATTGCAAACAGTGCTCAGTAAAAACAGCATTTTAATTGTGACATTTTTTATTATATTTGTTCCAACCGCATGTACAAATGAAAAAAACTAAACTAATCACCAACCTGAGTGCTTGCTGCACTTCCGGGTGCAACGGTTGTGGTTGTTGCAGTATTCGCAGTGGTCGACTGCAGTGCAGACAAATGGACAAAAACAACAACAACCGTCATTCGCTACTAGGTGGCGGTGACGTCACCACGGTGCTTGTGCCAGGCTAAGTGCACTGGAAGGCCACGTGAAGTGTTGAACGCCCGCTGGCAGGAGGTCATGGGACAGATCCAGGTGCCATGCATTGACCGACTGATATGACTGGCCGATGCACCACCTGTGTTCCCTACTGTGCCCACTTGCTGTGTTTTAGCCGCCCGACACTCCACTCATTGCTATGAACGTCGCTCCTCTACCCTCCGATGTTGATGGAGGGCGACTGCCTCCAACTGCCCAGTAGCATGCTTCATAAGCCTCCTCCACGGATGCTGATCGTGACACCGCTGGTACCAGTCATCGGCAAGTCCACTCAGCTTCACATCCTTTTATACCACATCACTCCATCTCTTTTCTAGCCCATGCTGCACATATTTAGCCATCTCTCTCCGGCCGAATAAAAGCTGTTTAGGTATGCGGTGGCTGGGCATGCGGGCTACATGACCCAGCCAATGCAGCCTTGCCTGCAGGAGGAGCTCACCGATAGGACTTTGTCCAGATCTTTCAAAGATTTGTGAGCTCCTCACACCATCCAGCCTGATTAAAGCCAGGATGGATAGTAGGCAGGCCAGCCTAAATTATTCTAACCGATGAAGATGTGCCATTAGGAGGCCCATGTTTCGCAAGCACAGAGGAGGGAGGGCATGAGCATGGCCAAGAAGACCCGAAGCTTCATGTGGAGCAAGAGACCAGGCAGCTTCCACACAGCGTTAAGCAGCCAATGAAAATATAATGCCGCTCAACTGATTCGGAGTGAGACCTCTACTGTCAAACCAAAGCTGGTCATAAGCACACTGCCGAGATATGGAATACTCTCCACTCTGTCTATAACTGCCCTATCACCAATAGGGAGTTGAGGAGGTGGCGTGTTTGATGGCACTAAATACCCAGGAAGGTGCTTTGTTTTTGAGGGGCTGATGGTAAGTTCGAACTCTTAGTTGCACGTTCTATGGTTGGCAGCAGTGCCTCCAAATCCTCCTCTGAGTGAGCAGCAATTACCAGATCATCAGCATACATAACATGGTTGACTAATACGGAGCCATCCTTTGACCACACCTGGGCATCGATCAGCCTACCATTCTCTCTGTACCAGATGGAGATTCCTCTGGTACAGCCAAAGAAGGCTTCACAAACTACGTGGTCGAAAAATGTATTAAATAATGTGGGAGCCAGAGGACATCCCTGTCACACCCCAAGGTAAACAGGGAATGGCTCCGACTCCCAGCCATGAAGTTTTAACCAGGCTGGCACATCATCATGAAGGTCCTTAAGCAGAGAGTCAGGGACTCCGAAAACACGAAGAACAACCCAGAGCGCGGGCCTATTGATGGTATCATTGGACTTGACTAGGTCAATAAAGGAGAGATGTAGGTCCTGTTGGAATTCCCTACACCTCTGCTGTAGCAGCCGGACAGAACACATGGCATCTCTACAAGACTGCCCTGTCCTGAATCCACATTGGAACTGCACAAACCTCTCCTCAGCATGCCTGGCAAGACGATGTTTAATAATCTTTGCCATGACCTTTCCTGGCACACTGAGGAGGAAGATGCCCCTGTAGTTGTTACAGTATGTGGGATCCCCGTTCTTCAAGAGGAGAATACCACCTGGGCATCTTTCCAATCCTGTGGAACCAGTCCAGTGGTCCAGTCTGTTATTATGATGTCATATAGGGCAGTCTGCATATGAACGCCTCCCTCCCTCAGCATAAGCAGAGTAAACAAAGATTGAACCATTTGGTTCTTAAAGTGTTTCTTGAGAAGTAAAAAAATCACCTGTCCAAAAGAAAACAAAAAAAAGTCGTTCATATGTTTAGTAATGTATTTTAATAATAGGTTCTCTGTGAATGAGAATGTTGTTAATATTGATTATGGCTGGGGCCGAATATCCTGTGAGTTGGCTGCACGCCCTTAAGGTAAATCAAGATGTCATCAGGATCCACTGCAGATGTCATTGTGAAATCATAGGATTTGAGAATACAACTACAATTATCTGTCACGGATTGATCTCGTGCCATGTATATTGACGTTGCATTTAATAGGGCTGGTCTTACAGGTACAGTGATTGCTGTACTAGAACGCAATAATTCATTTCAAATAGCGCAAAGTCAAAACAGCAGTTTCATTGTGCAAATTGTCAGCGCATGTGTTCCAACCACATGTACAAATTACCAAACCACACAAATCACCAACCTTAGTGCTTGCTGCACTTCCGGGTGCAACGGTTGTGGTTGTTGCAGTATTCGCAGTGGTCGACTGCAGTGCAGACAAATGGACAAAAACAACAACAACCGTCATTCGCCACTAGGTGGCGGTGACGTCACCACGGTGCTTGTGCAGTCTCAGTGCACTGGAAGGCCACGTGAAGTGTTGAACGCCCGCTGGCAGGAGGTCATGGGACAGATCCAGGTGCCATGCATTGACTGACTGAGATGACTGGCCGATGCACCACCTGTGTTCCCTACTGTGCCAACTTGCTGTATTTCAGCCGCCCGACGCTCCGTTCATGGCTGTGAACGTCGCTCCTCTACCCTCAGTTGTTGAGGGAGGGCGACTGCCTCAAACTGCCCAGTAGCATGCTTCATGAGCCTCTCTACAGAGGCCGATCGTGACACCGCTGGTACCAGTCATCGGCAAGTCCACTCAGCTTCACATCATTTAATACCACATCACTCCATCTCTTTTCAAGCCAATACTGCACATATTTAGCCACCTCTATCCGGCCGAACAAAAGCTGTTTAGGTATGCTGTGGCTGGGCATGCGGGCTACATGACCCAGCCAATGCAGCCTTGCCTGCCGGAGATCACCGATGGGACTTTGTCCAGATCTTTCAAAGATTTGTGAGCTCCTCACACCATCCAGCCTGATTAAATTCAGGATAGATAGTAGCAAGGCCAGCCTAAATTATTCTAACCGATGAAGATGTCCCATTAGGGGTGTCAATGTTTCGCAAGCACAGAAGAGGGAGGGCATGACCATGGCCGAGAAGACCCGAAGCTTCATGTGGAGCAACAGACCAGGCAACTTCCACACAACGTTAAGCAGCCGATGGAAATATAATGCCGCTCGACTGATTCAGAGTGAGACCTCCACTGTCAAACCGGAGCTGGTCATAAGCACACTGCCGAGATATGGAATATTCTCCACTCTGTTTATTACTGCCCTATCACCAATGGGGAGTTAAGGAGGTGGCGTGTTTGATGGCACTAAATACCCAGGAAGGTGCTTTGTTTTGGAGGGGCTGATGGTAAGTCCCCAACTCTTAGTTGCACGTTCTAGGGTCAGCAGCAGTGCCTCCAACTCCTCCTCTGAGTGAGCAGCAATTATCAGATCATCAGCATACATAACATGGTTGACTAATACGGAGCCATCCTTTGACCACACCTGGGCATCGATCAGCCTACCATTCTCTCTGTACCAGATGGAGATTCCTCTGGTACAGCCAAAGAAGGCTTAACAAACTACGTGGTCGAAAAATATGTTAAATAATGTGGGAGCCAGAGGACATCCCTGTCGCATCCCAAGGTGAACAGGGAATGGCTCCGACTCTCAGCCAGGCCGGCACACCATCATGAAGGTCCTTAAGCAGAGAGTCAGGGACTCCGAAAACACGAAAAACAACCCAGAGCCCGGGCCTATTGATGGTATCATTGGCCTTGACTGGATCAATAAAGGAGAGATGTAGGTCCTGTTGGAATTCCCTACACCTCTGCTGTAGCAGCCGGACAGAACATATGGCATCTCTACAGGACCGCCCTGGCCTGAATCCACATTGGAACTGCACAAACTTCTCCTCAGCATGCCTGGCAAGACAATGTTAAATAATCTTTGCCATGACCTTTCCTGGCACACTGAGGAGGAAGATGCCCCTGTAATTGTTACAGTATGTGTGGTCCCCCTTCTTCAAGAGGAGAAGACCACCAGGGCATCTTTCCAATCCTGCGGAACCAGTCCAGTGGTCCAGCCTGTTATTATGATGTCATATAGGGCAGTCTGCACATGAACGCCACCCTCCCTCAGCATAAGCAGAGTAAACAAAGATTGAACCATTTGGTTCTTAAAGTGTTTCTTGAGAAGTAAAAAAATCACCTGTCCAAAAGAAAACAGAAAAAAGTCGTTCATATGTCTAGTAATGTATTTTAATATTAGGTTCTCTGTGAATGAGAATGTTGTTAATATTGATTATGGCTGGGCCTGAATATCCTGTTAGTTGGCTGCACGCAATGAAGGTAAATCAAGATGTCACCAGGATCCACTGCAGATGTCATTGTGAAATCACAGGATTTGAGAATACAACTACAATCATCTATCACGGATTGATCTCGCGCCATGTATATTGACGTTGCATTTTATTGGGCTGGTCTTACAGGTACAGTGATTGCTGTACTAGAACGCAATCATTCATTTCAAATAGCGCAAAGTCAAAACAGCAGTTTTATTGTGCAAATTGTCAGCGCATGTGTTCCAACCACATGTACAAATTACCAAACCACACAAATCACCAACCTGAGTGCTTGCTGCACTTCCGGGTGCAACGGTTGTGGTTGTTGCAGTATTCGCAGTGGTCGACTGCAGTGCAGACAAATGGACAAAAACAACAACAACCGTCATTCGCTACTAGGTGGCGGTGACGTCACCACGGTGCTTGTGCCAGGCTAAGTGCACTGGAAGGCCACGTGAAGTGTTGAACGCCCGCTGGCAGGAGGTCATGGGACAGATCCAGGTGCCATGCATTGACTGACTGAGATGACTGGCCGATGCACCACCTGTGTTCCCTACTGTGCCAACTTGCTGTATTTCAGCCGCCCGACGCTCCGTTCATGGCTGTGAACGTCGCTCCTCTACCCTCAGTTGTTGAGGGAGGGCGACTGCCTCAAACTGCCCAGTAGCATGCTTCATGAGCCTCTCTACAGAGGCCGATCGTGACACCGCTGGTACCAGTCATCGACAAGTCCACTCAGCTTCACATCATTTAATACCACATCACTCCATCTCTTTTCAAGCCAACACTGCACATATTTAGCCACCTCTATCCGGCCGAACAAAAGCTGTTTAGGTATGCTGTGGCTGGGCATGCGGGCTACATGACCCAGCCAATGCAGCCTTGCCTGCCGGAGATCACCGATGGGACTTTGTCCAGATCTTTCAAAGATTTGTGAGCTCCTCACACCATCCAGCCTGATTAAATTCAAGATAGATAGTAGCAAGGCCAGCCTAAATTATTCTAACCGATGAAGATGTCCCATTAGGGGTGTCAATGTTTCGCAAGCACAGAAGAGGGAGGGCATGACCATGGCCGAGAAGACCCGAAGCTTCATGTGGAGCAACAGACCAGGCAGCTTCCACACAACGTTAAGCAGCCGATGGAAATATAATGCCGCTCGACTGATTCAGAGTGAGACCTCCACTGTCAAACCGGAGCTGGTCATAAGCACACTGCCGAGATATGGAATACTCTCCACTCTGTTTATAACTGCCCTATCACCAATGGGGAGTTAAGGAGGTGGCGTGTTTGATGGCACTAAATACCCAGGAAGGTGCTTTGTTTTGGAGGGGCTGATGGTAAGTCCCCAACTCTTAGTTGCACGTTCTAGGGTCAGCAGCAGTGCCTCCAACTCCTCCTCTGAGTGAGCAGCAATTATCAGATCATCAGCATACATAACATGGTTGACTAATACGGAGCCATCCTTTGACCACACCTGGGCATCGATCAGCCTACCATTCTCTCTGTACCAGATGGAGATTCCTCTGGTACAGCCAAAGAAGGCTTAACAAACTACGTGGTCGAAAAATATGTTAAATAATGTGGGAGCCAGAGGACATCCCTGTCGCATCCCAAGGTGATCAGGGAATGGCTCCGACTCCCAGCCAGGCCGCACACCATCATGAAGGTCCTTAAGCAGAGAGTCAGGGACTCCGAAAACACGAAAAACAACCCAGAGCCCGGGCCTATTGATGGTATCATTGGCCTTGACTGGATCAATAAAGGAGAGATGTAGGTCCTGTTGGAATTCCCTACACCTCTGCTGTAGCAGCCGGACAGAACATATGGCATCTCTACAGGACCGCCCTGGCCTGAATCCACATTGGAACTGCACAAACTTCTCCTCAGCATGCCTGGCAAGACAATGTTAAATAATCTTTGCCATGACCTTTCCTGGCACACTGAGGAGGAAGATGCCCCTGTAATTGTTACAGTATGTGTGGTCCCCCTTCTTCAAGAGGAGAAGACCACCAGGGCATCTTTCCAATCCTGCGGAACCAGTCCAGTGGTCCAGCCTGTTATTATGATTTCATATTGGGCAGTCTGCACATGAACGCCACCCTCCCTCAGCATAAGCAGAGTAAACAAAGATTGAACCATTTGGTTCTTAAAGTGTTTCTTGAGAAGTAAAAAAATCACCTGTCCAAAAGAAAACAGAAAAAAGTCGTTCATATGTCTAGTAATGTATTTTAATATTAGGTTCTCTGTGAATGAGAATGTTGTTAATATTGATTATGGCTGGGCCTGAATATCCTGTTAGTTGGCTGCACGCAATGAAGGTAAATCAAGATGTCACCAGGATCCACTGCAGATGTCATTGTGAAATCACAGGATTTGAGAATACAACTACAATCATCTATCACGGATTGATCTCGCGCCATGTATATTGACGTTGCATTTTATTGGGCTGGTCTTACAGGTACAGTGATTGCTGTACTAGAACGCAATCATTCATTTCAAATAGCGCAAAGTCAAAACAGCAGTTTTATTGTGCAAATTGTCAGCGCATG
Organism: Lethenteron reissneri; assembly: GCF_015708825.2. NCBI lineage: Eukaryota > Metazoa > Chordata > Hyperoartia > Petromyzontiformes > Petromyzontidae > Lethenteron > Lethenteron reissneri. The sequence continues at coordinate 9,082,823 of NC_083784.1, forward strand.
TGTTCCAACCACATGTACAAATTACCAAACCACACAAATCACCAACCTGAGTGCTTGCTGCACTTCCGGGTGCAACGGTTGTGGTTGTTGCAGTATTCGCAGTGGTCGACTGCAGTGCAGACAAATGGACAAAAACAACAACAACCGTCATTCGCTACTAGGTGGCGGTGACGTCACCACGGTGCTTGTGCCAGGCTAAGTGCACTGGAAGGCCACGTGAAGTGTTGAACGCCCGCTGGCAGGAGGTCATGGGACAGATCCAGGTGCCATGCATTGACTGACTGAGATGACTGGCCGATGCACCACCTGTGTTCCCTACTGTGCCAACTTGCTGTATTTCAGCCGCCCGACGCTCCGTTCATGGCTGTGAACGTCGCTCCTCTACCCTCAGTTGTTGAGGGAGGGCGACTGCCTCAAACTGCCCAGTAGCATGCTTCATGAGCCTCTCTACAGAGGCCGATCGTGACACCGCTGGTACCAGTCATCGACAAGTCCACTCAGCTTCACATCATTTAATACCACATCACTCCATCTCTTTTCAAGCCAATACTGCACATATTTAGCCACCTCTATCCGGCCGAACAAAAGCTGTTTAGGTATGCTGTGGCTGGGCATGCGGGCTACATGACCCAGCCAATGCAGCCTTGCCTGCCGGAGATCACCGATGGGACTTTGTCCAGATCTTTCAAAGATTTGTGAGCTCCTCACACCATCCAGCCTGATTAAATTCAGGATAGATAGTAGCAAGGCCAGCCTAAATTATTCTAACCGATGAAGATGTCCCATTAGGGGTGTCAATGTTTCGCAAGCACAGAAGAGGGAGGGCATGACCATGGCCGAGAAGACCCGAAGCTTCATGTGGAGCAACAGACCAGGCAGCTTCCACACAACGTTAAGCAGCCGATGGAAATATAATGCCGCTCGACTGATTCAGAGTGAGACCTCCACTGTCAAACCGGAGCTGGTCATAAGCACACTGCCGAGATATGGAATACTCTCCACTCTGTTTATAACTGCCCTATCACCAATGGGGAGTTAAGGAGGTGGCGTGTTTGATGGCACTAAATACCCAGGAAGGTGCTTTGTTTTGGAGGGGCTGATGGTAAGTCCCCAACTCTTAGTTGCACGTTCTAGGGTTAGCAGCAGTGCCTCCCACTCCTCCTCTGAGTGAGCAGCAATTATCAGATCATCAGCATACATAACATGGTTGACTAATACGGAGCCATCCTTTGACCACACCTGGGCATCGATCAGCCTACCATTCTCTCTGTACCAGATGGAGATTCCTCTGGTACAGCCAAAGAAGGCTTAACAAACTACGTGGTCGAAAAATATGTTAAATAATGTGGGAGCCAGAGGACATCCCTGTCGCATCCCAAGGTGATCAGGGAATGGCTCCGACTCCCAGCCAGGCCGGCACACCATCATGAAGGTCCTTAAGCAGAGAGTCAGGGACTCCGAAAACACGAAAAACAACCCAGAGCCCGGGCCTATTGATGGTATCATTGGCCTTGACTGGATCAATAAAGGAGAGATGTAGGTCCTGTTGGAATTCCCTACACCTCTGCTGTAGCAGCCGGACAGAACATATGGCATCTCTACAGGACCGCCCTGGCCTGAATCCACATTGGAACTGCACAAACCTCTCCTCAGCATGCCTGGCAAGACAATGTTAAATAATCTTTGCCATGACCTTTCCTGGCACACTGAGGAGGAAGATGCCCCTGTAATTGTTACAGTATGTGTGGTCCCCCTTCTTCAAGAGGAGAAGACCACCAGGGCATCTTTCCAATCCTGCGGAACCAGTCCAGTGGTCCAGCCTGTTATTATGATTTCATATTGGGCAGTCTGCACATGAACGCCACCCTCCCTCAGCATAAGCAGAGTAAACAAAGATTGAACCATTTGGTTCTTAAAGTGTTTCTTGAGAAGTAAAAAATCACCTGTCCAAAAGAAAACAGAAAAAAGTCGTTCATATGTCTAGTAATGTATTTTAATATTAGGTTCTCTGTGAATGAGAATGTTGTTAATATTGATTATGGCTGGGCCTGAATATCCTGTTAGTTGGCTGCACGCAATGAAGGTAAATCAAGATGTCACCAGGATCCACTGCAGATGTCATTGTGAAATCACAGGATTTGAGAATACAACTACAATCATCTATCACGGATTGATCTCGCGCCATGTATATTGACGTTGCATTTTATTGGGCTGGTCTTACAGGTACAGTGATTGCTGTACTAGAACGCAATCATTCATTTCAAATAGCGCAAAGTCAAAACAGCAGTTTTATTGTGCAAATTGTCAGCGCATGTGTTCCAACCACATGTACAAATTACCAAACCACACAAATCACCAACCTGAGTGCTTGCTGCACTTCCGGGTGCAACGGTTGTGGTTGTTGCAGTATTCGCAGTGGTCGACTGCAGTGCAGACAAATGGACAAAAACAACAACAACCGTCATTCGCTACTAGGTGGCGGTGACGTCACCACGGTGCTTGTGCCAGGCTAAGTGCACTGGAAGGCCACGTGAAGTGTTGAACGCCCGCTGGCAGGAGGTCATGGGACAGATCCAGGTGCCATGCATTGACCGACTGATATGACTGGCCGATGCACCACCTGTGTTCCCTACTGTGCCAACTTGCTGTGTTTCAGCCGCCCGACGCTCCGTTCATGGCTGTGAACGTCGTTCCTCTACCCTCAGTTGTTGAGGGAGGGCGACTGCCTCAAACTGCCCAGTAGCATGCTTCATGAGCCTCTTCTACAGAGGCCGATCGTGACACCGCTGGTACCAGTCATCGGCAAGTCCACTCAGCTTCACATCCTTTTATACCACGTCACTCCATCTCTTTTCAAGCCAATACTGCACATATTTAGACACCTCTATCCGGCCGAACAAAAGCTGTTTAGGTATGCAGTGGCTGGGCATGCGGGCTACATGACCCAGCCAATGCAGCCTTGCCTGCCGGAGATCACTGATGAGACTTTGTCCAGATCTTTCAAAGATTTGTGAGCTCCTCACACCATCCAGCCTGATCAAATTCAGGATAGATAGTAGCAAGGCCAGCCTAAATTATTCTAACCGATGAAGATGTCCCATTAGGGGTGTCAATGTTTCGCAAGCACAGAAGAGGGAGGGCATGACCATGGCCGAGAAGACCCGAAGCTTTATGTGGAGCAAAAGACCAGGCAGCTTCCACACAACGTTAAGCAGCCGATGGAAATATAATGCCGCTCGACTGATTCAGAGTGAGACCTCCACTGTCAAACCGGAGCTGGTCATAAGCACACTGCCGAGATATGGAATACTCTCCACTCTGTCTATAACTGCCCTATCAACAATAGGGAGTTAAGGAGGTGGCGTGTTTAATGGCACGAAATACCCAGGAAGGTGCTTTGTTTTTGAGGGGCTGATGGTAAGTCCCCAACTCTTAGTTGCACCTTCTATGGTCGGCAGCAGGGCCTCCAACTCCTCCTCTGAGTGAGCAGCAATTACCAGATCATCAGCATACATAACATGGTTGACTAATACGGAGCCATCCTTTGACCACACCTGGGCATCGGTCAGCCTACCATTCTCTCTGTACCAGATGGAGATTCCTCTGGTACAGCCAAAGAAGGCTTAACAAACTACGTGGTGGAAAAATATGTTAAATAATGTGGGAGCCAGAGGACATCCCTGTCGCATCCCAAGGTGAACAGGGAATGGCTCCGACTCCCAGCCAGGCCGGCATACCATCATGAAGGTCCTTAAGCAGAGAGTCAGGGACTCCGAAAACACGAAAAACAACCCAGAGCCCGGGCCTATTGATGGTATCATTGGCCTTGACTAGGTCAATAAAGGAGAGATGTAGGTCCTGTTGGAATTCCCTACACCTCTGCTGTAGCAGCCGGACAGAACATATGACATCTCTACAGGACCGCCCTGGCCTGAATCCACATTGGGACTGCACAAACCTCTCCTCAGCATGCCTGGCAAGACGATGTTCAATAATCGTTGCCATGACCTTTCCTGGCACACTGAGGAGGAAGATGCCCCTGTAATTGTTACAGTATGTGTGGTCCCGCTTCTTCAAGAGGAGAAGACCACCAAGGCATCTTTCCAATCCTGCGGAACCAGTCCAGTGGTCCAGCCTGTTATTATGATGTCATATAGGGCAGTCTGCACATGAACGCCACCCTCCCTCAGCATAAGCAGAGTAAACAAAGATTGAACCATTTGGTTCTTAAAGTGTTTCTTGAGAAGTAAAAAAATCACCTGTCCAAAAGAAAACAGAAAAAAGTCGTTCATATGTCTAGTAATGTATTTTAATATTAAGTTCTCTGTGAATGAGAATGTTGTTAATATTGATTATGGCTGGGCCTGAATATCCTGTTAGTTGGCTGCACGCAATGAAGGTAAATCAATATGTCACCAGGATCCACTGCAGATGTCATTGTGAAATCACAGGATTTGAGAATACAACTACAATCATCTATCACGGATTGATCTCGCGCCATGTATATTGACGTTGCATTTTATTGGGCTGGTCTTACAGGTACAGTGATTGCTGTACTAGAACGCAATCATTCATTTCAAATAGCGCAAAGTCAAAACAGCAGTTTCATTGTGCAAATTGTCAGCGCATGTGTTCCAACCACATGTACAAATTACAAAACCACACAAATCACCAACCTGAGTGCTTGCTGCACTTCCGGGTGCAACGGTTGTGGTTGTTGCAGTATTCGCAGTGGTCGACTGCAGTGCAGACAAATGGACAAAAACAACAACAACCGTCATTCGCTACTAGGTGGCAGTGACGTCACCACGGTGCTTGTGCCAGGCTAAGTGCACTGGAAGGCCACGTGAAGTGTTGAACGCCCGCTGGCAGGAGGTCATGGGACAGATCCAGGTGCCATGCATTGACTGACTGATATGACTGGCCGATGCACCACCTGTGTTCCCTACTGTGCCAACTTGCTGTATTTCAGCCGCCCGACGCTCCGTTCATGGCTGTGAACGTCGCTCCTCTACCCTCAGTTGTTGAGGGAGGGCGACTGCCTCAAACTGCCCAGTAGCATGCTTCATGAGCCTCTTCTACAGAGGCCGATCGTGACACCGCTGGTACCAGTCATCGGCAAGTCCACTCAGCTTCACATCCTTTTATACCACATCACTCCATCTCTTTTCAAGCCAATACTGCACATATTTAGCCACCTCTATCCGGCCGAACAAAAGCTGTTTAGGTATGCTGTGGCTGGGCATGCGGGCTACATGACCCAGCCAATGCAGCCTTGCCTGCCGGAGATCACCGATGGGACTTTGTCCAGATCTTTCAAAGATTTGTGAGCTCCTCACACCATCCAGCCTGATTAAATTCAGGATAGATAGTAGCAAGGCCAGCCTAAATTATTCTAACCGATGAAGATGTCCCATTAGGGGTGTCAATGTTTCGCAAGCTCAGAAGAGGGAGGGCATGACCATGGCCGAGAAGACCCGAAGCTTCATGTGGAGCAACAGACCAGGCAGCTTCCACATAACGTTAAGCAGCCGATGGAAATATAATGCCGCTCGACTGATTCAGAGTGAGACCTCCACTGTCAAACCGGAGCTGGTCATAAGCACACTGCCGAGATATGGAATACTCTCCACTCTGTTTATAACTGCCCTATCACCAATGGGGAGTTAAGGAGGTGGCGTGTTTGATGGCACTAAATACCCAGGAAGGTGCTTTGTTTTGGAGGGGCTGATGGTAAGTCCCCAACTCTTAGTTGCACGTTCTAGGGTCAGCAGCAGTGCCTCCAACTCCTCCTCTGAGTGAGCAGCAATTACCAGATCATCAGCATACATAACATGGTTGACTAATACGGAACCATCCTTTGACCACACCTGTGCATCGATCAGCCTACCATTCTCTCTGTACCAGATGGAGATTCCTCTGGTACAGCCAAAGAAGGCTTAACAAACTACGTGGTCGAAAAATATGTTAAATAATGTGGGAGCCAGAGGACATCCCTGTCGCATCCCAAGGTGAACAGGGAATGGCTCCGACTCCCAGCCAGGCCGGCACACCATCATGAAGGTCCTTAAGCAGAGAGTCAGGGACTCCGAAAACACGAAAAACAACCCAGAGCCCGGGCCTATTGATGGTATCATTGGCCTTGACTGGATCAATAAAGGAGAGATGTAGGTCCTGTTGGAATTCCCTACACCTCTGCTGTAGCAGCCGGACAGAACATATGGCATCTCTACAGGACCGCCCTGGCCTGAATCCAAATTGGAACTGCACAAACCTCTCCTCAGCATGCCTGGCAAGACAATGTTCAATAATCTTTGCCATGACCTTTCCTGGCACACTGAGGAGGAAGATGCCCCTGTAATTGTTACAGTATGTGTGGTCCCCCTTCTTCAAGAGGAGAAGACCACCAGGGCATCATTCCAATCCTGCGGAACCAGTCCAGTGGTCCAGCCTGTTATTATGATGTCATATAGGGCAGTCTGCACATGAACGCCACCCTCCCTCAGCATAAGCAGAGTAAACAAAGATTGAACCATTTGGTTCTCAAAGTGTTTCTTGAGAAGTAAAAAAATCACCTGTCCAAAAGAAAACAGAAAAAAGTCGTTCATATGTCTAGTAATGTATTTTAATATTAAGTTCTCTGTGAATGAGAATGTTGTTAATATTGATTATGGCTGGGCCTGAATATCCTGTTAGTTGGCTGCACGCAATGAAGGTAAATCAAGATGTCACCAGGATCCACTGCAGATGTCATTGTGAAATCACAGGATTTGAGAATACAACTACAATCATCTATCACGGATTGATCTCGCGCCATGTATATTGACGTTGCATTTTATTGGGCTGGTCTTACAGGTACAGTGATTGCTGTACTAGAACGCAATCATTCATTTCAAATAGCGCAAAGTCAAAACAGCAGTTTTATTGTGCAAATTGTCAGCGCATGTGTTCCAACCACATGTACAAATTCCCAAACCACACAAATCACCAACCTGAGTGCTTGCTGCACTTCCGGGTGCAACGGTTGTGGTTGTTGCAGTATTCGCAGTGGTCGACTGCAGTGCAGACAAATGGACAAAAACAACAACAACCGTCATTCGCTACTAGGTGGCGGTGACGTCACCACGGTGCTTGTGCCAGGCTAAGTGCACTGGATGGCCACGTGAAGTGTTGAACGCCCGCTGGCAGGAGGTCATGGGACAGATCCAGGTGCCATGCATTGACCGACTGATATGACTGGCCGATGCACCACCTGTGTTCCCTACTGTGCCCACTTGCTGTGTTTTAGCCGCCCGACGCTCCACTCATTGCTATGAACGTCGCTCCTCTACCCTCCGATGTTGATGGAGGGCGACTGCCTCCAACTGCCCAGTAGCATGCTTCATAAGCCTCCTCCACGGATGCTGATTGTGACACTGCTGGTAGCAGTCATCGGCAAGTACACTCAGCTTCACATCCTTTTATACTACATCACTCCATCTCTTTTCTAGCCAATACTGCACATATTTAGCCACCTCTGTGCGGCCGAACAAAAGCTGTTTAGGTTTGCGGTGGCTGGGCATGCGAGCTACATGACACAGCCAATGCATCCTTGCCTGCCGGAGGAGCTCACCGATGGGACTTTGTCCAGATCTTTCAAAAATTGGTGAGCTCCTCACTCCATCCAGCCTGATTAAAGCCAGGATGGATAGTAGGCAGGCCAGCCTAAATTATTCTAACCGATGAAAATGTTCCATTAGGGATGGAAATTCCTCTGGTACAGCTAAAGATGGCTTCACAAACTACGTGGTCGAAAAATATGTTAAATAATGTGGGAGCCAGAGGACATCCCTGTCGCACCCGAAGGTGAACAGAGAATGCCTCCGAATCCGAGCCATGTAGTTTTACCCAGGCCGGCATACCATCATGAAGGTCCTTAAGCAGAGAGTCAGGGACTCCGAAAACACGAAGAACAACCCAGAGCCCGGGCCTATTGATGGTATCATTGGCCTTGACTAGGTCAATAAAGAAGAGATTGTAGGTCCTGTTGGAATTCCCTACACCTCTGCTGTAGCAGACGGACAGAACCTATGGCATCTCTGCAGGACCGCCCTGGCCTGAATCCACATTGGCGCTGCGCAAACTTCTCCTCAACATGCCTGGCAAGATGATGTTCAATAATCTTTGCCAGGACCTTTCCTGGCACACTGAGGAGGAAGATGCCCCTGTAGTTGTTAAAGTATGTGTGGTCCCCCTTATCATGATGTAATATAGGGCAGTCTGCACATTAACGCCACCCTCCCTCAGCATAAGCAGAGTAAACAAAGATTTAACCATTTGGTTCTGAAAGTGTTTCTTTAGAAGTTTAAAAATCACCTGTCCAAAAGAAAACAGACAAAAATCTAGTAATGTATTTGAAAGTCAGTTTTTCTGTGAATTCGAATGTTGTTAATATTGATTATGGCTGGGCAGAATATCCTTTAAGTTTCCTACCTGCCCCTAAGGTAAATCAAGATGTCATCAAGATGCAATTGAGATGTTATTGTGAAATCACAATATTTGAGGATATGACTACAATGATCTATCACAGATTGATTGTACGCCATCTGCATTGTCTTTGCATGTAATAGTTCAGCAGATAATAGGGCTGGTCGTATAGGTCCAGTGATGTCTGGACTAGAATGCAATAATTCATTTACAATAGTACAAAGTCAAAACAGCAAATTGTTATTCTATTTGTTCCAACCACATGTACAAATGACCAAACTACACAAATCACCAACCTGAGTGCTTGCCGCACTTCCTGATGCAGTTGTTGTGGTTGTTGCAGCATTCGTAGAGGTTGACTGCAGCGCAGACAAATGGACAAAAACATGCACCCATAATAGAGGGGTTTTGTGGGGGTTTAATCGCTTAAAAGTATAAATGTGTCCTTAAACCCGCCACCACCCGACACAGCCAAATAGTAAGGGTTGTCACATAAACAGAACGTGCCAATTCGTCACTAGGACAACACACCGGTGTGTTGGAAAGCCAATAAAAACCTCTATTCTGGATGATATTGGTCGCGACAGCCTACGTGTTAAAAACATGCGAGTTCACACACACACACTCATTTAAACATCAGAATACTACAAAAATTATATAATTTGGTTCTTAAAATGTTTCTTGAGAGGTTTCAAATCACCTGTCCAAAATGAAACGTTACAAAAATGCATAATAGATGAAGTGAAGGTGCAGACTTGCTAAATATTAAAAGATATTATATATTGCTAAAACACATCACAATACATGTTGTGGGTGTGTATGTGAGTACGTGTGTGCCATACGTAACCTAGAGGTTGAATTGCAGTTAAGATCTTCTGTCTGGTGTTTAGGACAACCAGACCAACATGATCGTACCTTCGTTTGTGCATTTGGACGGCACTCACCTGTGTCGTTGTGGGTATTGAAGTTGAGGTGGAAGAAGTTGTAGGTGGAGTGGTTGACTTTAATAAGAAGACGTGACGAATGGAAAATACACACACGCCGCACATACACATACACACAGAATTTAAAAAAAATATTTGGTGATGATTCCTCAAATAACTTATCTATTTTAAGATGAGGTGTCCATTGAGTCAGAAAATGTATTCTGGTTGAGGTGGCATATCCTGGTTTTGTGCTGCCTGCCCCCAAGGTAAATCAACATATCATCAGAATGCACTGTTGATGTCATTGTGAAATCACAGTATTTGAGAATACAAATACGATGATGATCTATCACGGATCGGTTGTGGGTCATGGATATTGACATTGCAGGTAATAGGGCTCCATACGACAAGGGTTACAATGGGACACTGCCGTGATGTAATAGTTAGCACTCTGAACTTGCAATCCAGAAGTAACCAGTGCGATCAAGCGGCATGTCAGTCGCAACAATGTTGCACGTGTATTAAATCCCCACACCTCTGTCCACCAAAGAGTATAATTGGCTATACTCCAGCTGATGGGGCAGGTTGCATGTGGTGGGGTGAAGTGTGGCTACTCCTGCCTATCCAAGCCATCAGGCCTGTGTGGAAGAGTAGACCAAACATGCTCTAGACGGGCTTTCTATAGCTCTCTCTAGTGCAGGCCCTTCTGCCAGCAGTGGCATTTCTTGCAGGGCTGCACTTTTACATTTTTAACAAGAGTTACACTGTACATTATGACCGGGGTTTAATTAACTTAACTAATCACGACCCACCACCAAAGTACATCTCTCCATCCCTGCCGATATTATCTCAGAAGAAAAAAGTAATGTAGACTAAACTATGAACTCAATTATTTATATTTTACCAGGTATGGCGCACTGGGGAATATAGCCCTATTTCAGGAGCGACCTGGGCACAAATGATTGGTCAACAAAGTGGCTTATCATCACGTGGAAATTTATCGCAGCCGAATTTATCTAAACGTATCTTTCTAAATGCGAAGGAAAAACCCGGAGGACCCGGAGAAAAATCCACACGACCACGGGGAGAGAGAGGCACGGAAACTCTAAATATACATGTGCCAGGGTTGGGAAAGAACCCACGACCTCATGTTTACCAGGCGAAGTGGTTAACATCTCCCCAATACGGCGCCCCAATTACAGGCTACACACGCCTGATGATTGCGAAAACACATTACAAGACATGTTGTGGGTGTGCATGTGAGTACGTGTGTGCCATACTCAGTAGTGTAGCGGTTAGCGCGCTGCGCTATGAACCCGGCAACTCAGGTTCGATTCCCGCTCACGGCCAACACCAGTGACGATTATCTGAACCGGTCCGGGGCCAACCCTAGGTCGACTCAGCCTGAAATGAGTACCCGGTGCGGTGTGTAAATATCGCCACTGGGGAGACAAAGGCGGTCGGGCGTGGTGCTGGCCACCCACCCCCTCGTGTACCGTTCTGGCCTTCATAGGTGCTCGCTAACAGCACTTGCCCCTACAGCCTGTTAAGGCTATACGGGGGATCTTTGTCTTTCTCTTTGCCATACGCAACCTAGAGGTTGGATTGAAATTAAGCTCTTCAGTCTGGTGTTTAGGACAACCAGACCAAAATGATCGTACCTTTGTTTGTGCATTTGGAAGGCACTCACCTGTGTAGTTGCGGGGATTGAAGTTGAGGTGGAAGAAGTTGCAGGTGGAGTGGTTGACTTTTATGAGAAGACGTGACGTATGGAAAATACACACACGCCGCACATACACATACAAACATAATGTTGTTTTTAAATACTTGGTTATCATTTTTAAAATAAATTATATATTAAAAAATGAAATTTCATTGAATGAGAATATTGTAGATATTTATTTTGGTTGGGGTGGTATATCCTGGTTTTGTGCTGCCTACCCCTAATGTAAATCAACATGTCATCAGGATGCACTGTAGATGGCATTCTGAAATCACAAGATTTGAGAAAACACGTATAATGATGATCTATCACGGATCGGTTGTGGGCCATGGATAGTGACATTGCAGGTAATAGGGCTCCATACGACAAGAGTTACAATGGGACACTGCCGTGATGTAATAGTTAGCACTCTGGACTTGCAATCCAGAAGTAACCAGTGCGATCTAGCGGCATGGCAGTCGCAACAATGTTGCACGTTTATTAAATCCCCACACCTCTGTCCACCAAACAGTATAATTGGCTACACTCCAGCTGATTGGGCAGGGTGAAATGTGGTCGGGTGCAGTGTGCGTACTCCCGCCTATTCCAAGCCATCAGGCCTGTGTGGAAGAGTAGACTAAATATGCTCTAGACGGGCTTTCTATAGCTCTCTCTTGTGCAGGCCTTCTGCCAGCAGTGGCATTTCTTGCAGGGCTGCACCTTTACCTTTTTTAACAAGAGTTACACTGTATATTAGGACCGGGGTTTAATTAACTCAACTAATCACGACCCACCACCAAAGTACATCTTTCCGTCCCTGCCGATATTATCTCAGAACAAAAAAGTAATATAGACTACACTATAAACTCAACTATTTGTATTTTACCAGGTATGGCGCACTGAGCAATATAGCCCTATTTCAGGGGTGACCTGGGCACAAATTATTTGTCATCGAAGTGGCTTATCATCATGTGTAAATTTATCGCAGCCAAATACTCGAAACGCATGTTTCTACATGCGGAGGGAAAAACCGGAAGACCCGGTAAAAAATCCATGCGACCACGGGGAGAGAGAGGCACGGAAACTCTAAATATACATGTGCCAGGGTTGGGAAACAACCCACGACCTCGTGTTTACCAGTCGAAGTGGTTAACATCTACCCACTATGGCGCCCCAATTACAGGCTACACACGCCTGATGGTTGCTAAAACAAATTACACGAAATATTGTGGGTGTGTATGTGAGTACGTGTGTGCCATACGCAACCTAGAGGTTGCATTGAAGTTAAGATCGTCAGTCTGGTGTTTAGGACAACCAGACCAACATGATCGTACCTTCGTTTGTGCATTTGTACGGCACTCACCTGTGTAGCTGCGGGGATTGAAGTTGAGGTGGAAGAAGTTGTAGGTGGAGTGGTTGACTTTTATGAGAAGACGTGACAAATGGAAAATACACACATGCCGCACATGCACACACACATACAAAAATAATTTTAGAAAAATACTTGATCACTCTTAAAATAAATTTTTCATTTTAAAATTAGGTTTCCAATGAATGAGAATATGTTTGATGTTGATGAAAGCTTAGGTGGCATATCCTGTTTTTTTGCTGCCTGCCCCGAAGGTAAATCAACATGTCATCAGAATGCACTGTTGATGTCATTGTGAAATCACAGTATTTGAGAATACAAATACGATGATGATCTATCACGGATCGGTTGTGGGTCATGGATATTGACATTGCAGATAATAGAGCTCCATACGACAAGAGTTACAATGGGACACTGCCGTGATGTAATAGTTAGCACCCTGGACTTGCAATCCAGAAGTAACCAGTGCGATATAGCGGCATGGCAGTCGCAACAATGTTGCACATTTATTAAATCCCCACACCTCTGTCCACCAAACAGTATAATTGGCTACACTCCAGCTGATCGGGCAGGGTGCATGTGGTGGGGTGAAGTGTGCGTACTCCTGCCTATTCCAAGCCATCAGGCCTGTGTGGAAGAGTAGACCAAATATGCTCTAGACGGGCTTTCTATAGCTCCCTCTAGTGCAGGCCCTTCTGCCAGCAGTGGCATTTCTTGCAGGCCTGCACCTTTACCTTTTTTACAAGAGTTACACTGTACATTATGATCGGGGTTTAATTAGCTCAACTACTCACGACCCACCACAGCACATCTCTCCATCCCTGCAAATATTATCTCCGAACAAAAAAATGAATTAGACTGAACTATAAACTCAAATATTTTTATTTTACCAGTTATGGCGCACTGAGCAATATAGCCCTATTTCAGGGGCGACCTGGGCACAAATTATTGGTCAACGAAGTGGCTTATCATCACGTGGAAATTTATTGCAGCCAAATACTCTAACCGCATGTTTCTAAATGTGGAGGGAAAAACCGGAGGACCCGGGGAAAAATCTACACGACCACCGGAAGAGAGAAAGACACGGAACAACTCTAAATATACAGAAGCCAGGGTTGGGATAGAACGCACAACCTCATATATACCAGGCGAAGTAGTTAACATCTCCCCACTACGGCGCACCAATTAAAGGCTACACACGCCTGATGATTGCTAAAACAAATTACACAAAATATTGTGGGTGTGTATGTGAGTACGTGTGTGCCATACGCAACCTAGAGGTTGGATTGAAATTAAGATCTTCAGTCTGGTGTTTAGGACAACCAGACCAACATGATCGTACATTCGTTTGCGCATTTGGACGGCACTCACCTGTGTAGTTGCGGGGATTGAAGTTGAGGTGGAAGAAGTTACCGCTGGAGTGGTTGACTTCAATGAGAAGACGTGACGAATGGAAAATTCACAGATGCCGCACATACACATACACACAGAATTTAACAAACTACTTGATGAAAAAATAAGATTACGTCTTACCCTTTCTGGCAAACAAACATGCTCTGATAATATATGCATTTTTGTTTTAACTGATTGGCCTACACCAGAGACAGCTTCTCTATGGGCTAGTCTCACCGGTGTCAGACCAGTTGAACGCCAAAAGGCAATGGACGTATCAAAGAACACTTATAGCTCGGGTGGAGCAGTGATACCTGTCAACTCTTTGTCTCCTCATTACAGACCAATTCAGACATTATTGGTCACCCCGTGCCCTTATAAATCTCAACGTTCATCCTGCAAAGTCCCATCACGAGGGAGAAACGCAAACAAATTGATACAAAATATGTGTATGTTTTGCCCATATTGAAACGGCTGTACGCCATATGGACCTGAAAACTCAATTTCCCTGTACGGGTTAACAGTATGGGTTGACAGGTATCAGTTATATCTATGGGACATTTTTGCCAGTATCAAAAATTAAGAATAAAATAATAACAGGCTTTATCTTTTCTGGCAATAAAAACAGGCGTTCAGATGCTCCGGTTTACACACATTCGTCAATTAACATTGCGTGCCTTAAAAAGAAAAGAGAAATTATAGTAGGCGACATTTTAGGCAATGGTCCTTTTGCACAAGCATAATAGTAGAGGCATGGAAAGATAAAACAGAATCGCCGTAGCTACGTGTGCCTCGCGGTAGGTAGCATGCGACCTATCCACTCTTTTCTCCATAAGTGGACTCGCATTTGTGTTTTTATCCTTCCGTGGCTATCGAATGTTTTGTGGCTCGCTATACAGTTCGGTCATCGATTATCCAGCTGGTTTGCAACATCTGGTTGAAGTCCCGGGCCGAATCGGCAAAAAGTGCGTGCAAATTGGCCGTTCGTATCAGTCCGGCGATCGTGAAACGCATGGTTGTATGAAAACAAGATGCAGAGTCTTTGAGATTGGACCGTGTAAGTACGGTACACAGTAAATACGATAACTTTTTGACAGTAAGTCTTTATTTTTGCATACCGATAAACCCGTACGGTTTACCCCGTTTTCTTGTACAGGGAAATTGAGTATTCAAGTCCATACGGCGTACAGCCGTTAAAATACGGGCAACAAAAGAAAAAATGTGTCTATTTGTTTGTTTCTCCCTTGTGATGGGACTTTGTAGGATGAACGTTGATATTTACAAGGAGCACGGGGTGACCAATGAGGTCTGAATTGGTCTGTAATAAGGGAGGACACTGAAATGGAGTTGACAGGTATGATATTTCGTGGGCATGATGTCGACACGCCGTGCTATGCCACACAACTGACGGCACCACAACAACAACACATCAGAGAGCTGTGCAACAACAACGAAGTGTGTTTAAGTTTAAACAATGGAGGATTTTGTAATTGCAGTCACACCCCATTAAAGCATGCGCACGAGCACCAGAGCCCCATTCGAGAAAAAGAACCGAGCCGAATCCTTTTCAGAAAAAAAAATCCACAAAAGACCTCCACCAAAATGCTGGTGGCAACAGGAATAACAACGAAAGGGTTTACACACTTGCACAACGCAGTGTCCACGCAAGCAACATTGGTTTCTCAAACAAGTTACACAACAACATCGCATGTATTAAATGGGGCTTCTGGGTTATTCACAGTTGCACTGACCACTGCTCCCCAACAAAGATTCCCCCGTACAGACTGTAGGGGCAAGTGCTGTTAGCGAGCAGCACCTTTGAAGGTCGGCACGGCACACGAGGGGGTGGGTGGCCAGCGCCACGCCCGGCCGCCTTTGTCTCCCTAGTGGCGATGTTTACACACCTTACCAGGTACTAATTTGAGGCTGAGTTGACCTAGGGGAGGCCCAAGACTGGTTTAGATAATCGTCACTGGTGTTGGCCGTGATCGGGAATCGAACTCGGGTCACCAGGTTTGTAGCGCAGCGCGCTAACCGCCACACCACCGCTCCCCAACACACACACGGACACACAGGTGCGCCCCACCTGTACAATTCCCACCATTGGCTGATTGGAGGCTTGCAGAACATACCTGTATAGTACTTGAAGACTGAGCTGCTGCTGAAGGCTAGAGGCAACAACAAAAACATTTACACAAAAACGCATGAGTGCAAATGAGAAGCGTCCATATAATCACATGCAAAATATATGCATTAATAATAACTTACATGTATTTGTAAGGCGCCTACCGCTCACGTCTCAAGGCGCATTGCAGCTTCCTCGTTCATCCCGCAAGACTTTCGAGGCCACATGTTTACAAAGGCCGTTACAATAACAAAAAAAAGTTCAAAAGGCAGTGCGCTAACAACTGAACCACCCCCACCCCCCACCGTACGTATGGAATATTACTGGATTAAAACAACCAATACCCATACAAAAGATTAAAAACAATAAATCCTGAAAACATGCAGCATTTGCAAAGGCATATGACCAAATCACCTCGTCTTTGGTTCCTCCATTTAAATCACAATTTTATGCTAAAATGAAAACTACACTTACTGTTGCATTTGACGCATAATCCTTGGTTGTTTACATATTGTATAGTTACGCAGATATCCGCGTAAATGTTAACGTTTCAATAGCTTAGTTTTGTAATTTGCGCAGCGTTCAATCTGAAAGTAAATATGCTTGAGCCGATTCACGCTGCAGGGAATTAAGTTAGTGATGGTTGCAATTCCTCACATTGGATACACAGTCGCTTTTATGCATTCTAAATTCCATTTGTTTTGCGTTTGTCATTTTGGTGAGCGAGTGCCACGATCCTGGTCTCTTGAGTTCTCTCCTCGATATGAACAAAATAACCTGGCAATTTAAACGTGAACCCTAGAATGTGCCCAATCTAATCTGGCCTCAAGATAAGCTGGCTTGAACATGGATAATGCTTGACTAACCTGCTTCCATTCCTCCATTCAAACTCAAATATTCTCCCTCGCCCATGCTACTGCTACACCCCGTCCCCACCTCCCAGCTACAACCAGGCCTATCATAACCACTACCACTACCCCAACTCCTATCACTACCCCAAACCCTATCACTACCCCTATCACTCACCTTACTCCTATCACTACCCTAGCACCTATCACTACCCCAACCCCTCCTTAACCTCCTCCACCTGTCCTAACTGCCACCATAACTACACCATCACTTGCAATAACCCCACTATTTATCTCAACACCACTATAATTGTATGTACACATTTTTGTATTGCTGTAAAGCGCATTGTAAGAAGGTGTTATATGAATCTAGATAAGGTAAGACCAACCGTCCGCTCCGGCTTATTATGTGCAGATATGGAGCGATTATATACCCCGTGGTTATCAGAGGCCAGTGCGTATAAATAAATGTTGTATTTATGCTTCAATTCTGTTACGTCTAAACATCATCAAGCCACGCTGACCAGTATGAACTGCTGTGGTCAAACCAACCCCCCACGACTCGCACAGCATGGAGAGAAGCCCTCATGCAGCAATGGATTGACAACGGGCATGTTGAACATTTCATCCCAAGGGCTGATGCCTGCTGCCATGTGTTAAGGCACACAAGGTGTGACTCATTCAGGCCCTGTGCTTCACAAAGCGAACACTCATCCGCTGAGCCCTCCTTTTGTCCGTGCGTTTGTATTATTGGTGTGCACATCAAAATAGGCACACGTCCTTGCTTTTGAATAGACTGAACGGCAAGTTCCATTTCTGAGCTCCTATTCAGCCTGGCAAACGGTGTGGTCAACACTACGCCCGACTGCACTGATATTGATGTCTTTAGGATAAGTCAACCTCGGGGTGCTCAGGCAAGGTTTAGAGACCATTAGTTACTGTTGTGTGTAATTTTTGCAAATTGTAAAAATGAAAGCAACACCTAAATGACTTTCCTTAAGTATAAAGCTTAAGTATATTACACAACTACATTACAAATAAAATGTGAAAAGCAAGAAGGTGTAACGTGTATATATGTCAGTCATATAATTCAAAATAACCTACATATTTACTTATAAATTAAGTCGAATCGTTTCGCAGTGCCATTAATATTAGTTTTTTACTTAAAATGGATAAGCAATAAAAAAAATTCTGCGTTAGTCGTTTCGCGTAAACGAGAAACAATCCTGTTTCAATGGGCTCTGGCCTGCCTCAAAGATAATCTAAACCGAAAGGTAAACAATGGAAATTGCTTGCACTGTTCATTTCAACAATGTTCATTGCAATAATGTTGTCGGTGCAACCATATTCTTAGGTTTTTTCGGTAAAGTCACGTAGGTAAAACATTAAAATTAATAAAAGTTAAGCAACCATGTTAAACGTCGCAACAATCTCCAACACATTTATGAATAACACCATGACCTTAAAAGGATACATATAGCGACGTTTCGGTCAATGGCCCTTCTTCATAGCATATAAACAGAGGGCAGAGAGATAGAGTGAGGTGGTTTGGATACGACTGCACTTCACGCCTTGGGACCTTATAAGAATTACGCTTTAAAAAAATCCTGATTAACAGTTTTTAAATTAGCTTTTAAATTAGTAAAAAACCTCTATTATGGATACATGTTCTTTGTTGCTCCGTTTATCATCGCGGACAACAATGTTGAAATGATATTTCGTCGGGGATGGAAATGCAGATCAACTTTCTTCCAAAAGTCTTCGAATAAACAACATGCTCATGGCCATCGTGGATACCCTCGCTCCAACGCGACTGACTTGTGTGCGGCTGGCAGAAAGTGGTTAATAAGACAACGGAATTGTTTCCTTTGGAAATACAAGTAGCACTTTCAACTGAGTTGTTTCAAATAATTTGTGTTGTTAAAAGTGCCAGTCCAGGTGGCGTTAATGATGTACATGCATTCGTTGTTCACAAAAGTGAATTGTCATCTTCAATTTGTGATGAAATTGCTTCTCAGAAGCTAGCGTCGCAAAACACGAACCTCGACAAACATTTTACTTAATAAAAAAAAAAAAGCTTTAACATGTACAGTGTTAATAATAATACACAAGGATGTTAATATTTTTGCCTACAACAGCATTCTTATATATTTCCACACGTTGTGCAAACAAGCCATAGAAGGGAGTGAATGAGCTTAGCTGAACAAACAATTGCTGCTGGACCGTCACGCCCTGTTGATTTTCATGAACTCTTGTTTTCACTACTTTATTAAAACGTCACGTGCGTGCCAAACGCCTTGCAACAGAGCAATGCACTGCGGAGATCGATCGACGCTTTCGAGACGTGAGTGGCAGCAAATACACTGAGCAGGTGAAAGCCACCTCGCTCAAATGTTATCCTTAATTTCACCGTTATTTAATGATGCTTCAGTTACACGAAACAGTATTGTATAGCATCATGACGTTTGAACATCTGTATCGCCTCGATGCAAGAAAAATAACCAATTGTAAATTTTTGTTCGTAACTTCATCGAGCTCTGTTTTAAGTAATAATTATGTTTTTTATGTTTATAACTGTATGAATACAATGTATAAGACCATACCTATCAACCCATACGGTTTACCCGTATTCTTGTACAGGGAAATTGAGTTTTAAAAAATGGGTGTCTATTTGTTTGTGTTGGGACTTTGAAGGATGAATGTTGATATGTATAAGGGCGCCAGGTGACCAATAAAGTCTGAATTGGTAGAAACTATATAAGGCACTGATAAAAGGTTGACAGGTATGTAAGACTGACTCGTTTAAACTAGCGAATTCATAATACATGGAGTGAATGAAATACATCAGCGCTGATTAATCATTACAAATCGCATTATACATGTTTGTGTTTATATCTATATAATGAAATGACCTGTACACTAAAGTTATGCGAAATTAAGAGAGCACAAACGTTCACGTGATACGGGGAAGGCAGACGCCTGTATTCATAATTACACATCACAGTTGGTGGATAGCTCTCAAACATCTCAGACCCCTGTTGATCCTGGTGGAGATAACATTTTCTTCTTTCTCATTGTATGGCCACTTAATACGTGGCCATACAATTTGACAGTTGTTTAACTGGCCGTCAATAAATGTAAACAATGCACTGATCCCTCCTAGTTTTCTAAAATACGAATTAAATAGTAATTTCTCATGTACCCATTCAATACAGACAAACCCATTTCAGTATCAATTATTGTTTTACTTGGCTCCTACTTGTGATGTTTGATCAATAAAAAATCTCCATCCCATCCACACTTCAATCTCAGATTTGTTCTGTTGCTGAATATTTCGCGTTACAATTTTTTATTTATTGATGGGCTATACATCGGGTTTACAATTAGATTTGTCTGGTGAAATTAGTGCTATGGGTTTTGTTTTCTGATAAAGGCACGGCGGGGGTGGTTTGGATAAATTAACGGTTCAGAAAAAATATCCTCCAATTGCCAAAGAAATACCCCTCTCTAGACCAGGATTTGTTTTAATTAACGTATTTATCTTATCCTAAAATAATGTACAGAGCGTCTTGTACAAGGCGCTTTACACATAATTAACAATGGCACATATCAATGCAATGGAGGAAATCAGGTGACTGAAATAGATGAGAGGAAGCAATGGGTGGCAAATCTTTGGTGATGCGTGTAATCGGTGATAGCGAAATTGATGACGGTAAATGATGAATATATTGAATGAATGGGGAATGAATTGAAGCCATGCAATGAGGATGAGCGGATTGAATGAATGGGGAATGAGTGAAAGCGATATAATGAGAATATGAAGAGGAAAAAGTAACGGTGACAGTTACGAGTGGGAGATGAAGGGGCCTTGGGATGAGCGAGGGAAACTGGGAGAGTTTTGAGTGCGGAGCGGAAACTAGTGAGTGAAGGTGACTTTAATTTAGACCACGAACGAGATTAACAATTACATATTGGTGGGGGTTTTGGTTTGAACATTTAAAAAATAACTATTGTACTGTCCTTCTATGTTTCCACATTCTATGTTCCCCGCATTATACCCAATCCTCACTCACCGGCGGGGTGAAATTTGTGAATCAACCCGCAAGGCATGGGGAAGTCCTCTCCCAGCAGTGGATTTATAGAAAAAGGCTGCACGTGTACAGTTAATTGTGGTTTTGATATGCCAATGAGCGACATACATTGTCCTACTTTCAACAGCAAATGCGAATAATTTACAATTTGTTAAGTAGACGAAAGCTCGTTAAGACTACTCAGTGTCTTTTTTTTAAATCGAGACTTGGGCCACAAGAGCAAATACAAAAATCAGATCCAGAAATCGCTTTATATGGATATGCCTGTACAGTGAAAAGATATTGGGCTCCATGCATATTTGCACTAAAATATGATCTCACTTACGATTGCTACTGTGAAGAGCAGGGCCAGAAGCACTCCCACGATGTTCAGATGCATTCTTCCCATGGCGATGATTCAGGGCAGCAGCAGCAACGGATGCTAAGAAGAGAGTGGTGGAGCTTTGCAGGGTTCAGCTTAGCTGCAGGTGGGTGGGGTCTGGCTTTTCCATCCTTGCTAGTCCTCTATTTAAATCCCTGTACCCCCGACGCGGTTACTAATTGCACTAAATTGCCATGGAAACCTTGCAAGCACAGAAAAGTAAGGTGAACATGGCGACTGTGGTATTGCACGATGTTTGTTGATGTGGTTGTGGTTTACCACGTGTAGACTCACTGTGTCACACACAGCCACATATGCGATTATCAGTCATGCTTGTCATAGCATGCAATGGACTTTGTGTGGTCCGTTTTATGGCCTGCGCGTGCTGTGTGCGGCTTTAATTTATTTGGTGCACAACAGAGAAATCACACATCATATGATTGATGATATCAGTAACCCATCATCGAGAACAGATATTGACATTAATGATGGGATACAAGATATGTGTGGATAAAAACAACACGAGCAGCAGTAGCGCGTATTACTGCGCTGCGGATTTAACGATATTGGTTTGATTCCCAACCAAGGATAACATCAACGGTGACTAATATCCGAACTAATATCCGAACTGTACCTCCCCTAGATTGACTCAACCATAAATATAATATCTGGTGCAGTGTGCAAATAATGACATCATAGGGGAGACAAAGGTGGTCGGACGTGGACCTGGCTACAACCAACCTCCTCATGCACTTTGCATAAGGGGGAGCATTGTCTTTGTACTTTTGGAGGTAGCCGTGTGTTTTTCCCACTGCATATCCTGGTGTCCCAAAAAGCCGGGTTCGATTTCTGACTCAGGTCCAACACTTCAGTGGTCTCTCCTAGGTCGACTTAGCCAAAAGTGAGCATTGGTCACGGTGTGGTAAACAACAGAATATTTGTCATTCAGAGTTTTTGTGAACAGGAGTTTGCCAATGAACTTGCTTAACAGCATCGCTATCCGAGCGGGGTTGTGTACCTATGTGCTAAGAAGGAAATTGTAAAATGCACTGTTTGAACTCACGTAGACCTTGCTATTTATGGGTGATTGTATTGGTTACATAAACCTAAGTTTTAAAGTGAACTGGCTACTGGTTAACACTCTTTAAAACTCATTTAGGCTATGATATGTTTTCACATAAGTTTAAAACATTGAAAAACAATGCAGGTCGTAGCTGTTCCTGTTTTTTTCCTGGCAGCGTTAGTAAATGTGTTTTTGGTAATATAGTACACACGTTAATACATGTTTTCCTATAATGGAAATGACATATATATGTAATCCTCAATGCCCTCTCTATTGAATTAATTTTACCTGAAATCAATGGGTCAATACAGAGGACTAAACCGGCAACTACTGATAACTGGGTTCAAATCTGGGTTTTAGTAACCCATGGTTAACATATATTAAGGGTAGTAAGTGAGTTGGTCAATGGTCTCAAGACGGTCAGCAATGAAGACACCAAAAATACCTATCATTGTACAACTCTGATTGTGAAACATTTGTTTGGTTGCTTAGCTATTCAACGAGACGCTCCTTACAAAGAAAAGTGGTATGGGTAAGACAGGCCTATTGAAGTCACTATATAAGTAGCTATGACATAATTTTCACGTGTTGTTTTCTCACAGCTTTTCAACTATTGCCCGCGTGGAATAAAATGATCACGACTATAACAATAATTATCATTGACTTCAAATTGTCAGTTCAGTGCTGAATCAAGCTCTCTATTTTTCTCTTTTACAAAAAACTATTTAATTAAGACACAATAGGCCAAATCAATGAATGTGAATATAATTATAATTTAAACAATCTCATGCGCGTAAATCAACACGTTACTTTCATATCCACGTGAGAGTTCATACAGAGATTCAAGACGCGATCCTCCTTCTGGGATCGCGCTCTCATCATCCTACAATCTCAGCCAGGCGCAGAAGAATGCTCACAAACAGAGTGGAATAATGCAGACGTCCAGAATGAACACATCATTCTAGACCCATACATCGCACCTCCTCCTGACTTTGACATTACTCAAAGACGCTGGAGGTGTAACCATCAATCGTATCGGAACATCAACAGGCAGATGCGCACATCTCCTTCATGAATGGGAAATTAAAGACAAGCCACAGTAGTGCGATTGTGGCCAAACAACCCAAACTATGGACCGTGTAGTAACCCCCTTTAACGAAGGAATGTCAAAACTGTAGCAACTCTCTCCTGAAGCCCTCCCATGGCTCGCACAGCCTCGACTTTGCCATATAGCTCCTGAACAAAAATTGTCAGGCGCGGGAAGAGAAATTCACGTTGACAATAATGGTCTTTTGTGAAAGACTCTCATTGGGTGTGTTACGGCATACATTGATTTGAAGCTTTCGTGACTGCAGGAATCCATACTCTTTGGTTCTTTCGGTAAAGTCCCGTAGGTAGAAAAATAATAGATCGCGATGTATCGATCGCAACACAAGCAACCGTCTTCAGGTGAAAAAGAGGGGGAATTTTCTGAGGCAGGCTGTTTATAAAGGTTTAGAGATGGGCGGGGTAGCTCATGTAAATGTAGGAGCGAGCAGGAGAGAGCGAGTTGGAGAGAGAAATTCGCTTGTAAATGTAAGCTCGGCGAGGGCCGAGCTCGGCGAGGGCCCGGAAATTTGAGAGTCGGCTAATATCGGCAGGTAGGAAGGGAACATCAAAGCAGTTAAAACTTTACCTGGTTGATCACGTCCTTCCAATGATTGCTTAATTTGTATCCATCTTCTCGGTTGAAGTTATGTCTGTGTTTATAAATTTGGATGGCTTCATCTTTGATGATAGCCAGATGTTGCAGACAAGTCAAAAACTCACAGGCATGGAGCCAAACTCAGGGCTGATCGAAAGCCCTGACCCAGACAGACAGAGAAGGCCTTGAGATGTTTCTTAAAAGTCAGAGTGCATTTGATGTTTCAGATGTGCAAATGGGTTAGAGGGTTCCACACCGAGGGGGCGACAGCAGAGAACCGATGTGAGGCTGTAATAGTTCAAAACCTTAGTGTCCGAAGCAGATACATCTGGTAGGAAACATTTTGTCTAGTTCCTGAAACCTCATAGTGCAACTACCACACACATAGGTCATCTATCATATTCAGTCACACTCATTCATTCATACTCAATATTGCTCATTCACATTCAATTGCGTAGAAATGCAGGCGAATGAATATGCAAGTGCCTTTACTATTGAAATCTGACTATTGAAATCCATGTAACTCGTGCTGGAGCTGTGGTCTTATCTAGCTTGAGACTGCCTATGGGCATTCGACATATTTCATGCAGCTCATGATTCCTATTTTTGGGGCATGCTTGGTGTGTGATGCTATACACGAAAATAGTTTTCAATGTATTCTTCAGAGAAATCACACATCACATGATTGATGATATCAGTAACCCATCATCGAGAACATACATTGACATTGGTGATGGGATACAAGATATGTGTGGATAGAAATAACACGAGCAGCAGTAACGCGTATTACTGCGCTGCGGACTTACCAATATTGGTTTGATTCCCAACCAAGGATAACATCAACGGTGACTAATATCCGAACTAATATCCGAACTGTACCTCCCCTAGATTGACTCAATCATAAATGAATATCTGGTGCAGTGTGCAAACGTTGACATCATTGGGGAGACAAAGGTGGTCAGACATGGACCTGGCTACAACCAACCTCCTCATGCACTCTGCATAAAGGGATCAATGTGTTTGTACTTTTGTAGGTAGTCGTGTGTTTTGCCCACTGTATATCCTGGTGTGCCAGATACCCGGGTTTGATTCCTGACGAAGGTGCAACACTTCAGTGGAAATTAATTTCTGACCATGGCCGTGGTCTCTCCTAGGTCGACTATTCCAAAAAATTTGCATTGGTCATGGTGTGGTAAACAACAGAATTATTTGTCATACAGAATGTTTTCGATAAGGAATTTGCAAATGGACTTCCTTAAGAGTATCGCTATCTGAGTGGCATTGTGTACCTACGTGCAAAGGCTGCAAAGGTATAATGCCAGTGATACGCACCGACCGGCGCAGCCTTTGTGTGATGTTAAACCTCGCAAGGGAACATTCCTCGCCTCTAAACGATACGCCTGATATGGACGATGCTGAGCAATAGGCGACTGCGTTGTCTTCATGGGCGACAAAGCCAGCTCACACCAGTTCCTCTACAATGGATTGCCACCAAGGTTCAGTACTCGCGCCAACGCTCTTCAATGTCTACACCAGTGACATGCCACCGACCGGGTCACGCATATTTGCGTGTGCGGATGACTTTGCCCTGGCAACGCAAGCAGCCGCTTTCAATGACATCGAATCCACTCTGAACAAAGTCCAAAACACCATGGGGGGAATATTTCCAGAAATGGAAGCTCAAGCCATAACCCCACGAAAAAACAAAAGTCACTGCATTTCATCTTGATAATAGGAGAGCCAAGCACACTCTGAACGTGACCTTCCGTGGCAACACTGTTGCGACACGACACCACTACAACCTATCCCGGAGTGAAGCTGCACCCGAGGCTAAATCTTCCATGACTACCTCAAAAAGGCAGCCGCCACGACCAAAACAAGGGGTCGCCAGTTTCTGTATCAGGTTGAGCACAAGCTGGGGGGCATCAGCACCAGTGCTACAGACATCAACGATGGCCCTTGTGTACTTTGTAGCCGAGTACTGTGCATCAGTATGGACCAGAGTTGTCACCACTCGACTTGTTGATGTCCAACTGAACACTGCGATGCGGTGTATCACTGGAACCCTCAAGTGGACCCCAACATCTTGGCTGCCCATGCCGTCACAAATCTCTCCCCTACCCATCCACCGTGATGCTGCAACCCTCCGGGAAGTTCCTGCGAATCGAGGAAAGCAGTCGCCTTCCCATTCATCAGGACCTCAGTAGCGTCCCTCGTCATCGCTTAAAGTCATGCCAATCTCTTTTTGGACCCATGCGCTTAGCTTGAAACAATGCGAATTAAACTCAGATGAAGCCTGCAGAGCTGAATTTAGTTAAGAATAACTCACGAACACCTTGTGAAAGACCCAACGCAAAAGATCCCTGGGTTTGATCTTCCACGAAGCTCATGGCCGGCTCTAAATCCCATCCGCATAAACCGTGACAAATGCGGATACCTGGTGCACAAATGAAAAATTATGAAATCTCCAGTAGTGTGTAATTGTGGTCATCCAAAACAGACCATACAACATGTAACGATGCAATGCCCAATCCACAAATACGAAGGCGACGTCACGGCGATAAACTCCGCTGCTCCTGACGCGGTTATCTGGCTTGACCACCTGAATGTGAACTTATAGTTGTTGCTCTACACCTACATCGGGAAGGTGATCGGTTTGACTATTAAATAGTACAGAACTCGTCCAAACACTCAAATTCATGTAGAACTTTCTACTTATGGGTGATTGTATTGGTTACAAACCTAAGTTTGAAAGTTAACTGGCTACTAGTTAACACACCTTAAAACCCCTTTAGGCTGTGATATATTCTCACACAAATTATGTGGGTCTTTTGGATAAGCCATGTAGATAGAAGAAATAATAATAATTAAAAATAATAACAATATCACGACGTTTCGATCGCAACACAAGCAATCGTCATCAGGTGAAAAATATAGCGGGAGATCTGCTGAGACTATATGGTGGGAGAGCTGCTCAGGCAGAGAGTTATAAAGGTTTGAGATGGGTGGAGCCCAAGGGTCAGTGGGCGGGGCTCGAGATGAAATTTGCATGTAAATGTAAGATCAGAGAAATGTTGGCAAACGAAGCTGTGGGGGTGGCCATTGTATTGTGAGATATTAGCATATCAATATGAGAAATGTGCTTGTAAATGTAAGCTCAGAGAGAGCTCGGAAAGAGCCATCGCCACATGGAGGTGGAAAAGGATGGCAAGCCGCCATTTACTAATACAGCTAAAGGTGGCTGTATTAGTGAAAGTAACTCAGAGAGTAGAAAATAACTCGTAACATGGGTAGATAGGGAGGGAACATCACAGCCAGTTATGACCTAAACTGGTTAATAATGTCCTTCCAATGATTGCTAAGTTTGTACCCATCTTGACGGTTGAAATTGTGTCTGTGTCATATATATCTAGATGGCTTCATGAACGAATTTTTGCTGATAGCCAGTGGGCTTGCAGAGTACCCTCGTCTTGGCAAAATCAATTTCGTGTGTGCCCGCAGCGTTAAAACAATGATCAGCCACGGCTGAGGTATTGGTCCTACCGTGTTTCAGATCTGCCTTTTGTTCACGAATCTGGTCCAAGACATGTCGTTAAGTTTCCCCAATGTAACAGCTGCCACAGACACAGCTTAGTTTGTAGACACCAGAGTATTGCATGTCAGGGATCACATCCTTTACAGACGGGATGAAATCACGAATTTTACGTACTGTGTTGAATCGTACCTGGATCTTGTGTTTGCTCATGATTTTGGAAGTATTTTGGTGACCCCTGCTATGTATGGCAAGGTGATGGTTTTGATTGGGTCCTCCGATGGTTCTTTCCCAACGTTTGGGGTGATAGCTTTACGGATTGTGTAGTCTGAATATCCATTCTTCTTGAGGGTTTGGTGTACGTGATCCAGTTCACTGGCTAGGTGGTGATGGTCGGAAATACAACGAGCTCTATGGTATAGAGATTTGATGAGGGAATTTCTCTGGGATGGATGGTGGTGGGAGTCAGGTTTTAGATAGGCATCCGTATGGGTGGCTTTCTTGTAGACAGTGTCCCATTGAGCCATCAGGTGTTTTTTCGATTAAAACATCCAATAATGGTAACTTGCCATCCTTTTCCACCTCCATGGTGAATTTGATGGCTGGGTGTATGGAATTGATGTGGTTGAAGAATTGGTCCAGAGCTGGTATGCCATGTGGCCAGATGACATCCTTAATCGAACCAGCCAAGTGGCTTTCCTTAAAACCCTCTACTGCTAGACCACCCAGATTTTATGACTTACCAAAAATCCATAAAGAAGGTACACCACTCCGTCCTATTGTCTCCACCATTTGCTCACCCACCTACAGTACAAACTGGCCCGATTTATGTCTGATACCTTGCAACCATTCACTGGTAAGACCACCTCAGCTGTACTTAACTCAGCTCACTTGATATATTCAATTAAGGACACCTCACTATCTCCAGGTGATTTGGTTGTAAGTTTCAATGTGGTATCTTTGTTTTATGGTAGCGTTCGTTAATGTGCTTTAAAAAATAAAGTACACATGTTATTACAATTTTCTCTATAATTCACATGACATGTATTCCTCAGTGCTCTCTCTCTATTGAACTTATTTACCTTAAATCAATAGGTCAATACAGAGTACTAAACCGGCAACTGCTGATAACTGGGTTTAACTCTGGGTTTTAGCAACCCATGGTTAACATATATTAAGGGTAGTAAGTGAGTTGGTCAATGGTCTCAACACAGTCTGCAATGAAGACACCAAACATACCTGTCATTGTACAACTCTGATTGAGAAACATTTGTTTGATTGCTTAGCTATTCAACGAGAAGCTCCTTACAAAGAAAAGTGCTATTGGGTAAGACAGGCCTATTGCAGTCACTATAGAAGTCGCTATGACATAAATTGCTCGTGTTTTTTTCTCACAGCTTTACAAATATTGCCCGCGTGGAATAAAATGATCACGACTATAACAATAATTATTATTGACTTCAAATTGTCCGTTCAATGCCGAATCAATCTCTCTATTTCTCTCTCTTACAAAAAAACTATTTAATTAAGATACAAAAGGCCAAAACAATGAATGTGAATACAATTATGATTTAAGCAATCTCATACGCGTAAATCAACACGTTACTTTCATATCCACGTGAGAGTTTATACAGAGATTCAAGACGCGATCCTCCTTCTGAGATCGCGCTCTCATCATCCTACAATCTCACCCAGACGCAGAAGAATGCTGACAAACAGAGTGGAATAATGTAGACGTCCAGAATGAACACAAAATTCGAGACCCAGACATCGCACCTCCTCCTGACTTTGACATTCCTCAAAGACGCTGGAGGTGTAACCATCAATCGTATCGGAACATCAACAGGCCGATTCGCACATCTCCCTCATGAATGGGAAATTAAATACAAGCCACAGTAGTGCGACTGTGGCCAAAGAACCCAAACTATGGACAGTGTAGTAAACATACTGTGATTTAAAGCTTTCGTGACTGCAGGGATTCATCTTCTTGGTTCTTTCGGTAAAGTCACGTAGTGAGAATTATTTTATTAAGTTTTATTTTTATTATTTTATTATTTCCCTTCTACGTGACTTTACCGAAAGAACCAAGAAGATGAACCCACTGTGGTCGACGCTCCTTCAACGGAGGAATATCAAAACTATAGCAACTCTCTCCTGAAGCCCTGTCATGGCTCGCACAACCTCAACTTTGGCATTTAACTCATGAACACAAATGTCACATGCGAGAAGAGAAGTTCACGTAGACAATAATGGTATTTTGTGAAAGACTCTCATCAGCTGTGTAACTGCATACATTGGCGAGGGGGGAAGTCTGGCATTCAACCCATGCTTTGGTTAACTCTAATTCTGGTATAATTACTGCTAATATAAATTTGTGTTTTTATTCAACAGCGTCATTTTTGCAAACTGCATCTCACACCGCTGGAACACGCATAACACATCGAGGTGTGTGTATATATGCAGATGTTTTCAGCCATCTAACGAGCGTTTATACATCTGGTATTAAACCCCTTTTGTCGAGTTATTGATACCTGAAAGTGCAAGTTCTATGCGCATGGCTAATATATCACACTCAGTCACACTTGAGACGTTAGTGGAAGGCGCCTTACAAAAAATATATAAATTATTAATTGTTATTACTCATTCATTTAAACACAATATTGCTCATTCACATTCAATGACGTAGGAATGCAGATGAATTATTACACTATGTAACACAATTTTTGTTCCTGGGTAGTAAGTGTTACTTCGTAATTGATTATGCTTAAAAAGTATAGATAATGGCTATTATTCCCCACAAACTTTGTTTTGTGACCAAAACAGTGATGTTTTGAAATTTACATATTTTCAATGAGAAAACGGCCAAATTTGTGTCTTTTCGTTCACGTAAATTCAGAAGAAGAAAAAAAAACATATGAATCAAAATTAACATGTATTTATACTAAAGTAATACAAAAATGACTACAAAAGATTTAGAAGTGAGTAGTTTTTCGAGAATTACGATTATACTGTAAATCACTTTCACGAATCAGCCCCCAAATGTAGTCTCCCAACATGTTCTCGTGATACTGTCCTTGGTAGCGGTGTTCAAAGTCCAGTATATCCTGGTGGAAGCGCTCGCCTTGCTCTTTCGAGTACGCTCCCATGTTCTCCTTGAATGTATCAAGATGAGCATCAAGGATATGGACTTTGAGGGACATCGTACAACCCATTGTGCCATAGTTCTTCACCGAAGTCTCAACCAGCTCCACATAGTTTTCGACCATGTGATTGCCCAGGAAGCCACGAACCACTGCGACAAAGCTGTTCCAAGCCACTTTCTCCTTACTAGTGAGCTTCTTGTGGAATTCATTGCACTCTAGGATCATCTTTATCTGTGGTCTGACGAAGATACCGGCTTTGACCTTTACCTCAGACAGCGTAGGGAAGAAGTCTTGAAGGTACTTGAAGGCTACTGACTCCTTATCTACAGCTCTGACAAATTGTTTCATGAGGCCCAATTTGACGTGCAGTGGTGGCATCAGCACCTTCTGGGGGTTCACCAGTTGCTCCCACTTGATGTTGTTCCTCCCCACAGATAACTCAGTCCGCTCTGGCCAGTCCCGCCTGTGGTAGTGCGCCTTGGTGTCCCTGCTGTCCCAAAGGCAAAGATAGCAGATAAACTTGGTAAAACCGCCTTGGAGACCCATCAGGAATGCCAACATTTTGAAGTCTCTGATGACCTCCCAGCCGTACTCATCATACTTCAAGGCGTCCAGCAAGGTCTTGATGCTGTTGTAATCCTCTTTGAGGTGCACTGAGTGAGCCAGGGGAAGACGGGTACTTGTTACCATTATGGAGCAACACGGCTTTGAGGCTCCTGGATGAGCTGTCAATGAAAAGGCGCCACTCATTCTGGTTACAGGCGATGCCGATTACCTTGAACAGACTGGTTACATTGTGGCAGAAGCAGAGCCCATCTTGACCAGTGAAGAAGCTGCAAAAAGGTTGGTGACGCTTCATCTGATCTGCGACTTGCACACTTTCATCCAAAAAATTTCACTGCTTGAGCCTAGACGTCAAAAGCTCGGCATTGGACTTGGTGAGACCAAGATCTCTGATCAAGTCGTTGAGGTCTTTTTGGTCAGGGTAGTATAGGTTTCTCTCCTCAGCTCCACCTCTGAAATTGTCATCTGGATCTACAACGTCTTCCTCGCTCTCTGACTTGCTGCTCTCTTCTAAAGACGGCTACTTTCTCTCCGGAGGAGTGGGTACCTCGAGCTCATGGCAGTGTGGCACCAGGGCGATGTATGAAGGAAGGTCCAGCAACGTGATAGCAGGTGAATTCTTGCCAGTCCAACGTTTGTAAGGGTCCACCATGCAGAAGTAGCAGTTGCTTGAGTGGTCAGTGGGTTCCCGCCAAATTCTTTGGATAGAGAACTTCATGGCTCTCTTTCCCCCTCTGTACCATCCTACAAAAATACATTCGTTTCACCCATGACTAATGTGTAAGAGATTCTCGCAACATTTTCATGCATGATATATTTTTTCTATAACATTGAAAATTGTAAAACATTTTAAAATGAAAAACTTTTACAATTTCAATGTTTTTAACTCATTTTATAACATAAAATTCCGAGCAACAATTGTCCATCTTACCTTCCAGAGTTTTTTGCATTGCTCGCAGGTGAAATGAGGTGCCCAGGGGTTGTCTTGATATCCGACAAGCATGCCAAAATATGCCTTGTAGGCCTCACACAACTTAGCAGATGCTTCTACAGAGTACTTTTTCGCTCTTGTCTTGATAAATTGGCTGCAGACATAGCAAAATGCGTCTACCGGATGCTTGCAGCCTATTGATGCCATCTCAGAAAATGCAGAAATGTATCCACTTAGATAGCTGGTACTAAACTGAACTGGTGGGCTTAAGGCCCCTGTATTTATACTACTATTTATATTACTGGAAAGTTCTAGAATGTTCTAGAAGTTATTACAAGTTTACTCAGCACTGCATGTATTTGGAATGTTCTGGAAAATAGGTCAATTTCAAAATATCACTGTCCTGGTCACAAAAGCAAAGTTTATGGGGAATTATAGCCATTTTCCTAGGTAGTAAGTGTTACTAGGAAAAAACACTTACTACCCAGGAACAAAAAAAAATTGTTACATAGTGTTATTCAAGTGCCTTCTCCCCGACTTTTGAAATCCATATTACTCGTGCTGGAGCCGTGGCCTTAATCCTGCTTGAGACTGCCTCTGGACGTTTGGTATATTTCACTCTTGCGAGCAATAACTTCCCCTCCTCCCCACAGCCTATAACATCCCGTTACGTACGATGGCTGCCTCCCGACCCCCACACCTATCCAAGCACTCCCTCGGGGTCGAGATGTGGCACACTCGGGGAAATGTCACCCGAGAGGTGTTGTACAAAAGGACATAGCATTCATATTCCTTCTCGCGAGCAAGCCACGCGAGGACAGGCAGAGCGTGTGCGCGTGTGTGAGTTACGACTCGTCATGATGGAAGAATAATGAATCCGTTTGAATGGGATGTGACGTTTTGGCATGTGTGGCCATAGAGCCCTATACAGTTTAACACGTTATATGCTTTCGCGACAAATATCATTCATAATAGGTGTTTTGGGCTAGATCGCGTAAATATGTAGGACTCGTACTATATTTGCTCCTTAAGGTCCACACCTTCTCCTCATCACCGCTCCATGGCCACCCGTTCGCTCCGCCACGCCATCCGCCATCAACGCGCTCTATGTCCCTCCGTGCTCTCTCCAGCTCTCCCAGGGTCCGTCGCTCCGCTGTTACCCTGCTCCGTATCTTCTCTGATGCACTGCTACCACTGCTACCACTGCTACCACTGCTACCACTCACTCTGTCTCCTCTATCCGCTGCTACCGTACTTGACCTATCTCTCTCTTTCCACTGCTACCGTTATCGTATTCTCTTCCTCCTGCTCTCCGCTATTCCG
This sequence comes from Lethenteron reissneri, assembly GCF_015708825.2. NCBI lineage: Eukaryota > Metazoa > Chordata > Hyperoartia > Petromyzontiformes > Petromyzontidae > Lethenteron > Lethenteron reissneri. The sequence continues at coordinate 9,116,343 of NC_083784.1, forward strand.
GGCACCGTCACTCCAACTCCTCTCCAGACTCCAGCTCTAACAAGACTCCAGCTTCCCCAAGACTCTGACCAAGACTCCCTCTCTCTCCGTTACGCTATCCTTTAATATCCACCCCAATAAGTCCCTATTAATTATCTCACCCCTCCATTACCCCTCGCCCCCCAGGCCCCCAGCCTCACGTGACTTTGTTGTCCCCGACTGGGCGACGCCAGTCGTTAAGCAATCACCTCTAAACCAATCACCGGCCCGTATCCCCGGTTGCCCTTACCACCTGTTTCGCCACTTAACGCGTCTCCTCTCACGCTTCCGCAACAACAACCTCGTCCTCAAATACCCCCTACTGTACCCTTGCTTGAAAAAGTTAGCCGTCCCAGCTAAGCACAAAGCACCACGTGGAAACGACAACATACAAGAAAACCTCAACAAACAGCAAATGTACATAATCCCCCCGAGTCCCCAAAGTTTCAAGAAAAAGTCAATCTCCTCGAGCGGGTTCCCGCGGCCGGTCCGTCGCCCCGACTCGACTGAACAGGGGCCAGGGTATCTCTGTCCGTGGGCGCGGGGCAGCGTTCTGCCCGAACAGTGCGTCCATCTCCGTCCCACTGTCCATTCCTCGATGAGATCCCAACGTGGCCTCGTGCGTCCCGGGGTGTCCCCTGCCTCAAAAATGGGGGTCCTGCAGACACACGGGGGGTAGACTGCTGAGGTGCGTCCTTCCGCCACCCCCCAGCACGCTCGTCGGACACATCCAATACAGGCCGTTCCGGGATGGGAGATGACGCATCATAAGGCACCACATATCTCTTCAACCGCGACGGGTGAATGTGCCACAACCGCCGACCGTATCGAATCCTTACACTGTGATCCTGGCGAACTTCCACAATCTCAACGGGCCCCTGCCAGGGCCGATGGAATTTCGGTGATGTGCCTATGGGCACCATCGGACAATGTAACCAGGCCCTGTCCCCCACTAGCCATGGTTCACGTGGAGCCTGTGTACCGTGCAGGCGCTCATTAGCAGCCTGCCTTCGTTCCGTATTCCCCAGCGAGGCCTCCCTGGCCTCTGTCAACCGCTCCAAGGCCTCCCGCATGGGGACAGGCATTGCTTGCGACTTATTTTTAGATTTCACACCCAGCCTGACGAGGGCCGGGACTTCTGGTTCACGACCATACATCCAATAGAAAGGCGAATACCCTGTAGAAGCGTGTGGGGCTAATCTATAAGCGGCCAAAGCCGCGGGACATGTAAATCCCAATCTGTCTGGGCCGAATTAACCTGTTGGCACAACATAGATGTCAATGTTCGATGAAGACGTTCGACCATCCCGTCGGTTTGCGGGTGGTATGGGGATGTCCGAATTTTCCTTGTACCCAATGCGTCACACACTTCTTTCAATAGGCGGGACGAAAATTTTTTACCCTGGTCCGTAAGCAGGTGCTCCGGGGCACCTTTATCAAAAACGTAACCCTGCAGGAAGGCCTCTACGATTGATCCTGCCGATTGGTCCGCCAGCGGCCATGCCATAGGCCACCGAGTGAGATACTCGACCCCCACAAGCAGGTATTTGTGACCCCGCGGTGTAACGGGGAACGGTCCCAGAATATCAAGGGCCACAATTTAGTTGACTCGTGAAACACGAATTGACTGTAATGGTACCCGATATGGCTGTGCCGGTGCCTTTCGCCGTGCACACTCGTGACAAGCTTTAACATACAAATCAACATCATTCTGTAATCCTGGCCAATAGAAATCGTTACTTAAAGTCAAAGCCGTTTTCTTTTCCCCCAGATGCATCAATCGCTCGTGCGTGTCGCGAATAAGTTCCCCTCTCAAACACAGTGGTACGACAATACAGAACTTCTGCAAGACGACATCCCATCTGACCAGGAGGTCGTCAATGAGTCGAAGAAAGGCCCGATCATCCGACTGTTTGGAACGAGAGGCCCGTAGCCTCATTCTGGTAAGCGAGGGATCGTCTACTTGCAAGCGCACCCAACGATCCCGTGCCAATCCCAGCAAGCCAGGCTCTTTAGCCGGTGCTTCGTCAAGCTGGGTTGCATTAGCTGCAGCGGCCATGCCCGGAATGCTCTGCAGCGGCGGCCCACAGCGCAGCGATCCCTCAGAGCATCTACACAAGCCCGATGCCTGAGGCAATCGGGACAGAGCATCCGCGTTAACGTGACGCGTACCTTTTCTGTGCTGGACCGTGAACGAGTATCCCTGCAGGACCTCAAGCCAGCGGGCCATTTGGCCCGAGGGTTGATCGATCCGCAAGGAGTACTGCAGTGCCGCGTGGTCGGTGCGGACCAAAAATTGTCGGCCGTATAAGCATGGTCGATACAGCTGCACAAAGTGTACAATCGCCAACAATTCCCTGCGTGTTACACAATATCTTTGCTCCGCCGGGGACAGTACCCGGCTGCCATACGCGACGACCCTCTCAACTCCATGAATCGTTTGCGACAATACAGCGCCGATGCCCGTATCACTGGCATCGGTGTCCAAAATAAACATTTCCGCAAAATTTGGATACCCGTGCGGCGGTGCGTCTGCCAAAGCGTCCCGGAGCGTTTCAAACAAACGCTGTTCCTCGTCACCCCACAGAAACTTCTTACCCTTAGCAGTCAACGTGTGCAGCGGCCTCGCAATTGTGGCAAAGTTTTTTATCAAATCGACGGTAATATGACGCGAATCCCATGAAGCTACATACTTCCAACACTGTTTTAGGCACTCGCCACGTACGAACACAACTAGTTTTCTCCGGGTCTGTGGCGACCCCCGCTTCGCTGACCACATGCCCCAGATACTTAACTGACTTTCTCAACAGATGACATTTCTGGGGTTTAAATTTCAAATTGGCGTCACGTACCCTGCCAAACACAGCCCGTAGTAGCTGCAAATGTCCTTCAAAATCCTTACTGAACACAATGACGTCGTCAAGGTATATTTAACACGACTCCCACTGCAATCCAGACAACACAAGTTCCATCAATCTTTGAAAGTGGCTGGTGCAGAGTGCAGCCCCATCGGTAGTACATTAAATTGAAACAGCCCTTGCGGCGTGCGAAAGGCCGTCTTTGCTTTAGATTCCTCGTCCAAAGGCAATTGCCAAAAGCCCGACAAGAGGTCCAACGTGGAAAAAAATTTTGCACCGGACAATGCGTCCAATGAGTCATCAATGCACGGGAGCGGGTATGCATCCGCCACCGAAACCTTATTCAATTTGCGGTAATCCACACAAAATCGCAGAGAACCATCTTGTTTTTTTAACCAACACAATCGGGGCTCCCCATTGGCTGGAAGAAGGGGAGACGATATGCTGTTGTAACATCTCATCAACCGATTTCCGAATGCAATCCTTCTCCAGCGGGCTCACACGGTGAGGATTCAGTCGAATAGGGGGCGAATCTCTAGTATCAATGTGATGCCGCAATAAGGTCGTGCGACCGACATCAAACTTCCCTGAGCTAAAAACATCCTTGAATTCCCAAAGCAACTTCCTTAATTGCGTCCGCTGCTCGGGTGTCAAATCGTCGTTGCCTTCATACAACTTGCGAAACCAGCTCGGTTCTTCCTCCGCCCGTGGCAGCATATCACAACCCCCAGCTGCCAAACACGCATCACCTTCCGAACCTCGCGTGACTGACATGTGCGCCAATGTAGTCCCTTCCTGAATAACAACCGGCTCGTGCCCCATGTTCACAATCTGAATGAACGGTTCGGCCGTCGCTGGCACCATCGTAAAAGCACCCATCAAAGAGGGCATTCGTGTCACGGCATTTGAGGGCGACAACAGAATGCCTTCCCCCAAGTTACCTACTGAAAGCCCTTTTTTCAATCTTAACGGGACAAGCATCTGCGTCGCAGGCGGAACGCGCACCGTGCGGCTAACCACCGCCTGGACCACAGCGTTGACCCGAGCAAATTTAGACGGAGTTCCCAAAAATTTTAGGCACTTCCCTGATGGCAATTCCAATCGTCCTTTCTCAATCGAAATCTTTATGGGCATCTTTTGCAAAAAATCCGTGCCTAACAAACAAGGTACAGCCAGAACAGTGGAAACCATAACGTATCCAGTTACGCACACCTCCCCAACCTGTATCGTTGCTAATATTCGACCCATAATTCCCAAACTACCCCCATTTGCTGCTATACATGGCCCATCCACTGGTTCCAACCCATGGGGCGAGGTAGGTAACAATCGGAAGGTTTGCAAAGAAATAAGCGTCGTTGATGCCCCCATATCGACAATAACCCGAACTTGAATCCCTTGAACAAGCGCCATCACATCCGACGAACTCGGTGCGGCTCCCACAACACGATGAGCCAACGCACCCCACACAGCATTTCCTTGCGCATCATACGAAGGCGGATCAACATCGTGTGTCATCGCGGATGGGTGAAGTGTAGGATACGGCCATGTATTGCATGTGTCGCGACTCGCCTGGTAATCCTGCGCTGGGTAGAATCTGCGATTGTAAGCTCCTGATGAACGCGGGAAGACGCCTCTCCATCTCCAGCAGTCCCGTGCGAAGTGTCCTCGACGCCCGCACTCGTAGCACCGCAGTGGCCCGCCACAGTCCGCCCGCATCTGAGCGACGGCGTGGCCACAACGGCGGTCGTGCGGCCGCTGCCGTCAGCGACGTCGGCTCGCACTCCGGTAGACCTCCATCCGCCCCGACGCCCACCACCAGGGGCTGTGGTGGCACCGCCGATGGCTCGTCGCGAAGATCCAGGTTGACCTGGATATTCCTGGCAAGCTGCAAAGATGACCCGTCGTCGTCGTTTTCGCTGGGAAGTGAGAGGACGACTCGTAGCTCCTTCACCATCTGCAACAGTTTCTCCTGAGCCAAGGAATCAAGGGCAGCCTCGTCCATTGCCGGGTAAGCCGCTTGGCCCAGGGTCAATAGCGCATTGTGGTAAGCGAGGAGAGACTCTCCCTCCGCCCGTCGCCTCAACTGAAACTTGTGCTTGGCGACCGAGCGAGGTTCGTAAATGTACTGCATCATCGTGAATATCCCTGACAACGACAAGCGAACTCCCCGAGGAGGCCGTAAAACGTCGCCAGCGAGTCGTCGTCCAAGGCCGTTGGCAGGGCCCATTGCGCTTGAGCTTCCGTCCACCCGAGCGATTCATACGCTGCCCGAAATCGTCGTGTAAACGCCGTCCAGTCATCGACTGTAACCTCGAAGCGTTCCACGTGCAGTCAGCGTGGCGTGCTCGAGGGTGGCGCCTCCAGCTCCTCCTCAGCATCCAGCTGCGCACCTGTCGCCTCAGGAGATCCATCCGCGCCGCCGGACCCCGCCGATGTAACGAGGTCATGCGGCCGCTGATCCAATCCCATCGGCGCCTCCCGTATTGACTGCAGGAATCGATCAAATTCTTGCGTGAGCGCCGCCATCCTGGCCTCCCACGCCGCCATCGTAGCTCTCCATACGTGCGGCGGGCTCGGCTCTTCCTCGTCGTCCGGGTCGCCCTCGCCGTGCGGTGGCGCTTGCTCAGTCACGTCCCCCGGAGATGTGGGAGCCTCCACTCCCGATGGAGGTATCACGTCCGCATCGCTGCTGTCGGCCGACGAGGCTGTTGGCAAGTTCTTCTTCTTCATAACTTTTTTTGACATCTCGGCGAGGTTCTTTAATCACTTCTGACACCAGTTATAGGACTCGTACTCGGATTGTCTTTCTCGTCCCGCTTATTTGCTCCTTAAGATCCACACCTTCTCCTCATCACCGCTCCGTGGCCACCCATTCGCTCCGCCACGCCATCCGCCATCAACGCGCTCTATGTCCCTCCGTTCTCTCTCCAGCTCTCCCAGGGTCCGTCGCTCCGCTGTTACCCTGCTCCGTATCTTCTCTGATGCACTGCTACCACTGCTACCACTGCTACCACTGCTATCACTGCGACCACTCACTCTGTCTCCTCTATCCGCTGCTACCGTACTTGACCTATCTCTCTCTCCCCACTGCTACCGTTATCGTATTCTCTTCCTCCTGCTCTCCGCTATTCCGGGCACCGTCACTCCAACTCCTCTCCAGACCCCAGCTCTAACAAGACTCCAGCTTCCCCAAGACTCTGACCAAGACTCCCTCTCTCTCCGTTACGCTATCCTTTTATATCCACCCCAATTAGTCCCTATTAATTATCTCACCCCTCAATTACCCCTCGCCCCCCAGGCCCCCAGCCTCACGTGACTTTGTTGTCCCCACCTGGGCGACGCCAGTCGTTAAGCAATCACCCTCTTAACCAATCACCGGCCCGTATCCCCGGTTGCCCTTACCACCTGTTCCGCCACTTAACGCGTCTCCTCTCACGCCTCCTGACGTCAGCAGGCCACGTGATACACCAGAGGGGGGTCTCGGGGAAAAGTCACAGAAGGGGCACACTAAGAACCCGCTGGTAGGTTCTAGAAAGGGGGCATGGCTAGGGGCAGAGCCAGGCCATGCTGAAAGTATAAGAAGGGCCTCTGTAGGGGACCTCGGGGCTGTTGTATGGAGTGGGATCCCCGTCATGCTGCTGACGTCTTCGTCACCATCCTTCTCGTTGTCGTCTCCATCTTCACCATCTCGGGGCGTCACCAGTCAGGCAGCCTACCAACTGTCCTGACTGAGTAACGTCGCCGACAATAGACGGACTAATTATAAACTGTTAACCCCGATGGTGCTTGTTAATAAAGAAGTGCCTCCAACTCCTATCGTCTACGAGTTAGTCACTACACTAGCACAGCAGACCGGTGTGTTGGAGAGTCAACCCACAACATTTACAATCTGAGTATGATGTTTTTCCAGTAATTACAACTAGCTTCATCAGGCGACAGTCAGATTTCTGAAACGGTGGGAACCAGCAACTCCAGGAAACTGACGCTCGTATACAGATGTAAGAGGTGTGCTCTCTTGTTTGATGAAGCCAGCGTCCCGGATGCTACTAATATGCCATCACTTTGACGGCAAGCAGCAAAGTCAAACATTGGCCACAATGGTGCATGGGGGGAATAATTGGCATCGTAGATATATCACACGCTCACAAATGCTGGTGCATGCATTGTGTTGACACGTCTCCTCCCGCGCATGTGACGTTTTTCACGTGCATATGAATGACCCAGCAGTATAAATATTTGCATGTGTGAGTTCTTTTGTATGAATTGACAGAATTTATGAATGAAGAATGCCATTTCCCCAGGAGAATCTGACCGAGATTAAGATCGGTTTCATTCCGTGTGATCTGCAATCCTCCATCTCTGAGATCCACCAACCGTGCCAAACTCAATGAACCACGCTCCGGGCTCCGACTCTGTGATCTCTACTGGGCTTTTGTCTGCACGGCGCCCAGGCTCTGGAATTCCCTGCCCTTGGAGGTCAGGGAACTCTCAGTTGATGGAAACTGAAGTCCCGGCTGAAGACCCCACCGTCTGTTTAACAAGGCCCCTCTCTCTCTATGAATTTCCGTCTGTCTCTCAAGTATTTCTCACCCCCCACCCCTTTACTTATCACTTATTTTCCCCAATTGCATGCGTGGTGCTCGAAGATCCATTGTTTAAGGGTGCCTTGTACATCTAAATAGTTATTATTTGGTCATCGAACATAATCAATTTAGCAGTTCTTATCGTCTTTATCATTGCGCTTTACAATAATGATAACATTGTACGTAAGATGATAGTGGTTAAAATAAAGAGTGGGGTTATTGCAAGTGGTGGCATAGTTATGGTGACAGGAGGACAGGAGTGACAGGGGTTGGGGTAGTGATTGGGGTAGTGATAGGGGTAGTGACAGGGGTTGGGGTAGTGAAATGGGAAGTGATGGGGTAGGGGTAGTGATAGGGGTTGGGGTTGGGGTAGTGAAAGGAGAAGTGACAGGGGTAGGGGTAGTGATGGGGTAGTGATAGGGGTTGGGGTAGCGATTGGGGTAGGGGTAGTGATAGGGGTAGGGGTAGTGACAGGGGTTGGGATAGTGAAATGGGAAGTAATAGAGGTAGTGACAGGGGTTGGGGTAGTGAAAGGGGAAGTAATAGGGGTAGTGAAAGGGGTTGGGGTAGTGAAAGGGGAAGTGATAGGGGTAGGAGTAGTGACAGGGGTTGGGGTAGTGAAAGGGGAAGTAATAGGGGTAGGGGTAGTGCTATGGGCAGGGGCAGTGATAAGTGTTGGGTAGTGATAGGAGACGTGATAGGGGTAGTGATAGGGGTTGGTTTAGTGATAGGGGTAGTGATATAGGTAGAGGTAGTTATAGGGTTGGGGTAGGGGTTGGGGTAGTGATAGGGGTAGGGATAGTGATAGGAGTTGGAGTAGTGATAGGGGTAGTGATAGGGGTTGGGGTAGTGATAGGAGTTGGGGTAGTGATAAGGGAAGGGGTAGTGATAGGGGCAGTTATAGGGGTTATGGTACTGATAGGGGTAGGTGTAGTGATAGGGGTAATGATAGGGGTTGGGTTAGGCCCGGTTGTAGCTGGGGGGCCGGGGCAGGGAGTAACAGCAGCAGCAGGATGATGATGCTGGGCTCGGGGAAAAGAGATGGGGGTTGGTTTAAGAGAGGAACGGAAGCAGGTGAGTGAAGATGATTTCTTAATGTGCAGTTCAATTATTAATTCAGTCAGTGCAACTGTTCCCTGCAGTCAGCTTCGTCGCATTCACGTTAGGGTTGTACAGCCACGCACCTTTTGCCCTGTTTCCAGCACAGAATACCGACTATAATCACCCAGGAATATCCTTAACGCTCGTGACATCACTCCACATCGACCACCCCCTCTCTCATTAATATTCATGAGCAGTTTGACGTCCTCCAAATGGACACCCCCCCCCCACCGCTCATTCATAATCATGAGCGGGTGACGTCACTCAATATGGAGTACTCCCCCCTCCTCACTAATAATCATGAGCAATTGACGTCACTCCACATCGAACAGCCCCTTCTCATTAATAATGATGAGCGGGTGACGTCACTCCGCATGGAGAACCTCCCCCTCATTATTAATAAGCGGGTGACGTCACTCTACATGGGGGGGGGGGGGCGGCGAGGCGCCTTCTCCCCCCTCCTCAGCGTCAACTTACAACCCTCACTACAAAGTCACGCGATCTTCGTAACGCTATTGAGACATATAAGTATAAAGGACGTCATGATGTTTAAAGGATTATAAACTTAAAATTAAACAGGTCTGTGTCACCGCGCCCTTACAGATTGCACACGCATTAATGCAATGAATATCACGTCACGGTCTGCTTTTTGCTTGCAAGTTTCAGATTTACTGCAATACACCCGTCCTTGGACGGGCAAAAGGCTAGTGAAGTAGAGAATAACCTTCCGCGGTCGTTTCCCTGCTCTGTCCAGCCGCGAGGATTTCGCGCCCCACCAGGGGTTTAAACATTAATGGCAGCAAGCCATGGCTATTGAGTTGTGAAAGGCGGGGAGGCATTCTGCACCGAGGCTGGAACGGTGGGGGCAGGGGCTGGGGACTACAAAGAGGGGAGACATTCAAAATGGGGGGGTGTGTGGGACAATTTATGGTGGCCAAAGTCATCTCTTGGGCCAGGGGCCCATTCAAAATAGCATTGCGCCACTGAACATGCGCCAACTTGCACGTCCTGTTTCAGAATCCTCCTCCTCGAACCGGCCTCATCCATAAAGGTAAAGAGCAAAGGTCATGAACCGGGACTTAGCAAGGGTGAGTGACTCGGCAGGACGGACAAAGGAATGGGGAGTACACAAAAAATGTCGCAGTGCATGTCCAGGGGTCAACGTTAAGTAAACTTTAAACAAATGTTCAACGCTGCAGATTGAGTAACGATATTATCCGTTTTGTCTTGAGGAACAGTTTAATCATTTGAGAATTGATCAACCCTCTCCAACGATTACAGATGGTTTGTATATCGAATTATGCTTGCTGGTCAAGTTAGTATGTGTATTCTTAGGTTTTTTCGGTAAAGTCACGTAGGTAAAACATCAAAATTAATAAAAATAAAATAAAATAAAGATCACGACGTTTCGGAGGCAACACAAGTCTCCGTCATCAGGTGGGACCGTCACAGCCAGATTAGCTGCATCAAGTGAGGCAATGATTGGCAATGATGTTCGGAGGCAACACAAGTCTCCGTCATCAGGTGGGACCGTCACAGCCAGATTAGCTGCATCAAGTGAGGCAATGATTGCCTCACTTGATGCAGCTAATCTGGCTGTGACGGTCCCACCTGATGACGGAGACTTGTGTTTCCTCCGAAACGTCGTGATCTTTATTTTATTTTATTTTTATTAATTTTGATGTTTTGCCTACGTGACGTTACCGAAAATACCTAAGAATATGAATCCTTGCAGTCACGAAAGCTTCAAATCTAGAATAAGTATGTGTGGGTTAGGATTTCTACCTCTTCCGGGTGTGACCTAGACATACAGTCTGGAAATTGGCATCTGTGTTCAGGTGCCATGAATTTCATTTGTACCGAGATCTGGTACCGGTATTGGGTTGAACTTTTTTTCTTTCCACTATACTCAATCAATCAATCGATATTTATTGTATGTGCCAATATCACCCTCAACGCAATGGGCATCGGTGAAAATTACAACGGAACGGGAACGGTACAGGGGGGCATAGAGCTGCAACAGGAATTAAAAGAAGACCCGTCAAGCCCTCAGCCGCTAACACCGACTAAGCAAAGTAAAAATCCCACCGCGCGCAACGAATAGCATAACAAAAATTAAACGTAAAGATTTTATCGGAATCGTTATTTAGACTGGAGGTATCCGATGAGCTAAGAAAAGCAATTATTTTTTCACAGATGTCCAACATGGGGCGGGCAAGTCTGAATCCCACACAGATTTGATCGACCAAGGGTAGTCCGTGGAAAAGGTGGTAGCTCAAGTGTGAGCAGTCATCATAACTTATGGGGCACGTTGCCGCAGCCTCAGAGATGGAGCGTTGCGATCAATTGCACTGATGATCGATCACCTCTTTGCTTTCCAGCCTGTTTTGAACAATTCATGCAGTGAATATATTTTGCAGTGGACTGCATAACATTTTAAATATCATCAATACGTATGAAAATGGGCGCATTAATAATAGTAGTACTTTAACTTTATATAGCGTCATTCATGCTGATAGCATCCCACAACGCTGTACATTAATCTTCCCTATACAATTCATTTTTTTCTGTCCGTCTGTCTGTGCATGCCTATCCTTGTAACGTTTTTAGCTGACAAACTGTTGGGTTTACGTTTGAACAAAGTACATAGATACCACATACTAAGCCCCCGGATGAAAATAACTATTTGTTTTGTTTTTGCCCTTGGTCCAATGTAAACTAAGAAAATTACACTTTTTAACAATGTACGCTGATCACGGCGCCAAAGCACGCATCTGCGCATGCGCGGAAACGCTGACTCGCGGTTGCCCCGAGCAACGCATACAAACTTGCTGAGTGGCGACGGGAGGAAGATTCTCATTCACGTTAAAAATGACAAAAAGAAAAAAATGAAGCACAGTTACTGCTGCACAACCACACGCTGAGATAAATCCTGAACAGTGTGATGTCCTCTTCTCCCCCCCCTACTCCTATATGTGCAGATACTATTATAGAGTCGGTAGATACTACTATAGAGTCAGTAGATACCACTATAGAGTCGGTAGATACTACTTTAGAGTCAGTAGATACTACTGTTGAGTAAGTAGATACTACTGAAGAGTCAGATACTACTATAGAGTCACTAGAGATTACTGCCTATTGTATGTAGGGTGTGTAGGTATAATTGCCTACAAAATAAAAATTGGGTGGAGGGGGGTTAAAAGATTTTTGGAGGAGGGGGGTTGACAATTTCTGGAAACCTTTTAAATCAACTATTTACCCCCCACTTTCTATAACGTTTTGATTCAGGACTTCTGAAAGGCTCTTGTGATTTTGTTGACGGACAAATGGACAGACAAACGGGACGCCGGGCTTTCACAATAGCTGAGTATTTTTGTATGTGTATGTTATGTTTATATTCTTTGGGTCTTTTGGTAAAGTCACGTAGATAGGTTCAAAGAAATAACAATAAACTATGACGTTTCGATCGCAACACAAGCGTTCATAATCAGGAAGAGGATGACGAATGCTTGTGTTGCAATCAAAACGTCGTAGTTTTTTGTTATTTTCTTTGAACATATCTATATGACTTTACCGAAAGACCCAAAGAATATGAATTCCTGCAGTCACGAAAGCTTTAAGTCAAGTATGTTATATTTTTTAAGAGAAGACAAGTTTTTAAATATATTTTCCCCCCGGGCAAAGCTGGGTACTTCCTGCAAGTTTTAAATATAAGGGCCAAATCCCATATACGGCCACTACCAAGCAAATGAAAACTCTACTACCCAAGCAAAGCCAAAAATGAATAAACAAATTAAGTGAATGGCACCAAAACAAAGAGCACAAACAACAAACAAGTTATCACAACGAAGAAATTAGTCCATTAGGTCTACTGCACATCCCAGACAACAGTCCCATCTTCCCAGCCAAGCTAGGAAACCTTTACAGGCAGGGCGGTGGTGGAGTGGCCAAAGAGTTATGACCAATGTATATCAGTCGGTCAAATATCCTGAAATGGAATGACATATTTTTAAACGGAGAAGTGCAAAGGGTCAGCCAGAATAATATTTTAGATCCAACACTGTCAAATAAAACTCGGCCAATCGAAACCCAGTAGCATTTGTTGAGGCCAATCACACTATGCTTGTGGCGCTCAGAAAGTTGAAACCAGTTCAGGGTTTTCCTGTTAAAACAAATCCTGCATTGTTCCAGGAGGACAATTGTGGATTGAGACTTAAAGGAGAGAGGTGCATCTCTGCAGCTGCACTGATGGAGGAAAGACCTCCTACTAGTGGGAGCTCTTGGAGAACCCTTCTAGAGGGAATATGGGCCTACTCTTCCATGCTGACCAGACATATTCGGAGAAGTTGCAGTACCCATGCTGTTAGCCCACAACACGTGACCTGCTGAGCAACTAACTACGGTGTACCCATTTATACTGCTAGGTGGATAGAGGTGGGGGGATGATTTAAGAAACTTACACCATTGTTTCAACTTCCATGCCATGGGATTGGACCAGTGACCTCTAGATTGCAGGTAAAGTGTGCTAAGTGTAGCCGATATGGGCTTAATGTAATGAATCACACATATAATTGTGAATGTAGATACTGTAATGATGACCATGGATTGGACCCATCGACTTAAGTGACTGCACAGGAGGCCATGTCAACCAGTGGATAATCAATTCAGGGTACAAGCCATCGCGTCAGATTTTGGTGGACCCTGTACAGGTGTAATGACAGTAGAGTCAACCTATGGTGTGAGTGGACTAGTGGCCATGGGAGGTAATGACAGGGGAGTCAGCCTACAGTGCGAATGGACTAGTGGCCACGGGAGGTAATGGCAAGGGAGTCAGCTTGCAGTATGAATGGACTGGTGGCAACGGGAATGATCGAGAATAGGAGCGTGGCCAAGTGACGGAATAGGACGGTAGAGTCTACTGGTAGAGCGAACGTCTAGAACCAGCAAGAAGGTTCGGGAATGTGGGCGTGGCCTCAGACCGCGGGAGACTCGGGGCTGTTGCAGTGGGGTTTGCGCCTGTTCAAGTGAAGGTGTCTTCAATAAAATAAACCATCTCAAGCAAGTGTGATAAGTCATCATTACACAGGTAAGACACACATATTTACAGTTCTGTTAAAACATAGCTATACATAACTTTAATAATGACTATTGTTATTCTAATACAAATGAACCGAAAGGTGATTAATCATGTTAAATAGCTGCTGATTGTTTAATGATAGTAAATATAGTCATCGTTAACTTTTTGATAATTAAATGCGATTTTAATAGTTTCATAAAATTATTCGGGCGTTGTTGCAGAATATTCACACTTGCACTCAATACAGGGATTGAGCAGTGAGGTGCTGTGTAACGTGGGTTTGATTAATGTGCATTTAGTCTCAATTACAGATGCACTCCTCAGAAGAACACTTGTAATATAGAGTTGTCATTCCACAACCCTCTGGGGTGTCTCTTGGTGGTGGAGTCACTCGATCCTCAAGAGGAGGGCAGAACACAACCCAGAATATCCACTCATCACTTCCGAACTCGTCTATTTTTGTTGTTGTCTTTATTATCCAGCCCGTCCCCTCATGACGATCATGGGAGGAGAGGGATAGGGCGAGCCGGTTACATAAGAATTACATCATGGCAGCAGTACTATATTTCTTCTTACCTATAAACGTCATTTTTTTGTCTGTCTGTCCGTCTGTCTGTCTGTCCATCTGTCCGTCTGTCCGTCTGTCTGTGGACGCGTGCTTGCGAAGGATTTGGCTCGCAAACCCTGGGGTTTATGTTTTTAAAAGTAGCCGGGTACCTCGCCATAAGCCCCGTGGTGAGCCAGCACTATTCCGTTTTCACATCCATGAACTTTTAAGTAATTAAATGAACAATTTAGTGCTATTTTTCATTATTTAATTAGTTACCCGCGCTGCTAAAGCTGCCCCGGGGTTGCCCCTAGCAACGCACACGCATCATCGGTGGAGTGGGGGGGGGGATTTCTCATTCGCGTTTAAAATGCAAAAAAGATACACACAACGCTGAGGTAAATTCATGAAAGTATCATGTCTTCTTCTCCCCCCCCCCCCCCCACCCTAATGTGTGCACTTACTACTATAGGGTCGGTAGATACTAATATTATAGCGCTTAAATAGTATTATTGGAGCGCGGGCGGAGGGATGGTAGGGGGTGGGGAATAGAGGCCCAGCCCCCAGCCTGCCAAGGTGCCACCTCGGCCGGCTGGGCAATCTAGGCGAGGCCGGTGGCTCTGCACGGGACTAGGCCTCACCACGCCACTCTGTCAGGTGAGTACTTTGTGCTATAGAGTCGATATATACTGCTAAAGAGTCAGCATGTACTACTGTGGTGATAGCAGGTACCACCACAGTCAGTATGCACTGCTGTTATCATAGCAGGTACCACCACAGTCACTATGCACTGCTGTTATCATAGCAGGTTCTATCACAGTCAGTATGCACTGCTGTAATCATAGTAGGTACCACCACAATATACATTGCTCTAATCGTATCAGGTGACCACCACAGTCAGTATGCACTGCTGTAGTGAAAGCAGGTACCACAACAGTATGCATTGCTGTAATCTTAGAAGGTACCACCACAGTCAGTATGCACTGCTATAGTGAAAGCAGGTTCCTCCACGGAATGCACTGCTGTAATCATAGCAGGTACCATCGCAGTCAGTATGCACTGCTGTTATCATAGCAGGTACCACCACAGTATGCACTGCTGTCATCTTACCAGGTACCACCACAGTCAGTATGCACTGCTGTAATCGTAGCAGGTACCACAACAATCAGTATGCACTGCTGTAATCATAGCAGGAACCACCAGAGCAGTAGGCACTGCTGTTATCATAGCAGGCACCACCACAGTATGCACTGCTGTAGTGAAAGCAGGTACCACCAAAGTCGATATGCGCTGCTGTAGTCATGGCAGGTCACACCACAGTCAATATGCACTGCTGCAGTGATAGCAGGTTCCACCACAGTCAGTATGCACAGCTGCAATGATAGTAGATACTGCTAACGAGTTGGTAGCTACTGCTACATAGAGTCAGTTGATACTAAAACAGTCAGTATATACCACTACGGTCAGTTAATACTGCTACCGTCAGTAGATACTACTATACAGTCAGTAGATACTACTATGGTCAGTAGTTACTACTTCAGTCAGATACTACTGTAGGGCCAGTAGATACTACTACGGTAAGTAGTTGCTACAATCAGTAAATACTACTATACAGTCGGTAGCTACTACTGGCTCAGTAAATACTACTGTAGTCAGTAGATACAACTACAGTCAATAAATAATACTTACTCTGTTGTATATAGGGTGTGTACGTTTATATACCTGTCATGCTCGAACCGACACGACAGCTTCTCGTCTTTCCTCGTTACTTTATTTCGCGTATTTCGCTCAACACTCCTCCATCCAACATCGCTCAACGTTCCTCCCGCTAACACCGATCCACAGTTCTCCTCCACGCTCTCCGCTCGCTCGCCACGTTCCGCCGGCCTCACTCGCTCCCCTTCGCTCCTTCGTCGACTCTCCTCTCCACTCTCTCCGCCACAGTCCGGCTGCTCTTTATCAGCTCCACCGTCCCACTCCATCGTAACTACATCAGCTTCTCTTCCCACACTCCAGCCGCTTCCTACTGGCTTCGTCGTCTCACTGTTACTCTACACTTCTCCACTGCTACCCTACGCTTCTCCACTGCTACCCTATACTGTTACTAGCTCTGCTGCTCCGACTCTTCCATCCTCTGTCTCTTCCCAGGCGCAAACTCTCGTTTCCTCCGAAAAACCCTGTCTTTATCCCCGAGCCAATTAATTCCCGATTAATCAGGGGCATCCCCCACGACGCCACTCGCCCCCAGTGCCTGCTGCCATGTGGCATGTTTTTCCAGACAATGTGGCGCCACTCTGCGACAACAACACCCTCTCTGCCAATCAGCGCCCTGCATCCTTAATTACTCCCTGCCACCTGCTACCATCCTCAGACATCACGTCACCTCCTTTGGGACAACAACAACGACCAGCCAATCAGCGCCCTGTGTCCTCATTTGCTCCCACTGTACGCCGCGTGCGCGCACACCGACTTCAGCGTGTGACGCGTATCTCAAGCACTACATACCTACGCGGGGGTAAACATATTTTTTAAGGTGCGGCGTTGACAATTTTCGGAAACCTTTGATATTAACTATTTACCCCCCACTGTCTATAACTTTTCGGACTTCTGTAAACCTCTCATAATTTTATTTTTCGATTTAAAGCTTTCGTGACTGCAGGGATTCATCTTCTTGGTTCTTTCGGTAAAGTCACGTAGAAGGGAAGTAAAAAAAATAAAATAATATAATATATTTATTGTTTTATTTTTATTATTTTATTACTTCCCTTCTACGTGACTCTCATAATTTTGTTGGTGGAGAAATGGACAGACTAATGTCCCACCAGGCTTTCACAATAGCTTAATATATGTGTATGTATATGTAATGTTTTCAAGAGAAGTTTTTAATTATATTTTTAACCCGGGCAATGCCGGGTACTTCCCGCTAGTATGATATAAACTTTACAATATTACTACAATGCTGACTCAACATCATAGCGTCCATGGGGAGCTATTTCCTATAACACTCAGCAACCTAGCAGCATTTATTTAACAAGCCAAGACTCATTAGGACTGGATTCGAGTAATAACAAATTGTTTAGCATCATGGGACCTCCTTTGTCAGTGTAAAAATATAAGTATAGGTTTTCCCCTTTTTTCTGGCAACAAAACAGGTGTTAAGATGTTAAAACACCAAACTGCATTAACCACAGATACTTTTGGTGAAAATACAAACAAAAAACATCAACTGATAGTATATGCATTGTCTTTGAAAGTGATTGGTCCACACCAGGGACAGCTTTCTTTAGAGCATATTGTCAAAAACAGTGTTAACAGCTGTTCGCCTTTTGGCGTCCTCTGGTCTAACACTGTTTTTTGACAGACTCTAAAGAAAGCTGTCTCTGGTGTGGACCAATCAGTTTCAAAGACAATGCATTTACTGTCAGAGAATGATTTTTTTTGTATTTTCACCACAAGTATCTGTGGTTAATGCCGACATAATTCCTTGCAAAAGGTTTCAGTTTGGTGTTTTAACATCTTAACACCTGTTTTGTTGCCATAAAAAAGGGGAAACCCTATTCATAAATTGTTTAGCACTTTTTCATATTTCCGTTTTTAGCTGGACATTCCTCAATAGCGGTTGTGCCAAATTAATGTGTTTGACCTCACTGTCATGAAAATAATAGGTGGTGGCCAGTGGAGTATGGCGTGCGGCGATCGGTCAGGTGGAGCCCCCAATATTTGATTTGTCTCGCACGCTCTTCAAATGTTACTGCTTAAATTAAAACGTGGAACGTAAATGAAAGCATTTCCATAAAAATGTATTGAAACCGCATTTTTTATGTGTTGTTCTTTTTACACTGTTGTTGAAAACATTTCTCACGGTGGTGGTCAACGGTGCCCCAACTCGTCGCTTTGGCCACCAGGGGAGGGGGCAAGGCACTCCCAGCCTGCCCCACGCTCGTTACACGATGCCCCGTTGGTCATAAGGCCCACAGCCAATCAAAAGCTGCAAGGGGAAGTGCCGAGCGGAGTTGTGAAAACACGTGCATTTTGCCGGCACGCTTGCCCCTGCAATGAGACACTGAAGCAACTAATCGTGAGGTTCCAGGAAATGTTTTAATTGTGGTGGAATGAGTTGCGATGCCCTGTCAACATTTCTGGCACAAACCACACACCCCCGAGTGTAATCGACATGAATCCGCACTGCAGCAGGTATCGGGAACCAAAATAACAAGAAGAGCCATTTTATTCAAGTTCGGTCAAAAAATACTTCTTTCAAGAGCCGCAGTGCAATGGGAATGAGACAGTGATCCTTAATAAATAACGGTCACGAAACAGTTATTGATTAGCAGCATGCGGCTCCGTGGTGAAGTGGACTTCCATGGTGAACTGGACTTCCATGGTAAACAGGACTTCCATGGTGAACAGGACTTCCATGGTGAACTGGACTTCCATGGTGAACAGGACTTCCATGGTAAACTGGACTTCCATGGTGAACAGGACTTCCATGGTAAACTGGACTTCCATGGTGAACAGGACTTCCATGGTAAACTGGACTTTCATGGTGAACAGGACTTCCATGGTAAACTGGACTTCCATGGTGAACAGGACTTCCATGGTAAACTGGACTTCCATGGTGAACTGGACTTCCATGGTAAACTGGACTTCCATGGTGAACTGGACTTCCATGGTAAACTGGACTTCCATGGTGAACAGGACTTCCATGGTGAACTGGACTTCCATGGTGAACAGGACTTCCATGGTGAACTGGACTTCCATGGTGAACAGGACTTCCATGGTAAACTGGACTTCCATGGTAAACTGGACTTCCATGGTGAACTGGACTTCCATGGTCAAGGGTCGGCAACCAACTTAACAAGAAGTGACATTTTTTTGGTTCGAATTTCAAGAGCCGCGCTGCAGTCCTTAAAGAGCCACCGCATGCGGCTCTGGAGCCGCAGGTTGCCGACCCCTGGCACAGAACAATGTGGAAACTTTCTTCCATTGTTGGCTCCATCCTAACGCTGCCTCACTATTCGCAATTTTGGCTGCATTGAAGAAATTGTGGCGGAACAGATGCAATTCATCCCTGGTTCCAGAGACGACCCTGAATGAATTTGCAAAACGTGGAATGGGGTCAATTTTAGTAATGGGTCAAAAAGTAATCACTTTGCCAAAAAGTGGCAGAATAACAGCCAAAATAATGCCATTAATTGGTTTGCACTTGATTCTGGAAAAACCCACAGGTTGATTGAACAAGATGTTACGTTTGTCGGTATTAAAATAACTTTGTTCATTATTTTAGCTATGAAATTGATAGTGATGCGGCACTTCCAGTTTAAAGTTAACAAATCGCCCACATATTAATCGTGCCACTATTCTGAATGCTACCAAAGGGTACGCTGACTTCAGCTGAGCAAAGTGTACCCTTGAAAGAGAGTCGAAGCGAGTCGTCCTGCTGAGGGAACTTTATTGTTCCAGTAACGCGCACTTCGTAACACGAACTCGGTAACCCACACTCGTAGCAACCTCGTTCTTCACCAACTTTTACAACTACAAAATTAAAAACATTTATTTTACAAGGTAAGGCCCACTGAGCTACATAGCTCTTTTTCAGAAGCGACCTAACCAAAAATGATAGCTCAACGAAGTGGCTTATTACGTGGAAATTTATGGCAGCAGCCAAATACGCTAAGCGCATGATGATTCTAAATGTGGAGAGGAAAACCAGAGGACCCGGAGATAAATCCATGCGACCATGGGAAGAGAGATGCCAACTTCAGATATACAGTTGTCAGGGTCGGGTTCGAACCCACGGCTTCCTGTATACCAGGCGAGGTAATTAACATCCCGCCACCGCAGTACCCTCTCTGAGCCTCAAACGTTCAGAACACACCCCTTATCGATTCTACCCTCCCGCCCACCCCTGCTGAAACCTTCCACCAATCCCTATCAGCCTCTTCACTTCCTGCAATATAACTCTCCTTTGCGTTATCTCCAAACTCCCTATCTCCATTGTCGCGCGCCTTCGCTTCTTCATTCGTTATTTGCCTTCGGGTGGAGTCCCGCGTCCTTGCGTAACCCCACCCCCACCCCCATCGTCTTGCCTGTGGTGCCGTGTTCCCCCACTTCACCTCGGCGTGCCCCTCACCTTTCAGCCCTCCGGTATGACCTTTACACTCTGGACCCAAGGGCGTGAGTTTTTTCAGGATGAAGGTGGATGTGTGACCAGCGCGTGAATGACGCAAAGTATGCGAATGAGGCAACCAGAGCCACAAGCCACAAGAATTTCTTGGCGCCTGGGGCAAGGTGCCATGGCTAGCCCTACCCAGCCCGCCCCAAATATCAATTTCAATTTATATGGCACTTAGTATGATAATACTTGAAACAGTCGCTTAATATGTGGTATACTATATATTTTTATATTGAGCATTTCTAATGTTAATGGCACCAGACATGAATACATTGTTTTAATAACACCACAATCAATTGTCCCACACATAAACCAAGTAATGGTCAATTGACGAATATCTTGATTATACTCTTTGATTATGTTCAAAAGCTATGCAATATTGTACTTCAATATCGGATAATGTTCCACCATCGAAATACAAATACCATTTTCAAAAATGTTTATGGCACAAATGCCATACAAATATATCCATACATTGTGTTTATATTTCGGACATACCACAAAACTAATGGTAACTATTCATTTCAATCTGTAATGTTTTATCCACGCACACGTGACGAGCTTTATCAATATTGTCAGATGACAGTAGTCCTTCTCCATCGTGACAATGTCAGAGCCCGATAATGCCGGACTGCACGTGACCATAAGGACCATCTTGAGTGGACTGTGCCATCCTACTATTTTTTTTATTTTATCAAGTAAGGCCCACTGAGTTATAAAGTTCTTTTTAAGAAGCGACCTGGCCACAAATGACAGCCCAATGAAGTGTCTTATGTGCACATTTATAGCAGCCAAATACTCTTAAGCGCATGTTTCTAAACGTGGAGGGAAACCTGGAGAAAAATCCACACGACCACGGGGAGAACATCCAAACTCCAAATATACAGGCGTCGGGGTCGGGATAGATACCAGGCGAGGTAGTTAACATCTCGCCGCCGTGGCGCCCCCATCCAATCCATTGTACAGGGTGGTCCCAGACATATGGGTGGTCCAGATGTCATGTGACCCCATCTAATTGACCCCTCACATTTTTATTTCAATTTTAAACAAACTTGACTTTAAAAAATATTAAGTTTTAGAGAATCAAATGTGGGTCACAAGACATGTGGTCCATCCTGAAGAGCCCAGATTAGGAATCCGTAGATTTGTATCTCTTCAGCCCTTTGAAGTACTGTAATTGCTTACATTGGCAATATTTTGAAACAAATATATCACTGCCTGTAGGAGGTGTTTCCCATTTACACCGATGTATCATCTAATCATGATGGCCGGCCTGCGCTCAATTCGTTGCTGGTGCAAGTGCGTAGAACAGGATGGGAGACTGTAACTTTTACTTAACCGATCAAGAAAACAAGGGGGAGCTTTAACTTCATTTTATGGCATCCCGTCATGGAACACAACACCTGTTCCAGAGATAAAGAATGTCAATGTGCCCTCAGGTACTAGACTGATAATAATCCTGCCCAGTGATGTCGTAAATGTTTATGACACTGGGCATATCACGTAGCACTATGAGACGCAATGCTTGGGTAATCCAGGGTGTGAGCGGCTGCCATCGTGGGGACTGTGCTAACGTCTGTTTGGCTGTTAGCATTAGGGCAAATCTTTAGCACAGGTTGACTAGTTTATTTAGGACTAGCAGTCAAGCTTGTGTTGGGAGCTAGTTGGCTCGTGCGGCTAGAAGATGGAATAGTGTATCAAAGCCTGTTTGACTTGTTCATTTAGGACTAGGGATAATGTTAGGGCCTGGTTGGCTAGTGTGTTTATGGTTCGTGTTAAGTGCTGAATGGCTAGTGTGGTTAGAGTTGGGGATATAGTGTTTGGGGCTGAACGGCCAGTTTACTTAAGACCAGTGTTGTGGTTAGTGTTAAGAACTCGTTGGGTAGGGCCAGTGTTAGAGGCTGGTTCGTTAGTGTGTTTAGAGGTAGGGCAAAGTGTTAGTTACTGGGTTGCTCGTGTCACGATAAGTGTTAGGGGCTGCTAGTGTGCTTAGCGGTCTGCCTCGTGAGAGCTCGGATCTAATTCGCTTGTGCACTACGCGCCCTAAGAGTTTAACCTGGTTACCCCATCGTGTCCTTCGCTGTTCTTTTAACGTGGCTACTGTTGTTCGAGATAGGGCTACGGTGTTATTGGCAGTTGTGGTTAACAGGAGGGCCAGTTAGTGCTTAGGGCTGCTTGGTTCAATTTGGTTCACAAGGGCAGGGTTGTACAGCATCTACATTCATATGCTATGTAAATGCAACTCGTAATATACTCGATACGCACACATGGAATGGTGAAATAATTATAGGTAATATGCCCAACATAATCAACATTTCCACACGAGCAAAAATCAACAGTTAAACTAAAACTAAACATTTATTTTTCTTTTACCAGGTAAGGCCCACTGAGCTCTTTTTCATAAGCGACCTGGCCACAAATGACAGCTCAATGAAGTGGATTATCACGTGGAAATGTATAGCAGCCAAATACTCTAAATGTAGATTTATAAATGTAGAGGGGGAAAAAAGGCATTCCTTGTAAACAATTTAGCATTTAAAAGTAGACGTGTATTTGAAGTATTGATTTTTCAAATCCCACAATGATCGTGTAGTTAAAGGTTGGTCTGTTATTGGACACGTGGCATATGGCCACGTCACGTTCTTGAATTAGAAAAAAATCTCCCACATCATGCAAATCTCTCTCGGTGTTTGGTGTGTGCATTTTAAGTCGTTTAATATTTTAATAGAATTGTTTACAGATCTGCGATACAATAGAAAAAATCGTCTTAAGCAGAGAAAGCAAGGCAAATTACATGCACACACGCGTCTGCAGTACATTTCACCGACATGCATTAAACAGGTTTTCTTCATTCATACGAAACCTGCGCAAAGCGGACAAGACATTAAGCAACGTCACCTTGTACGCAACAACAAAACTGAGATTTACAAATATCCATACCGTTGAAAGAACGAGTTTTATTTAATTCATTGAACTTTGTTTATTTGATTATCCATGCATAAAACACAAACGTGGATAACACCGGGTGTGGGATGGACTCAATTGCATCATTAACTAAGAGACATCTATCTATATTCGATGTCTAAGCTAAAGCGACAAAACGAAACTTTGTTTATTTTACTAGGTAAAGCCCAACTGAGCTAGAAAGCTATTTTTCAGAAGCGACCTGGATATCACAATTGATAGCTCAACGAAGTGGCTTATTATCATCACGTGGAAATTTACAGCAGTCAAATACTCGAAATACGTGATTCTAAATGTGGAGGGGAAAAACCGGAAAAAAATCCACGCGATCACGGAGGGAACATGCAAACTCCAAATATCCAACAGGCGTCACGGTCGGAATCGAAGTCACGACCTCCTGTACGCAAGCGAGGTAGTTAACATCTAGCCACCGTGGCAAACGATGATGAGCTCTCAAGGGATGGTGACATTGAAAGGCAATCGATATAAAGCACCTTGTAAAAGCCTTACAGCCAGGATCATGGTCATACATTTGAGGCAATGATGCAACTTCTGCAGCTGTTGCACAGGTTTCCCCCTTGCGTGGGCTCATCAGCACAGCGCAGTACATTTGACCCATTGCCACGGCGACACATCCCCTGCTGTTGTAAACCGTTAACCTGGAGCCGAATCCGATCAATTTCGCAACTTTGTTTGCACAGTGACCACGTGACGGAAAGTCGCGGCGCGAGTCTTGATTAAAGCGGACAGATGTTCACCGCTGTTACCGATCGTTGCTCCCAATGCGCTCATTTCCTTTCCCTTCGATAATCATCGGTGTTTGCAGTTCTACATTGCACACGCTTTGTCAATAATTACATCCAAAATGTGCCGTGTAACTGTGAGAAAAATAAAAAAACAGATAGCGCGCGTGTGTATGTCTCGTGTATGGGGAGCGGTGGTGTAGTGGTAAGCGCTACGATGCGGTACGAACCCGGCGACTCGAGTTCGATTCCCGTTCACGGCCACCAACACCGGTGGCGGTTATCTGAACCGATCCTGGGCCTCCCCCTAGGTCGACTCAGCCTCAAATGAGTACCTGGTGCGGTGTAGTAAACATCGCCACTGGGGAGACAAAGGCGGTCGGGCGTGGTGCTGGCCCTCTCGAGTATCGAGTTGGCCTTCATAGGTGCTACTCGCTAACAGCACTTGCCCCAACAGCTTGTGTAAGGCTACACGGGGGATCTTTGTTTTTTTATAGTATAGAAGCCCATAGATTTGGGGGGAGGTGGAGGAGTGTTCTATACAAGACCAACACCAACTGAAGACTAAGAGCCCCAGCCCTGCTAAATTCTTATTATAGTCAAGCCCAAAGAAAGTGTTTGTACAAACATGAGTGCGATTAGGTAATGGGGGGCCTTTCCTCGTACACACAGCAGACGGAAGCTTGTGTTGCCTCCGAAACGTCGTGATTTTTATTTTATTTTACTTTTATTAATTTTAATGTTTTACCTACGTTACTTTACCGAAAAAACCTAAGAATATGAAACAGGGTGGTGGTGTCCAGAGCCAAAGCGAATGGTTTCTAAATTATTACAATTATATAATACGTGTCAAAAATGTAAGTTAGGATTGTATCATAGGAATTGAGATCAACACACTCTTAACAATTTGAATTCAAATTTAACCTTAAGATTTATATTCCCAACGTCCAATGCACAACTTTACTATTTAAAATGAATTTTATTTGTCATTTCATTTGAATGACTTAATCACACCAAGCTGCTTTGAAGATTAATATTTAAAGCAGCCTTCGAACATGTGTGAATAAGTGGTTAATTGGCATGGTTAGGGGTGGAGGAATGGGGCGAGTGGAGTTTGATGGTAGTGGTGGAGAGATGGTGGTGTTGGAGAGGTGGTGTGGTAGTGGATATGGTGGCGGCGGTGGAGAGATGGTGGTGGACGTGGTGGTGGAGAGATGGTGGTGGTGGAGAGATGGTGGTGGAGAGATGGTGGTGGTGTCCATGCCGAACGCGACGGTTGCGTGGTGGCACTCCGTCCGCACCCATGCGTAGCCAACCGTGCTCATCGGAGGCTGCGCTGGAGGTGGGCAAGCGACTCAGAGTCCACGCATGAACGCCTGGGGGACCAGGAGGGTGAGTAGTAGCAAGCCCAGCGCCGGGATGGGCGTCGACGCAGAGGAGGGGGTCGTTTTCGGCGCTGACGTTGACACCGTGATGGTCGACGTGGCGAGCGTGCTGGGCTTGGCACTGGTGCTCGCCGTGGCGTTGCCGCCGGCCGTGGCGTTGTTCTGCAGTGAACAATTGATAACCTCGCCTTCGTCATGTTGGCAAACTGCCACCGTGGACTGGACCACGGGGGTGATTTTTCCGCGACACAAGTAAATGGATAGTGAACGTTTAACACGTAGTGGTAATAGTAGCAGCGCTATCACGACCAGTGTTATCCACAATAGAGGCCTTTGGGTCAGATCGCGTGAATATAAATGTCGTTAAACCCGCCACCACCCGACACAACCAATTTACATGTTGTGTTTGCGTAACAAACCTTACTAATTGGCTGTGTCGGGTGGTGGCGGGTTTAACGACGCATTTATATTTACGCGATCTAATCGAAAACCTCTATTATGGAGATAGTAAACGTCTAACTTTAGTTAATAAAAACTAAGAATAAACATTTGCCCGAGCAGATCGAACACCATGCAAATAATACGACTGCAATTACTTCACGAGGCAAACAACTATAAAATAAAGCTTCTGACATTTGGCTATGTATGCATGTTGAAAGAGAATGTAATGAATTACATTTGAAGGATCGGGTAAGCAACTTGGAAGTTCGGATTATAGCGTGGAAAGAAAGTGTTGTTCACGAACGATGGTTTGTGATGGGTGGGATACTTGTGCAGCCTAGAAGAGGGCAGGTGACCGAGATGGCCATTGCAATGGCACCGAGAGGTCGTGGCCAAGGGAAAGACCTACATTCGCGTGCTGCTGATGATGATGATGACGAAGCTATCCGAGAGGATCTTGGAGGTTTAGCAAAATCTCAGAGATCGAGCAGAATGAGGTGATGGTGAGGTGTGATGGCATCGTCAGAAATGGCCGCAATCTCGTCTCGATCTCGTCGCAAGTCGCCTCCATCTCTGCGTTATCCGCCAGGCCAGCTTCCAAATGGCTGAACGACAGGCATGCGCCACCACCCTCCCAACTCTAACGTGGGACAAATGTGCATTCGCTTAAAGAAGAAGAAGAAGAAACCTTTTTCAACTAAATCGTCTTTAAGAATTGTAATCTTAAAGACGAGTCCCTTGAAAAAGGTTACTTATTATTTTCTTCTTCTTCTACTTCAAGGAAAGGAATCGCACATCAGAGACAGGGGCGGCGATTCTAAGACACTCGCAGAAAACCGACAACACCACCGATATGGAGCGGAGGGCGAGGGTTGTGGTGCGGGCACCCACGGCCACACCCTCAGTCTAAGATCCCATCAGTGCCGAAGTGAAATTTTACTCTAAGAGTAGACCTTGAAGGTCAACTGTTAACTGCAACTGCTTCGGGATCTGGCAACAAAGGAAAGGAAGAAAGAAGGAAGCAATGGCAACAAGGTCTGGTGATGGCATTAACATCGCTGGTCACGATGAACTCTTCATTTTAAATCGAATACCTCCCCAGCCGCTCCAAGTAAGCTGCCTCTTAATCGGCTACGAACCCCCCGCCCTTCCCCCATACAATCAACAAAGATCAGAGAGAGTCAAACATTTACAACATTTGCCTAAACATAACTGTTGATATTATATTTCAAGTACATCGTCACACAATCGTCAAGGGGACGGCTCACCAGAAATGCTTTGTCGGAGATTAAATGTGCTATTTTGTACGACTCTATGCTGAATGAAATCCCATTCTTTGGTTACCCCAATTTATACAATAATTTATTTTCGCCACTTGAAAATCTACATTCTCAATATAGATAGACGAAGAGAGAGTAGAGTCGATTCATTGCACAAATCTGCAGATCATTTAACCACATTTACTGCATGGCACGAAAAACCCACAACGTTACATGCATGCTGGTGATGATGATGGATTCAGGCAAATGTATATTCCTTTGTACAATTAAAAAACACATCATCGGGCCTCAAAAGTCAGTACAATCGTTTAACAACATTTCAGAGCAACACTTCTAAGAGCCCACGGAGGTAAAAATAACAAGACGTTTATGCTTACAGCAGCCGAAATCACTTGGAGGAACGCTGGCAAAACGATTAGCAGCAGTAGGATTGTGGAGGTCTTCATGTCTGCTTTTAAAATAAGCAGCAACAGTGACTTCAGAAAAAGCAGTTACGTTAAATCTTATGTTCACGTGCGTCTTCACTCCGACTGTGTCTGAGCTGGAGATGTAAGCTGTGATCTCAGGCGATCTCGCTTTTAAAAAAAGGATTGAGATCCTTGTAATCTGACTCCTGCTTAAATAGCTTTCGGTTTCTTATCTTTTCTGTCTAAAACCTGGCTATTTATAAACACGCCTCCCAACCCGGCCATGCCATTTACTTCTGCAAATGTTTGCCAATGTGGCATTGCAATAAAAAGTTTGATGACAAAGTGTTATATATTCCTGCTGATAAACATTTCTCATCAATTACTTCTTCTCTTCTCTTCCTTTTTCTCCGCTTGTCCCTCCACTCCTTCCTGTCCCTCCCCTGTACCCGTTTGTGATCCCTAAGTACCCCTCTATCGCTGCCACTCATTCCTCAAATCTTATACGCCCCGTGCCTTCTAAATCATTGCATTCTGTCACCGTTTTTGTAAGCTATGCCAAGCGCCTTGAGTAAAGGCGCTCTTAGAATATAAATGAGATTAGACAATGTCGTTTACCAAGCCACAACTGGATGAAGGCCGCCACAAGCCACGTCAGTCATCGGGCTTGTTTGACCATACTTTACCACGCTGGTGAGTATAGATTGCTCGGGGAGGAGGTGGGAGGTCAGAATCAGTTCAGATACTGAACTCGTATCGTGTGGACGTGTAAGTGTCATCCCTTCCAGGGGTTCCCATGGACACTGACGTGTTTCCCCACATGTCAAACACGCTTCAATTAAAACGAGATTTAGAAACACAGCGTGGCTGTCTCGGGACCACAATCTTTACTGCATCATCATCATCGTTGTCGTCAATATCATCAGCGGCAGCAGAAGCGGCATTATTTAACGTCCATTGGCTTCAAAGCGGACGTTAAAGATGCCGTGATGTCATTCGTCAACCTGCCAAATTCAAAAATGAAATTGCATCACAAATTACTCAATTTTGGATTACACACTGCTATTACCCCCCCCCCCCCCTCCTGAGAGAAAGTCATGACACTCGTTGAGGCTTCGCTAGGTAGTTACAAATGTAATAAAAATCCAATGCTCGGTAAATTAAACTCCATCTCTGTAGCTATTTCGAACAATCGATGTGCTTTGTGTGCAGACCGACCGGGGCGGGGGGGGTTGACGGACAGCAACAGAAGACTCGAAAAGAAGATTGTCATTAAAACCAGAACCATCTCGTTGAGCAGCAGCATCCATGTGTTCTCATGATCAGCACAATTATCAACAAAATAGTCATCATCATCTTTTATCACCATTACCACTATCATATTCATCATGCACAAGCATCAGTTTATCAACAACATAATAATTATAATTGGTTCTTTACCCTTCTATCTGGCAACAAAACTGACACCTTTTTGCAAGGAGTCATGTTTGCATAGACCGCAATACCTGCAGTCATAATACAAACAAAAGAACATAACTCTGATAATGTGCACTGTCCCTGAAGTTGATTGGTCCACACCCGAGACAGCTTTCCTTCGAGCCTAGTCTCATATGGGTTGGACCAGATGACGCCAAAAGGCGCACAACTCAAGGACAATGCACCATCAGAGTATGAGAGCTCGGGGCAAGCATCTACACTATGGGGACCTCATTTGCCAGTAAAAATATGATAATTGGTTCTTTACCCTTCTATCTGGCAACAAAACTGACACCTTTTTGCAAGGAGTCATGTTTGCATAGACCGCAATACCTGCAGTCATAATACAAACAAAAGAACATAACTCTGATAATGTGCACTGTCCCTGAAGTTGATTGGTCCACACCCGAGACAGCTTTCCTTCGAGCCTAGTCTCATATGGGTTGGACCAGATGACGCCAAAAGGCGCACAACTCAAGGACAATGCACCATCAGAGTATGAGAGCTCGGGGCAAGCATCTACACTATGGGGACCTCATTTGCCAGTAAAAATATGATAATTGGTTCTTTACCCTTCTATCTGGCAACAAAACTGACACCTTTTTGCAAGGAGTCATGTTTGCATAGACCGCAATACCTGCAGTCATAATACAAACAAAAGAACATAACTCTGATAATGTGCACTGTCCCTGAAGTTGATTGGTCCACACCCGAGACAGCTTTCCTTCGAGCCTAGTCTCATATGGGTTGGACCAGATGACGCCAAAAGGCGCACAACTCAAGGACAATGCACCATCAGAGTATGAGAGCTCGGGGCAAGCATCTACACTATGGGGACCTCATTTGCCAGTAAAAATATGATAATTGGTTCTTTACCCTTCTATCTGGCAACAAAACTGACACCTTTTTGCAAGGAGTCATGTTTGCATAGACCGCAATACCTGCAGTCATAATACAAACAAAAGAACATAACTCTGATAATGTGCACTGTCCCTGAAGTTGATTGGTCCACACCCGAGACAGCTTTCCTTCGAGCCTAGTCTCATATGGGTTGGACCAGATGACGCCAAAAGGCGCACAACTCAAGGACAATGCACCATCAGAGTATGAGAGCTCGGGGCAAGCATCTACACTATGGGGACCTCATTTGCCAGTAAAAATATGATAATTGGTTCTTTACCCTTCTATCTGGCAACAAAACTGACACCTTTTTGCAAGGAGTCATGTTTGCATAGACCACAATACCTGCAGTCATAATACAAACAAAAGAACATAACTCTGATAATGTGCACTGTCCCTGAAGTTGATTGGTCCACACCCGAGACAGCTTTCCTTCGAGCCTAGTCTCATATGGGTTGGACCAGATGACGCCAAAAGGCGCACAACTCAAGGACAATGCACCATCAGAGTATGAGAGCTCGGGGCAAGCATCTACACTATGGGGACCTCATTTGCCAGTAAAAATATGATAATTGGTTCTTTACCCTTCTATCTGGCAACAAAACTGACACCTTTTTGCAAGGAGTCATGTTTGCATAGACCGCAATACCTGCAGTCATAATACAAACAAAAGAACATAACTCTGATAATGTGCACTGTCCCTGAAGTTGATTGGTCCACACCCGAGACAGCTTTCCTTCGAGCCTAGTCTCATATGGGTTGGACCAGATGACGCCAAAAGGCGCACAACTCAAGGACAATGCACCATCAGAGTATGAGAGCTCGGGGCAAGCATCTACACTATGGGGACCTCATATCAGAGTTATGTTCTTTTGTTTGTATTATGACTGCAGGTATTGCGGTCTATGCAAACATGACTCCTTGCAAAAAGGTGTCAGTTTTGTTGCCAGATCGAAGGGTAAAGAACCAATTATCATATTTTTACTGGCAAATGAGGTCCCCATAGTGTAGATGCTTGCCCCGAGCTCTCATACTCTGATGGTGCATTGTCCTTGAGTTGTGCGCCTTTTGGCGTCATCTGGTCCAACCCATATGAGACTAGGCTCGAAGGAAAGCTGTTTCGGGTGTGGACCAATCAACTTCAGGGACAGTGCACATTATCAGAGTTATGTTCTTTTGTTTGTATTATGACTGCAGGTATTGCGGTCTATGCAAACATGACTCCTTGCAAAAAGGTGTCAGTTTTGTTGCCAGATAGAAGGGTAAAGAACCAATTATCATATTTTTACTGGCAAATGAGGTCCCCATAGTGTAGATGCTTGCCCCGAGCTCTCATACTCTGATGGTGCATTGTCCTTGAGTTGTGCGCCTTTTGGCGTCATCTGGTCCAACCCATATGAGACTAGGCTCGAAGGAAAGCTGTCTCGGGTGTGGACCAATCAACTTCAGGGACAGTGCACATTATCAGAGTTATGTTCTTTTGTTTGTATTATGACTGCAGGTATTGCGGTCTATGCAAACATGACTCCTTGCAAAAAGGTGTCAGTTTTGT
Organism: Lethenteron reissneri; assembly: GCF_015708825.2. Lineage (NCBI taxonomy): Eukaryota > Metazoa > Chordata > Hyperoartia > Petromyzontiformes > Petromyzontidae > Lethenteron > Lethenteron reissneri. Next base: position 9,147,850 of record NC_083784.1, read on the forward strand.
TGCCAGATAGAAGGGTAAAGAACCAATTATCATATTTTTACTGGCAAATGAGGTCCCCATAGTGTAGATGCTTGCCCCGAGCTCTCATACTCTGATGGTGCATTGTCCTTGAGTTGTGCGCCTTTTGGCGTCATCTGGTCCAACCCATATGAGACTAGGCTCGAAGGAAAGCTGTCTCGGGTGTGGACCAATCAACTTCAGGGACAGTGCACATTATCAGAGTTATGTTCTTTTGTTTGTATTATGACTGCAGGTATTGCGGTCTATGCAAACATGACTCCTTGCAAAAAGGTGTCAGTTTTGTTGCCAGATAGAAGGGTAAAGAACCAATTATCATATTTTTACTGGCAAATGAGGTCCCCATAGTGAACATAATAAATTACCATTATCGTCAATAAATCATCACCATCATATTAATTTATCATTAAAACGATGACACGATTTAAGACTCTATAAGATCTCCTTTACCAGTGGCAAAATATAGTGGTAGGTTTTTACCCTTTTAAACTGGTACAAAACTGACACCTTTATTCAAGGCATCATGTTTGCAATAACCACAACACAAGTAGTCAAAAAAAGCAAATAAAAAGAAGCAACTCTGATAATGATAATAGGCACTGTCCTTGAAGTTGATTGGTCCACACCCGAGACGGCTTTCTTTAGAGCCTAGTCCCCATTGGTGTTGGACCAGATGACACCAGAAGGCATACACCTCAAACACAGTGCAATATCAGAGTATTGAGAGCTCGGGGTAAGCATTTACTCTATGAGATCTTTTTTACCAGTGGCAAAATATAGTAGTAGTAATGGGGTATTGTAGGGCATCATATGCTCTGTTTGTCTCAGGAATTCGTTTGATGGTGTTGTCTTGGTATCGAAGCACAATTTCTCTCTTACCATGTTCCTCACCCACCATAAGAACAAACTCATAATGGTTCGTGACATAAAGTCCTGCTCACAAGAGAAAAGTTTGTGAGGCAACAGACACAATGGCTGTACTTTGTTGTCTTAAGTAAATGAAATAGAGCAGTTAGTATGCAGGGGAAAAAAGCGTGTTATGTAGTGTATATCTGCTGTAATCAAACATGTTGTTTAAAAAGATAGCGGCGAGCGAAAGTGAAAAATGTAACAGATAGTGACAAAATCCTGCTTGCAAGAGGAAAGTTTGTGAGGCAAAAGACACAATGGCTGTATTGTGTTGCCCTAGCCAAAATGGAAGAGCAGTTAGTATGCAGGGGAAGAATGCGTGTTACGTAGTGTATATCTGGTGTAATGAAACATCTTGTTAAAAAAATTAGCGAAAGATGCAGGAAAATAGTACTTAACATTGCTGTGGTGAGGCCTAGTCTAAGCTGTCTTGTGGTTGTTGTTGTTGTTTGACTTGCATCCCACTGGGATTTTTGCACACAGCGTTGGTGTACAGTGTTTTTTCTGCAATATTTTTGCTGTCTTTTCTTGGATTTTCTGTTTGCACATAGTCACATATTCACTTTAAGTTTTTTGTTTGTTCATGTTTTTGTTTTTTGTTTGTTGTGGTTGCACCCGATTCAAGAGCTGAATGGCTCACAGGGCTATACCTAATAAATGAACATGATCTAGTCCCATGCAGAGTCCCCGGCCTCGCCTAGATTCCCAGCCGGCCAAGGTGGCACCATGGCAGGCTGGGGCTGGGCTGCTATCCCTCACCCCTCCCACCCACAACCCCCACCCCCCCTGCCCGCTCAGCATCTACCGACTCTATAGTAGTAACTGCACACATTGGGGTGGGGGGGAGAGGACATCACACTGTGAAGAATTTACCTCAGCATTTTGTGTATTTTAATTGCATTTTTAACGCGAAATAAAATTTCCCCCTCACCCCCAGCGAACGCGTGTGAGTTGGTATGGTCGAGCGCGCGCTATGTAATAAATAAACGAAAACAGCACTAAATTGCTAATTAAACTACTCTAAAGGTGACTGACTCTAAATCACAATAGCGCTGGCTCAGCACGGGGCTTGTGGCGTGATACCTGGCTACTTTTTTTTTACATAAACCCCAGGGTTCGCGAGCCAAATCCTTTCCAAGTTTCGGGTCGCACACACACAGACAGACAAAGAATGACATGTATAGGTTAAAAAGATCAACAATATCCTGTTCATCATTTTCAACATCGTTGTCTCGGCCTCGCTGTGCGCTGCGTTGCACCACTATCCAAGTAGTTAACCTCGCATTCAATAAACCTTCAGAGCCAGGGTAAACATCCGACTCCAACGTATTTAATAAATAAAACTAGGTCAAACTTATGGAAAAACACAACACAAAATACAGCATCTGTTAATACTTGCAATATCAATACAATGAATGAAACACTGCAGCATCATCACATTGTCTTAGATAATATGAATCTCAACAATAGGTCTTGGACGGACCAGGCACCTACATTAGCACTGAATAGCTATACAACAAGAGAATAAGCGACTGTGTTAAATGAGGTCACTTTATGTAATCACCATACTGCAGTCTAAATGTAGAGTGCTGCATACAACACTGAACTGTGGATGAGATACTTCTTCATCCTTGCTCTCAAGAATGCATTAAAGTTACATGGGCACAAGTCTGGCTCGACTTGTCCAACTACAAATAACTTTCACAATAATGCAAGTGGCAGGCTTCATTGTTAACTAGGCCCCATATTCATCATAACAATGTCATCATCATGGCTTGGCTTCGCGAACGAAGATCTAGGAAGGACATCCACGTCTTCTGCAGGCACGCTGGTGGCTGACGAGGCCTATGCGGGACAAGCAGGTCCTGCCACAACAGCTGCAAGTATAGGTCTGATCTGGGATGGGTGCTGAGGGATCATAGTTCTTCCTCCTCCTCCTTTTGTCCTCCATACGGGCCCTGCGGGTATCTTCAAATAAGGAGGTGGCCTGGTGGACTGTGTGCCGCCAGGAGTTGCGATCAGCTGCTTGTGTTGCCCACTGACGATGATCGATGCAGCAAGCAGTGAGGGACTTCTTCAGGGAGTCTTTGTATCACTTTCGTGGTGCCCCTATGTCGCGATGGCCAGAGGACAGTTCCCCATACAGCACAATCTTAGGTAAGCGGTGGTTCTCCATCCTGGCGATGTGCCCTGCCCAACGAAGCTGTGTCTTGAGGACCATGGCCTCGATGCTGATGACCTTCGCTGACTTGAGGACTTCAGTGTTGGCGACGAAGTCACTCCAGTGAATATTGAAGATTGTGCGGAGGCAGCGCTGATGGAATCGCTCGAGGAGACTCAGGTGACGACGGTACGTGACCCAGGACTCAGCGCCATACAGGAGAGTGGTCAGCACAACAGCTTTGTAGACGTTGACCTTTGTGGCTCTTTTAAGGTTGCTGTTGTTCCAGACACGTTTGTATAGTCTGCCAAATGCACTGTTTGCCTTGGCCAGCCTGTTGTCGACTTCGTTGTCGATCTTGGCGTCAGACGAGATCACGCACCCCAAGTAGTTGAACTGGTGGACAGCTTTCAGTTCTGTTTGTTCAATGAAGATGCTTGGTGGATGGTGCTCCTCATGGGGTGCGGACTGATGATGAACTTCAGTCTTCCTCAGGCTGACTTCAAGGCCGAAGATCTGAGCTGTTTTCGCGAAACAGGACGTAATTCGCTGCATAGCTGCCTCTGTGTGAGCAAGGAGGGCGGCATCGTCAGCAAAAAGCAGCTCCCTGATCAGTTGATCCATGGTCTTTGTGTGGGCCTGCAAACGCCTCAGGTTGAACACGCTCCCGTCGAGACGAAAACGGATGTATACGCCATCAGCGTCGTCGAGGTCCTCTGTGGCCTGCTGGAGCATCATGCTGAACAAAATGGTGAACAGCGTGGGAGCAAGAACACAGCCCTGTTTCACGCCATTTGCAATAGGAAAGGGCTGCGAGAGATTGTTGCTATGTCTGACTTGTCCAAGCTGGTCTTCATGAAGCTGGACGATCATGGTGAGGAACTTCGGTGGGCAGCCTAGCTTTTCCAGGGTTTTCCAAAGTCCCTGCCTGCTCACAGTGTCAAACGCTTTTGTCAGGTCCACAAAGGTGACGTACAGTGCTTTGTTTCGCTCCCGGCACTTTTCCTGAATCTGCCTCAGGACAAATACCATGTCTGTGGTTCCCCGGTTGGCTCTAAAGCCACACTGGGTCTCTGGGAGGTGATCTTCAGCTATTGCGGGTACCAGTCTATTCAGCAGTACTCTTGCGAGGATTTTGCCGGCGACGGACAAAAGTGTTATGCCACGATAATTGGAACAGTCTGATTTCTCCCCTTTGTTCTTGTAACAGCATTATAAAGGTATTTACAGCATTATAACGGCAATCCTAACATTATAACAGCATTCCCAGAATTATAAGAACATGAACGAACTTACAGACAAAATCCCGCAATGAACAGATGCACCCGTCTTCACTGAGATGCTAATTGTGCCTCCATTTTGTCCTCTGTATAACGGCTGACACCCCCGCCTGGCCTCGTGACTTACAGACCCTTAACTCGTAACTTCCTGGTCACGTGACCAAACTCAACACCATCATATCATTAAGTTACTGTGTAAACACACCCCCATATCTGCTGTGGGGCAGAACAATCATCATCTTGATCGTTGTCGTCACCATCATCGTTTCTAAGTGGTGCTAAGCCATATTTGGGGTGAGCTCTATAATAGCAGAACCTCTCGGTGCAAGGTGGAGCGATGGTCGGTCTCACACCGAGCAAGAAAGGCCGGCTCACTCTGTCGGCGGGGGCAAGCATGCGGACTAAAATAAACTATTTCAACTATTTTTGTTTACCAGGTAAAGCCCACTGAGCTATATAGATATATTTTTTTAGAATCGACTTGGCTATGACAAATGATAGTTCAACGAAGTGGCTTGAAATCATGTGGACATTTACAGCAGCCAAATACTCAAAATGCATGATATTGATTCTAAATATGGAGGGGGAAACCTGGAGGACTCGGAAAAAAAATCCACGTGACCACGCGGAGAGAGAACATGCAAACTCCAAATATCCAGGCGTCAGGATCGGCATTGAATCAACGACAAACTGCATAGCAAGCGAGGGACTTAACATCTCCTAGCCACCGTGGCGTCACCCCTCCTGGCTACTGATTGTCTGTTGGGGAAACATTTTCACAGGCACGGTGGGGGCCTCATACTCATTCCGCACAACAAATCGGGCACATTAAAAACAAAACATGTACGTTGAACAAGTAGGATTTAGTGCCCTCAATGCGATTATGGATTTCATTATTGGACAGCGTTTGCGAGATGCAATTGCATCCAATGTTGAGATATATGACCGAAATTATTATCCATTATAAAGGTTTTTGGTTAAGATCGCATAAGTATGAATGTATCATAACCCTCCATTACCCGACACAGCCAGTAAGGTTTGTCACGTAAACAAAACGTGCTAATCAGTTACTAACGTCAGCCCACCGGTGTGTTGCAGAGTAAACCCACAAGATTAACAATGTATTAATATTATTATGCTTTTTTTGCGTAATTTCTGCCTAGCACTAGATTTACAAATGTGTGCACCCAATCAAACTCTTACGTCAGTTAGGGTCATGTGCGTTCAAGTCGTGCGGGGGTTTACTTCAGCTGATAATCTCTCTCGGGGAGGGGGGTGGAGATTGGGGTTGATAAAATCAGTACAAAGTGTGGGGGAGGGGAGCTGAGGTCATACTGTGGACAGAACATGGAATTTCCACCACTGGCTTAAAGGGCCCCAGTGTACACATCATCAACGGGGGGGGGGGGGGGTCGTTGAGTTGAGCAAGACTTTGCCTCGCCATGAAAACGTCAACAGGTCAACAAATCACTTGTTGCCAATGAGAAATGTAACGAGGACACCGCGTGCAATACACGTGCTGTGACGCCAACACACGTCGCCTTTATTCAGGCACAGCGGTAATGATGCCCTGGGTTGGTTCTTGAAGCTTGAGCTCCATCTCTTATCCAACATCCCCTCTCTCCTCGTGCTGTCTCCTTTTATACCTCCCAAGCCCCCCTCTCTGGAAGCTTCCATCACACCACTCCCTTTGGTCAATCCCGACCCTTCCCCACCAACAGTTGTCTCGGCCTCGCTGTGCACTGCGTTGCACCACTATCTGAGTAGATAACCTCGCATTCACTAAACCTTTAGAGCCAGGTTGAACATCCTACTCCAAACGTATTTAATGAATTGAATGAGGTAAAACTGATGGAAAAACACAGCACAAATACAGCAAATGTTAATACTTGGAAATATCAATACAATGAATGAACACTACAGCATCATAACATTATCTTAGATAACATGAAACTCAACAATATATCCTGGATGAACCAGGCACTTACATTAGTACTGAGAATAAGCTACTAGTGTTAATTAAGGGCGCATCGTGTAATCACCATACTGCAGCCTAAATGTACAGCACAACAGATAACACTGAACTGTGGATGAGATATTTCGCCATCCTTGCTCTCAAGATCCCAACAAGGTTACATGGGTACAAGTCTGACTCGACTTATTCAATTACAAGTAACATTTACAATAAGGCAAGTGGCAGGCTTCGTTGATAACTAGGCCTCATATTTATCATAACAATTTAACAGCATTATAAAGGCATGTACAGCATTAGAACGGTCATTCTAACATTATACCAGCATTCCCAGTATTATAAGAACATAAACGAACTTACAGACAATGCTTTTTAAAGTCCCAAAATGAACAGTTGTACCTGTCTTCACTGGGACGCTATTTGTGCCACCATTTTGAACTCTGTGTAATGGCTGACACCCTGACGCGTGGCTGAGAGGATGTCCAATCGTAACATTCCGGGTCACGTAACCAAACCCAACATCAAAACAGGAAATTCCTGTGTACACACACCCCCACGCCTGCTGTGAGGCAGAACGACGGTTCTGCCTACAGTCTACCACTCGCTTTCCCAGCTTTTTTACCTTTCAAATATTTCCTCCAATCCCTTTCAATCAGCGCCTCCCAACCAAGCACTGTGGAGGCTTCTCTGCACCAATGGCAGGCCTTGGCCTACTTTCTAATTGTTTGTCTGACCATACACTTGTTTCAGGTAAGCGGTCTGTTATCTCGGCCATTTCACACACACAACCGTGGTAAGGTATCAAAGCCTTCTGGAGGAGCCAGCTGCTGCAACACGGCGCTTCTAACCCACAATGCACCCTGGTATGCAGCATCTTTGAGGTCGGGCATCCTGAACGGGTAGTAATGCGTCTACAGCTCGATTATTCTGACAAAAGAGATACATTCTGGCCTCGTTCACAGAGATGAGAGAGGGCTTATTCTTCTTCTTGGTTCTTTCGGTAAAGTCACGTAGAAGGGAAGTAATAAAATAATAAAAATAAAACATAATAAAATAATTTTCACGACGTTTCGGCCACAACGCAAGCAGCCGTCCTCAGGTGGAGAACAGGTCCGTCAAGTAGACAGAGTCTGAATGGTACGCTCCAGGCTTGGAGCGACTATTTATGCTGAGATGGAGGGGCGAAGAGCGTCTTGACAAAATAATTTGCATATCAAGAGGAATTTACCATATTTATGGGAAATGCAGATATGCGATTAGCACTACTTGTGAAATGCGTAGGAGGTTTGGCGAGGGGTTTAAAGTCATTATGCCCATGCATTATGCAGGATTAGCAGCTTCAAAGGGAGGGAGTAAGTCAGAATTAATAAAGGGAAGGAATGTTAATAATATGGCGCCGCAGCCACTAATATGCTTATTGACTATACCTTGTCATATTACACTATGTTTTATTCTACCCACTCAACTGTATAGCACACTGCTATATATTCACTATAAAATTACTGATACTATATATTACCTTATACATTGTATTAAACATTACACTTTAATACTATTTATTATTATATAATATGCTATACACTATACCATAAACCGTCGTGTGAAAGGTACTAAGAGAAAGCAACGAAATATGTCAATGGGAGAATGGTGGTAGGAAGCTTGCAGCGGAGCAAAGAATCCATTCTCTGCGGAGTGCATATCAAGAGGAATTTAGCATATTTATGGGAAATGCAGATATGCGATTAGGAGGATTGGCGAGGGGTTTAAAGTCATTATGCCCATGGATTATGCAGGATTAGCAGTATCAAAGGGAGGGAGTAAGGTTAGAATTAATAAAGGGAAAGAATGTTAATAATATGGCGCCGCAGCAACTAATATGTTTTTAGACTATACATTGTAATATTACACTATGTATTATTCTACCCACCCAACTGTATACCACACTGCTGTATATTCACTATACAATTACGATACTATATATTACCTTATACATTGTATTAAACATTACACTTTAATACTATTTATTATTATACAATGTGCTATACACTATACCATTGACCGTCGCGTGAAAGGTACTAAGAGGAAGCAACGAAATATGTCAATGGGAGAGTGATGGTAGGAAGCTTGCAGCGGAGCAAAGAATCCATTCCCTGCGGAGAATACAGGATATATAGTCAATGTCAGTGAGTGGAACGCGGTCTGAAAGTCACCGTAAACGTGGACACAATCAGTTAAGATCCGAAATGGTTTATTACGTCCTTCCAATGATTGCTAAGCCGGAATCCATCTTCTCGGTTAAAATTGTCTCTGTGTTTGTATATGTGGATCGCCTCATGAACGAATCTCTCATGGTAGCCAGATGGCTTGCAGAGAACCTCTGTCTTGGATAAGTCAATATCATGTGAACCCACTGAATTGTAACAGTGATCTGCCACGGCTGAGGTGTTTGTCCTACAGTGTTTCAAGTCTGCTTCATGTTCACGGATGCGGTCCAAGACATGTCGTTTGGTTTCTCCAATGTAACTGCTACCACAGAGGAAACTTATTTTGTATACGCCAGGGTACTGTATGTCTGGAACCACATCTTTTACAGACGGGACCAGATCACGGATTTTATGTACTGTGTTGAATCGGACCTGGATCTTGTGTTTAATCAGGATTTTGGAGATCTTTTTTGTGACCCCAGCAATGTAGGGTAAGGTGATGGTCTTGAGAGGCTCCTCAACAGGATCCTTCTTGATGGTTGGAGTGATGGCTTTGCGGATTATGTAGTCGGAGTAACCATTAGCCTTAAGAGCTTGGCGTACGTTTTTGAGTTCACTGGCAATGTGTTCCTGGTCGGAAATGCATTGGGCTCTATAGTATAGAGTCTTGATGAGGGAATTCTTCTGGTATGGATGGTGGTGGGAATCCGGTTTTAGGTAAGCATCCGTATGGGTGGCTTTCCTGTAGACAGAGTAGCTCATTGAACCATCCGGTCTCCTTTTAATTAGGCCATCCAAAAAGGGTAGCTTGCCATCTTTTTCGACTTCCATGGTGAATCTGATGGCTGGGTGTATGGAATTGATGTGGTCGAGAAATTGGTCTAGAGCAGGCCATGTGGCCAGATGACAAAAGTGTCATTTACGTACCTCTTCCATAAGGTCGGGCGTAGAGTGGCAGTCTGGATGGCGTCAGTCTCAAATTTCTCCATGAAGACGTTGGCTACAACTGGAGATAGGGGGGAGCCCATTGGGGTGCCCTCAGTTTGCTTGTAGAAAGTTCCATTCCAGGTGAAGTATGTATTGGTTAAGCAGTGTCTCACCAGGGGGGGGTACCCCAGCATTCAGTCCTTGATGAACCAAGTCTTCAATGATTGCGATGGTGTCAGGTACAGGAACTTTGGTGAATAAGGAAACCACATCAAAACTGACAAGCAGGTCGTCTGGGGACAGGGAAATCCCCTTGATTGCCGATACCAGGTCAGTAGAGCTTATTCTGTCATACATGACAACAGGAAATTATGGGAATATTAAGCTGAATGAACGACCCAAAAGCAAAATGAACTCAACACTCCAACAATGGTTCCAAAAACTGAAACACGTCTGCAAGAGAATACAAGTTATAGGGAAAAAGTAAAATCAGAAACATCAACCAGACCAAGCAGATTAAATAAATCCAAGCACGGACCTCCATTCACATTACAGGCACTGCCGGAGTCTGGCGAATGCCACCACTTCATCCACTTTGGTGTCTATCCCCAGTCGTCTCCCCGGCCACCGCCTCATCCAATCTGGTGTCCATCCCCAGTCGTCTCCCTGGCCACGGCTTCATCCACTTTGGTGTCCATCACCCAGTCGTCTCCCCGGTCACTGCTTCATCCACTCTGGTGTCCATCCCCAGTCGTCTCCCCGGTCACTGCTTCATCCACTCTGGTGTCCATCACCCAGTCGTCTCCCCGGTCACTGCTTCATCCACTTTGGTGTCCATCCCCAGTCGTCTCCCCGGCCACTGCTTCATCCACTCTGGTGTCCTTCCCCAATCGTCTCCCCGGCCACTGCTTTATCCACTTTGGTGTCCAGCCCCAGTCGTCTCCCCGGCCACTGCTTCATCCACTCTGGTGTCCTTCCCCAATCGTCTCCCCGGCCACCGCTTCATCCACTCTGGTGTCCATCACCCAGTCGTCTCCCTGGCCACCGCTTCATCCACTCTGGTGTCCATCCCCAGTCGTCTCCCTGGGCCACTGCTTCATCCACTCTGGTGTCCATCACCCAGTCGTCTCTCCAGCCACTGCTTCATCCACTCTGGTGTCCATCCCCAGTCGTCTCCCCGGTCACTGCTTCATCCACTCTGGTGTCCATCCCCAATCGTCTCCCCGGCCACTGCTTCATCCACTCTGGTGTCCATCCCCAGTCGTCTCCCCGGTCACTGCTTCATCCACTCTGGTGTCCATCACCCAGTCGTCTCCCCGGTCACTGCTTCATCCACTGGTGTCCATCACTCAGTCGTCTCCCCGGTCACCGCTTCATCCACTCTGGTGTCCATCCCCAATCGTCTCCCCGGCCACTGCTTCATCCACTCTGGTGTCCATCACCCAGTCGTCTCCCCGGTCACCGCTTCATCCACTCTGGTGTCCATCACCCAGTCGTCTCCCCGGTCACCGCTTCATCCACTCTGGTGTCCATCCCCAATCGTCTCCCCGGCCACCGCTTCATCCACTCTGGTGTCCATCACCCAGTCGTCTCCCCGGTCACCGCTTCATCCACTCTGGTGTCCATCACCCAGTCGTCTCCCCGGTCACTGCTTCATCCACTCTGGTTTCCATCACCAGTCGTCTCCCCGGCCACTGCTTCATCCACTCTGGTGTCCATCCCCAGTCGTCTCCCCGGTCACTGCTTCATCCACTCTGGTGTATATCCCCAATCGTCTCCCCGGCCACTGCTTCATCCACTCTGGTGTCCATCCCCAATCGTCTCCCCGGTCACTGCTTCATCCACTCTGGTGTCCTTCCCCAATCGTCTCCCCGGTCACTGCTTCATCCACTCTGGTGTCCATCCCCAGTCGTCTCCCTGGCCACCGCTTCATCCACTCTGGTATCCTTCCCCAATCGTCTCCCCGGCCACCGCTTCATCCACTCTGGTATCCATCCCCAGTCGTCTCTCACGGGCTTTCAGGGATCAGTACACAATTTTATTTTACCAGGTAAAGGGACCACTGAAGTTTGTAGCTCTTTTTCAGAAGCGACCTGGCCACCACGAATGATCGCTGAATAAAGTGGCTCATCATGTGGACATTTACAGTAGCCAAATACTCTAAACCACACGTTGATTCTAAATGTGGAGGGAAAAACCGGACGTACCGGAGGAAAATTCATGCGACCACGGGAAGAACACGCAAACTCCGAATATACAGCAGGTGTCAGGGTCGGGATCAAATCCACGACCTCCTGTACACCAGGCGAGGGAGTTAACATCTGGCCACCGAGGTACCCGAAAGTCACCACTTTGAAAGACCTAGTTCCCAGCAAGTTGGCCGCAACGAATCAATGCAACCCGTTGATGGTGTTTCAGAGTTGCATCAGGTGCACCTGATGCCACCACCATAAGTACATTCATGACCTGCTAGGCCAGTCCAGTCATTCCAAAACTCCATTGCTGCCATTAACACTACCGCGGTAACAAAACCCATCCGATATACACAGGAAAGAGCTGGTGAGAATTGACACAGCGTGTTTGGGTGAGTCACCATGACTTTCACGTTACAGCACTGCGTTGACAGCCGCTATAGTCTGCAGTGTTTTTAAGGGAGATAATGCAGTCTTAAAAGGCAGCACAATAACGTTAGACATCAAGGACCTAAAAAAACTCATCTTTCCACATTCGCCAATTTACATTGAAACAACACTCGCCTCAATCAATGTGCAGGTGAATGTTTTGACCGGCATGGAAAGACGCACCAACGAGACATGTTTTTTTGGTACCCATAATCCTCTGTCGTAAGCCAAAACTGACACCCTATCATGACAGCCCGGCTATTCAATTATTAAAATATGTAATCAATTACTGGACCCGTTATCGGTTCGATTAACTTAAATTAAATCGGATAACACACAACAAACTGTTTGGAAAAGTGTAACCTCTGTCTGTCGCTGGGTGGGAGGAAATGGGCGGTGCTTGGTGAGGTTATGAGGATTAAGGATAAACCAAGCACAGAAACAGTAATGAACCTCATGGCGGGACCCCGGGGTCCCACAAGCCCCCGGCTCTCGCATGAACTTCGTTGCGATGTAATTTTATGTCTGTTGAAGGCGAATGATACGGCAATCTATTCCTCTCGACGAGCTCTACACGATGCGCTAATCAAAGTTTAAAAGTTTTGTTTCTTCTGCGCATTCGTCTTCGCTGCGCTTGATAGACATGACAACAGAATGATCCGCACCAGGTGGGTCACGGTGTTTATGTGCGCGGTGGGACAGAGTCGCCAAAAAATAATTAATTACTTCATTAATTGCGCTTTTGACTGCCGTTTATTCGGGATCCCGGGGACCCGCCATAAGGTGAAATTGTAGACCAGTGTTATTTGTGGCCAGGGCCTTACGTCTGTTAATTTTTTTAGTTTGAATGAAAAAAAAGTAAACATTGCCCAGCCACAGAATCCCAGAACCGTCAGAAAAACGAATGTATTCCGGAAGTCCCTCGGTTAACGTTTTTAATCCGTTCAAAGAAAACTGTCAACCGAAATAACTTAATTGAATTCACTTATAAGTTGAAAAATCTGTAAAAAAGAAGAGAGCTGTCTTTCCACTGCCGTTAACAGAAAAGGCATCATATTAAACAAAGCCGTGGTCGAAACGGCTCACAAAGGGGCGTCGCTGATTGGCTAAGGGCATGCCTCAGCCCGGCTTCCGAAATTAGCATTGAGTAACGCTCATTCCCTTTGTGGTTTAATCAACACCAGTGAATATTTTTTTTTCACATGGAGATACAGATATAATGAAGGAGACGCGGATTATTTTGTTAATTATATTTTCCGCAACGTCAGAAATTATAATTTTAAGTTACGTATTATATAACTTTGCGTTAACCTTGGACCCATTTCTTAAAGAGAGGATCCTTATCGTTGATATTTGGCAAGTTTACCAGCATTAATGCGAGCAAGCCTGACTTTACTGATGTGTCGAAACGGGTCCAGGGTTTTCACGTAGTGAATAAATGCTACTTCAATTATTCACTCCCATAAGGCCGTGTGGCCGATGGGTTATGTAAAATATACTTTGCTCTATTTTTCCTGTCAAGACCTACATGAAGGAGGCATTGTTTGCTTATCTAGTTTCTCATTGGTAGTGGTGAAGGAGTAGTGGAAATTCCATGTTCTTACACCAGGGCCCAGTCTTTCATGTACATTAACCACTGTTCAAATCCTACAAGGTGGTACCTATTTTATCGACCCGATAAGAATGATGGGGCTGAGTCAACCCCGAACTAGGATTTTTACTTTGCGAGCGAATCGAGCACTTAAATCATGTAGCCACGTGATGGTGTTTGTGTTCGTCTAACACATATATCACAAAAACCAATTGTTTCATTTCAAAAGACTTGCTGTGATCCAAAGAGTCAGAAAATGTGTTTTAGTGTTTAATCTGCTTTCGGCCAATTAATGAGCGTGGGTACACGTGGAAGGAAACCGGAGTGAAATTTCGTCGCATTTCCGACCATCACACTACCTGACCAATTAACCGCCCGCGCCCAACACAGTGTTTTGTACGTGGTCTGTAACACAATGTCCTGCAGATGTTCACAACGCCGACCGTTTCACATATCCGCCCTTACCGCAGTGTCCCCCATGAGTCAGTTGGATACGAGATGTAGCACTTGGGAGTTGATGAACACGTGCCAAGAGTTTAAAAGTCTTCAGTCGTCTCCATCTCAAATGAGCACGGCATGGCCATGCACCCCGTTTCGGTCCCATTCGGGTATGTGTTCACTCTCCAACACACCGATGTGCTGAACTAATAACTAATTTACATGTTTTGTTTTTGTGACAAACCTTACTAATTGGCTGTGTCGGGTGGTGGCAGGTTAAATGACACATTTATATTTACGCGATCTAACCCCGCGTGCAAAATGTAAACACATATTGCAAATAAAAATGTTAACGTTAGTCCAAACCATGGGGTCCTATGAGAGGCAAAACGTTTACCGAAAAAACTTAACCGATATCACTGTTAACCGAGGGACTAGTGTAAAGTGTTTAAAATTACACTTATCCTGTGGCCTGAAATTAAAAATATAGCTATAAATGACGGACGTATGAACTTATTATGTATTTTGATTATAGTGCGCTGCTACAGCTATTGTTAATCCGGCTGTTATGGATTGACTTATGCAGCTAGCGAAGGATGCTAGGTTTAGTGATGTGTGTTGTGTGTCGCTAATGTAAACTTTTAATCACATCTGTTGGAAAAACTGTTACGTTGTTTACATAGCATTGTTTTAGTAAGTTTAAGAGGGGCTTGGTTTGGCCCGATTTTTTTATTTAGTATAGATTTATACTTAAAATTTGTATCTGTATTGTATTCTGATTGTTATTGGGATCAAACATCGAAATTTATTTGTTTGCCCTTTCTGTATGCAGCATGGACGGGTTGTGCTTTTTGTGTACGATTTTATTGTTTACGTATGTGATGTTCAGATTTGTGTACAATTAATTTTAGGTGTATCTTGTAATGTTATTGTTTGTTGTGGTTAAACCCAAATCAAGAGCCGAATGGCTCACAGGGTAAATCCTAATAAATTTAACTGAAACTGGTACACAGAACTGGAGGCTTTACCAGGGTAGAGAGATGACAGCCTTAGTCTGTGTCTACTTGAAAACCCTAATGTGACATTGTTGGGCTGTAGTGTTCGTCATAGGATGAATGTCCCGCAGGGCACGCTTTGGGATTTTGTATGCACACATTTGAAGTGTGTTGTACGTACGTATATTAAGCTTCTTTCGCACCGTGTATACGCCAACCGCGCTGATGGAAGTACCAAAGGACACCCGTTGTCTGGGAGGCCCGTTTCCTTAGGCTCTGGCTCCCATAACGTTGTTTTTAGGATATCGTCTTTGTCCTGTTAATGTATGCATCTGTTGCACACTCGAAATGAACTCGAAATGAAGGACGTGGGCAGGTGCTCCAAATCAAGGGCAAACACATGTATTGTAGTTAATCTGTAAAATGCAACAGCACGTGTGTCACACACAGCAATTCTTCAACCGAGTCGCCATTAACTATTTGACTGGTGTACAAGTGCCGTTAATCAATAACAGTTTTCTTAAACCCAAATCTACTACTAATAAACCATCTTTGTCTTTGACAATAACCTTTGAACTTCACTATTCACATATTACTTTAATCCTAAGCTGTATGTCTATCTATACCATCGACTTATATCGGTATCTTACACCCATTACCTGTACTGTATGTGTACAATATACGTACTGTACGTGTCGCCATTGTATCACGTACGACTATGCATGTGTTCTATTCTCAATAGCATTGCAAGTAGTCATACTCTGGGTGCATGGGCATGGTTATAGACTAAACAGTATTAGGGTTAGAGAATTACAATTACAGTATGTAATTACAGTGCGTCATCCTTTCCAATGCACAGTGATAAACCCCCTCCAATTGAATATATCACAAACTAACAATTCAAAGCCAAGGTTGAAGTCTAGAACAAGTCTAGAACAAGTCTAGAACAAGTCTAGAACATGTCTTTAACAATCAAAAACAACCTTTGGGTCCTTTACCTGTAAGATGCAACAGCACGTGTCACACAGAGCAATTATTCAACCGAGTCGCCATTAACCATGTGGCTGGTGTACAAGTGGTTATTCAATAACCCTGCCAGCCCCCTACAGGCCCAACTCCGTTATCACATGCTGGTGTACACACATGCATCGATGTACTACACAGCACATCAGGACTTTCATAAAATCACACTTTACTCCCTTGCTGCACAAATAAATAATTATAAGAGTGATCCATTCCTAATGTGCCACACATCTACATTTTAGACGGGAGAAATCAAAGCCATATCGGTACATCATCAGCACTTTCTTTTCATAGAGCCTCTAAATTCGCATGGCCTCTGAATGACAAGTGCAACATCATCCCAAAAGCAATGTTCTGTAGAATCGAAGGCAAGTAGAATGAGAAACGGAGAAAATAGAACGTGAACAACGTAGAGTGAGTGGTAAGAGGTAGATTCAGGAGTTTGAGGAAGTTAGAGGTTGGGCAGTGCCATCTTAGTAAAAAAAATCCTTGTCTGCACCTCAATTACACAAGGGCATGACCGGATTCTCAAATCTGAAATAAGCTGAGGCCATCATACGACAGCTACACCTGATAACACGATTTAACCGTGGGTGGCTCCTCCGATCGTAAGCCAAGAATCTCGGGCAGTGTCAGCTCAACATTATGTTATTTTGTTGAGATGTATATAGCGCCCTTACCAAGGCGCTTGACAGCAATTATATAATTTTAAATAGCATGATAATCATTTGACGTGAGGAATTGGGTTATTGTAAATGGTGGTGTAATTTTGATGTAGTGAAACAAGATGGATTGATAAAGAGGGGTTAGGGTAGGCCTGGTCGTAGCTGGGACGGCAACAGAAATCTGGGGGGCTAAGAAGTAATGATACATCGTTGTATTGGGAAGACAAAGGTGGGTGGCGATGGACTGGAGCCAGGAGGGAGAAGAAGGGGAGGTTACCGCGATCGAGTTCAGAGCACCTCCGACGTCCGCAATGTCCGCGTAGTGCAGCAGTGGAGTCCCGGTCAGACCGGTGACCCAGAAGGATGCGCAGCCTCGGCCCGGCACACTTGCCACGGACACAAAGTTTCCTTCCATGCCTGGCATGCTGACACTGTGAAGACTCCCCCGGGGGGCAGGAACTTGACCTCCCATCCAGGGGACCGCAAAAAGCCCCGATAATTTCCTGGGGCTGCCGATACCTCAGCGGCCACGTGGCCTGGAAAAGGAGCTGCCTGACGCGGGCGACGGAGTGGCCCACCAGTCACGCGGGACGGCGAGGGAGTCGCACGGCGCCGGCGACGGTGCGGCCCCGGCGACGGTGCGGCCCCAGCGACGGTGCGGCCCCGGCGACGGTGCGGCCCCGGTGGGCAATCGCCGGCAGCCGGGCCACCAACAAGATGCCCAGTGGGTACAGGGGCAAGCAGGAAACGTGGTCGGGGTGCGGCGCCTCCTAAAAAGCAAAGGCATCGCCAAAATAATAACTCAAACAAGTGACAGTGGTGGACGGGGAGAAGAAGGGGAAGAGAGAAGGAGAGTGAGGTAGGGGAGGTAAGGGATGGAAGAATGAAAGTAGGGATCGAGCAGATGGCTGCTGCTGCCAGCTTGTGCGGCACTGCTGTGTCAGAGCATCAGCTAGTGCTCTGACACAGCCATCATCAATTCTGAGAGACTCAGAGAGACACTAGACCCAAGCGGCGTTTACGACTGTTGAAAGGCTGACGTTGGATGAAGCCTGACATCGGAAATATAGTGGGCTTGCCAGAAAAGTGGGCTGGTGGTTCAGCATGATAATGAAAACCCCCAAACGCCATGCCCAACAATCCCAAACTAAGTAACTTTATTGAAGTCCATCTGTTTGGACCTCTGTTAAAAGCTACGTGAGGAAAGTCGTTCGATAGGGATGGGGCTGTGAAAGCAGTAAGTCTAGCCACAGTTATACAACCACAAGATTTCTATGCCACTGGCATGAGGACGCTTGTGGGCTGCTGGAATAAGTGTACATTAGTATCAGCTGACTGTGGAGACATTGTAGTATTAATGTGCAGGAACGTTGTCTGAAAACATGACTTGTCTCTTTCGTTCTTGAAGCACGCTCGCAATTCGTTTGTGTAATCGCTGCTGCCACTAAAATAAATACATGCACCACCTTGGAAATAAAAAGTTTCTGCAATTGTATCACGACCCTAATCGTGACACCATAAAATCTCATTGGAGGGGTAACATTAGCGTGCCTAATGTCTGTGTCTAACTATATCTTAGAACACGGCTCTTTCATAAGACAAACCTGTGACAGCTGCTACACAAGCAAACCTTGATGCTGCTGCCGATTCTGCCGATCATACACAAGATTCCGATTATTTATGATGGTTGTATTATTGACAGCAATGACGATAAGTGCACAGTAGCAGCAGGCTCCATGTCAACATGAGCACACCTCGATAAACGCCATTTGAATTGCTTCCAACCCACATGGCAATCCCACTTCATTTGCTCTTTTGATGATTATATTGCTGGCCGCGTTATTTTTTTTAACAATGTGACAAAAACAATTACGCTGTATTTATCCATTATTGTTTTGGGTTCGTCCACGTGGTAGTTTTATGCTAAACGTTCTTCTCGTTAACCCCTCCAACACCCGAAAAGATTGCCATGTTCACAAAAAGTCCCATTTACACGTGTAGTGTAATAGCGCCGGCTGGTGGACAGCAGCGGCAACTGTGATGGACAGACAGTACACACGCCGGTGGGTATGTTGGCAGAGAGGAGAAACTCGGGTAAGGGTCATGGAGGACCCCATCTGGAGGCCCCTGGAACCTGCTAGTGGGTTCGAGAAGGGAGGTGCGGTCAGGACAGAGCCAGGCCGCACTGGTAGGATAAAAGGAGCCGAGAGAGGGAGCTCGAGGCTGCCGGTTCTGAGAGTGGACTCGTCTCGTCGTTGCTGTCGTCTCGTCGCCGTCCTCGCCGTCGTCGCTGCCGTCGTCGCTGCCGTCTTCGCTAGATATTGTGCTGCAAGATAGTAGTTGGCTGTCTCAATTAGTGCCGTCAGCGTTAGACGGCTAGTGTTGTGTACAGGCTAGGCTAAGCGACTGTGGAGAGTGTGTGGACAAGACCGTGAACGTTGATAATAAAGAACGTGCCTCCTACAAACCTTGTCTCCGAATCACTGACACTACACACGTGCCAATCAATGTGTTAATAAATTATGACCAATAAACGCTGCTCATCTGTGGATTAAGACTTTTCACAAAAACCGAATTCAACGTCAACATACAGTGAAGGAAAAAAGTATTTGATCCCCTGCTGATTTTGTATGTTTGCCCACTGACAAAAAAATGATCAGTCTATACTTTTAATGTTAGGTTTATTTGAACAGTGAGAGACAGAATAACAAAAACTAAATCCAGAAAAACGCATGTCAAAAATGTTATAAATTGATTTGCATTTTAATGAGGGAAATAAGTATTTGACCCCCCTGCAAAACATGACTTAGTACTTGGTGGCAAAACCCTTGTTGGCAATCACAGAGGTCAGACGTTTCTTGTAGTTAGCCACCAGGTTTGCACACATCTCAGGAGCGATTTTGTCCCACTCCTCTTTGCAGATCTCTCCAAGTCATTAAGGTTTCGAGTCTGACGTTTGGCAACTCGAACCTTCAGCTCCCTCCGCAGATTTTCTATGGGATTAAGGTCTGGAGACTAGCTAGGCCACTCCAGGACCTTAATGTTCTTCTTCTGGAGCCACTCCTTTGTTGCCTTGGCCGTGTGTTTTTGGTCATTGTCAAGCTGGAATACCCGACCACGACCCATTTTCAATGCCCTGGCTGAGGGAAGGAGGTTCTCACCCAAGATTTGATGGTACATGGCCCCGTCAATCGTCCCTTTGATGCGGTGAAGTTGTCCTGTCCCCTTAGCAGAAAAACACCCCCAAAGCATAATGTTTCCACCTCCATGTTTGACGGTGGGGATGGTGTTCTTGGGGTCATAGGCAGCATTCCTCCTCCTCCAAACATGGCGAGTTGAGTTGATGCCAAAGAGCTCAATTTTGGTCTCATCTGACCACAACACATTCACCCAGTTGTCCTCTGAATCATTCAGATGTTCATTGGCAAACTTCAGACGGGCATGTATATGTGTTTTCTTGAGCAGGGGGACCTTGCGGGCGCTGCAGGATTTCAGTCCTTCACGGCGTAGTGTGTTACCAACTGTTTTCTTGGTGACTATGGTCCCAGCTGCCTTGAGATCATTGACAAGATCCTCCCGTGTAGTTCTGGCCTGATTCCTCACCGTTCTCATGATCATTGCAACTCTACGACGTGAGATCTTGCATGGAGCCCCAGGCCGAGGGAGATTGACAGTTCTTTTGTGTTTCTTCCATTTGCGAATAATCGCACCAACTGTTGTCACCTTATTGGAACCTCATTTGCCAGTAAAAAATATGATAATTGGTTTTTTACCCTTCTATCTGGCAACAAAACTGACACCTTTTTTACAAGGAGTCATGTTTACATAGACCACAATACCTGCAGTCATAATGCAAACAAAAAACATAACTCTGATAATGTGCACTGTCCTTGAAGTTGATTGGTCCACACCCGAGACAGCTTTCCTTAGAGCCTAGTCTCACATGGGTTGGACCAGATGACGCCAAAAGGCGCACAACTCAAAGACAATGCACCATCAGAGTATGGGAGCTCGGGGTAAGCATTTACACCATTGGAACCTCATTTGCCAGTAAAAAATATGATAATTGTTTTTTTACCCTTCTATCTGGCAACAAAACTGACACCTTTTTTACAAGGAGTCATGTTTACATAGACCACAATACCTGCAGTCATAATGCAAACAAAAAAACATAACTCTGATAATGTGCACGGTCCTTGAAGTTGATTGGTCCACACCAGGGAGAGCTTTCCTTAGAGCCTAGTCTCACATGGGTTGGACCAGATGACGCCAAAAGGCGCACA
This sequence comes from Lethenteron reissneri, assembly GCF_015708825.2. Lineage (NCBI taxonomy): Eukaryota > Metazoa > Chordata > Hyperoartia > Petromyzontiformes > Petromyzontidae > Lethenteron > Lethenteron reissneri. The sequence goes on from NC_083784.1 coordinate 9,168,937, forward strand.
ACTCAAAGACAATGCACCATCAGAGTATGAGAGCTCGGGGTAAGCATTTACACCATTGAAACCTCATTTGCCAGTAAAAAATATAATTGTTTTTTTACCCTTCTATCTGGCAACAAAACTGACACTTTTTTTACAAGAAGTCATGTTTACATATGTAATAAAAGGACTCGAACACTTCTTTCTGTCTTCGTGTCTTTATTCAGGTTCACGTCTTTACCCACACGGCACTCTGTTATAACTCCTGTATTTGTGTAATGCGGTTGTAAACGGCCCTTCTGAGGTGCCGTCAGGGGGGGAGGAGTTAGGTCACGTGGGGGGAGAGGGGTTGAGTATAGAAGGAGGGGAACCGGAAGAGCAGGGGGAGTGACTGGGAGCCAGGAACAGAGGAAGGCCACGTAGGGCGAAGCGGGGTGTGGCGAGATCGCCACGAACACGGGGGAAGCGAGGATCGGCACCGTTGGCCAGCGGTGACCGACCCGAAGCAGCAAGGAGGCTGCAGTCAGCAGCGGGGCTGCACAGAGAGAGTGGGCAGCGGGTCTGCATACAGTGACAGCCAGAGGGTCTGCACATAGGGGTAGCAGCGAGTCTGCAGGGAGGAGGTTACAGTAGATGAAGCAGAGAGTCAGAGGGGTGAGGAAGCTATAATAGCAGTGAATAGCCGGGGGCTACAAATACAGGAGTTATAACAGCGTGCCGTGTGGGTAAAGACGTGAACCTGAATAAAGACACGAAGACAGAAAGAAGTGTTCGAGTCCTTTTATTACACTGGAGTCAGAAGTGAAACGGCATGGCGAAACAACTGAGGAAGAAGAATATCCCATCTCCGGCGTCGGCTTCATCATCGGACGACGACGATCTTCCTCCTGAGGTCGGCTTCACTTCGGCGGAGGGAGAGATCCGTGAGGGCCCGGGTGTGGAGGAGGTTGCCGCTGCGTCCGACCCATCTGCGTTGAAGGACGAAGATTTAAGATGGACCCGGATGGCGGAGCAACTGGCGACCCTAAAAACCGTCATCACGGAGTTGTGTGACCTTGTCACGCCAAGGGCGGCGTTGGTAGGTGATGGTGGTGATCGGCAGGAGCCCGGGTCGTCTTCGATGGCGCCGCCATCGACCACGCGGCGTGAAGACGCCATCTTGGGCGTGGCGCACCACGGAAGGCGGGAAGCCGCCATTTTGGGGCCGCCACGAGGATCGTCCGCCATCTTGGAGACACCGCGTTGCGACGCCTTGCTGAACTTGCCGCCGGAAGAGTCGGTGACGGACGGAAGCAGGCCAAGGAGCCGCAGTCGTCACCTTACAACTGTTAAGGAGTTCTCCATCGGGGGCGATTGGAGTGCGTTCGCTTGTCGATTTTTGGCGGCGGTACGAACGGCAAGGTGGACGGACGCCGAGGCGCTGGAGGTGCTTCCGACTCTCCTTGACGATGAGTCTGTTCGTTTTTTTCGCTCTATAAAAGCTGCGAAGAAGAAAACATTGCGTGGAGTGTTCGACGAAATGGCGGACGCGTACGAGCCACCGGATGACGCCCATCGCCGCTTCGTGCAGCGGCAACGCGCACCGGAGGAGTCGCCTGTAGCGTACAGGGGCGCCGTGCTGGAACTCGCGATGGCCGCTTACCCGGAGACGGAGCCTGACCTGCTGGAACCTCTCATCTTGGGGAAGATGTTAGAGTTATCCCGGGATCTGGGCATTCCTATGCCGGCGTGCGGTCACGAGAAACTCACGTCCCGGACCGCGGCCAAGTGTTTGGACGCCCAGTTCAATCTCCGCCGCTGGAAACAAGTCACGGCGTGGACGGGCGGTCCTGTCGTCGATGGGGGGGCCGTAGGGTGGGACCCTACAAAGGCCGTGTACGTGCCGGATGCGACCGGCCCAAAGGAGCTGTCGGCCGCCTCCACTCCGTGGCCGGCTCGAAGCGAGCCGGGGCCGCGGGCTCCGCCGCCGGCGCGGCCACGTCGGGACGGGGTGCCTGCTGCGCGCCGACCCGACGTCGACTGTTTCCGCTGCGGCCGTCGGGGCCACTATGCCAGGGACTGCTGGGCCCGGGTTCCGGGGCCGCCCCAGCAGGGGGCCTCGATCGCGGACGTCCCAAAGAAAGACCCTCCGGCACAGGCAAGTCGGTGCGCACCAGACACCCGGCAAGGCCTGACACCTCACTCATCGCCGTTGTTGTGCGACGCGGATGTTCTAAAATATGGGAGGCCAGTATCTGCGCCTTGTCGCTCGATAACGCAGTGGCGTAAGTTGGCTCGGCGGGTTGTCGCGGCCGCTACAGGTTCGTCCACTGTACCGGGGTCGATCCAAGGGGTGGACGTGCGTATTTTGGTGGATTCCGGGGCGTCCGCGACCATTATTTCGGATGTCATATTCCATCTTTTGAACATCCCACCGGGGGCCGTGAGGCCGGCTTACGCTTCCTGCATCGCTGCGAACGGGGGTAGTATGGGCATCGTGGGACAGGTGGACGCTAATATTTCTATCGGGGGGGTCTCGGCCTCGGGCGTTGTGTTAATTTCGAGGTCCCTGGCGGTTCCTTGCTTGTTGGGCACGGATTTTTTGGCTAAGATGCCCATTTTAATTAGAATCAATGAAAATTGCATTGAACTGCCAGGGGGCCGCAAATTGGCGTTTTACAGTCCACCTGGGGGCGACCGGCTCCGGTTGCCCAGGTGCAGGCGTTATCGGAAGTTTCAGTTGATATTCCACCTGGCTCGCAGATGCTCATTCCCCTACGATACCGGAAGCCGGTTCCGGGTCGGCAGAGTGCTTGTGGAATTTTGCTGTCGCCGTCCGCCGCTGTTACGGGCGGATTGGCACTGGTGGGGGCGCAAACCATTGTCCGTCCGGATCAGCGCCCGTTTTTGCAGGTGTTAAATGCGACTTCTGAAAGCGTGTGTGTGCCGGCTGGTACCGTTGTGGCACACGCCACTACGGCGTTTACGGCTCAGAGTGACATTCCGGACGGGGGGCTGGTGGGTGGTGTTTCACACGACGGAGGGGTGGACGATCGTTGGATCGCCGAATTATGTGCGGAAAATTCGGCCCTTTCCGCTGAGCAGCGTTGTGCGATTCATAAATTATTAGCGAGCTATTCCGATGTGTTTAGCTCGGACGATTTGGACTTGGGACGCACCTCGCTGCTCTCTCATCACATCGAAACGGGGGACGCGGCCCCTATCCGCTTGAACTCGCGTCGGATGAGTCCGGCTGAGCGTGAGCACGTTCGAGGGGCAGTGGAAGACATGTTGAAAGCGGATATTATATCTCCGTCTAATAGCCTGTGGGGTGCGCCTGTCGTGTTGGTTAAAAAGAAAGATGGTAAATTACGATTTTGTGTGGATTTTCGGAAGTTAAATAAAGTGTCGGTGGCAGATGCGTATCCCCTGCCGCGTATGGACGATTCTCTCGACGCCTTGTCAGGGGCTAAGTTTTTTTCAACGCTAGATCTCTCTTCGGGCTTCTGGCAGCTTCCCCTTGACGAGCCCTCGCGGGAAAAGACAGCGTTCCGTACGCCGCAGGGGTTGTTCCAATTTAACTGTCTGCCGATGGGGTTGAATGCAGCCCCTGCCACCTTTCAGAGATTGATGGAGTTGGTATTGACGGGGTTGCAGTGGGAGACATGTCTCATTTATTTAGATGATATTATTGTCTTCAGCCGCACATTTGATGAGCATTTATTGCGGTTGGAGGCCGTTTTTGCCAGAATGCGTTCTGCTAATTTGAAATTCAAGCCTAAGAAATGTCATCTACTGCAACGTTCCGTTCGATACTTGGGACATATTGTTAGTGCGGACGGGGTGGCCACGGATCCAGAGAAAACTGCGTGTGTCCGGGATTGGGCAACCCCCGCCACGGTGGGTGATGTGCGTCGGTTTTTGGGGTTCGCCTCATATTACCGGAGGTTTGTTCCGAATTTCGCTACTATCGCCAGGCCTTTGCATCTCCTTACTGGGAAGGGGCACAAATTTGTGTGGGGACCGCCGGAGGAGGCGGCGTTTCGGAGCCTGCGCGACCTACTGGCTACTGCGCCGACGTTGGATTATCCGGATTTTGAACATCCCTTCATTCTGGATACTGATGCGAGTGACACCGGGATTGGGGCGGTGTTGTCCCAGTCAAAAGGTGGTGTTGAGCGTGTGGTGGCGTACGGGAGTCGGGTTTTGTCTCCCGCGGAAACTCGTTACTGCGTCACTCGCAGGGAACTTTTGGCTATTGTGTATTTTCTCCGCCAATTTCGACCGTATCTGTACGGTCGGTCGTTTATTGTCCGAACGGACCATGCGGCCTTGCAGTACGCTCTTAAGATGGACCAGCCATCCGGACAATTGGCGAGATGGCTGGACACGTTGCAAGAATTCTCCTTCCAAATTCACCATCGGAAGGGTGTGCGTCACGCTAACGCGGACGCACTGTCCAGGTTGCCGCAACAATCCCCTTGTGCGTGTGCGTCGGGGACGCATAGGTGTGGACCGGCTCAGCCCCCCCCTCAGCTTGTCGCGCGGGCAGTGGATGTTCTCGAACCTCCGCTTACACCGGGACCGGTTGAAGGGGGACCGGCTGACGGGATTTTGCGTCTTCCAAGGTCTGTGTGGATTCGGGAGCAAATGTTGGACGATTCTTTGGTGTCGTTACGGAAACGAACGGAGAAGGCGGGTAAGGAAGTCGGTGCGGGTGGTAATTCGGAAACTGCTCTCCGAGATGGGTTACTGATGTGGAGGGAAGGGATACAGGAACACTGGCGTCTCGTTGTGCCTGCGTCATTGCGCTATGAGTTGATTAGATCTTTGCACTGTGACACACTTTTACACCTGGGGGTGCAGAAAACCCTATTGACGCTGCAACGAGACTATTATTGGCACGGCATGACGACGGATGTCGTCGGTCACGTTCGCGCGTGTCCCGATTGTGCCCGCCGTAAGCCGCCTAAACATCCATATGTTCCGCCGATACAATCGATTAAAGTATCTCGGGTTAATGAGTTGGTGGCGTTAGATATTTTGGGACCCTTTCCGCCATCAGCTAAAGGAAATAAGTATTTACTGGTGGGGGTGGAGTACCTCTCTCGCTGGCCGATGGCCTGGCCCTTGCCTGACCAGTCAGCGGCGTCTATCACGGACGCCTTTCTATTTGGGTATGTAATGGACAAAGGGGCTCCGGAGAGGCTCCTTACGGATCAGGGACGTAACTTTTCGTCTAAATTGTTGGGGGAGGTGTGTGCGGCTCTTGGAACTAAAAAGATACGGACGTCCCCCTACCACCCGCAAACGGATGGTATGGTGGAACGGTTGAATCGGACTCTGTCCGCCATGCTGTGCCATACAGTCGGGGAAAACCAATCTGATTGGGATTTGCATATCCCTGGGGTGCTTTCGGCGTATCGCATGACGCCGCACGCGGCTACTGGATACTCGCCGTTTTTCCTTATGTACGGCCGTGAGAACGTGCCGCCGATTCATGACCAGTTGGGAACCGGTGCGAGGGGGCCTGTTAAGCCTCTTCCTGAGTATATTAAGGACAACGTTCGGCGTGTCGCTGAGGCGAGGGAAAATGCCCGCATGGCTACTGCCAAGGCTCAGGCCAGGAATGAGCGGTGTGCCCGACGTTCAAAGGGGGAGTGTCCCTGGAAAAAGGGGGACCTGGCCTGGCTTCATTGCCCACAGGTGCGGCCAGGTACATCTCCTAAATTACATCGACCTTGGCAGGGTCCGGTCCGCCTCATTGAGGTTCCCAACCCACAGTCGGCGCGTGTTCAGGTTGGTGCACGGCGTTGGTTCGTGCACACGTCCCGGTTGAAGCCATACATTGCCCCACGGCCGGATGCGTCATCTCCCCAAGTTGCCTTGCCGGGGTCTGTTGCTGCCGACTCGCCCTTGCCTGTGTCTGCTGACCTTGCGAGAGCGCCTGTCGTACCCTTCACAGACAAGCCGGCCGTGACAGCGCAGGGAGGAGGACCTTCCGCTTGTGGGACGCCGACCGGAGCCGCAGAACCCACGGGACCTGCAGCTCTTCCTATCCCTCCCCGGACGCGAGTACGGGATGTTTCTGGACGCGAGCGGGACAGTGGCGGGCCTCCAATGGCGACGGAAGAACTTGCGCCCGTCGCCCCTAAAACCCTTCCACGTCCCCGCTCGGCGGGTGGGCCGCCGACCGTCCGGGACGGCCCGGCTACCCGTACTCGCTCGAAATCCCTCACGTTTCGTTAGATTGTGTTGTGTTGTGTTATTGTTATAATGTTCTTCAATGCTTCGTGTCTTTTTGCGTGTTGGCCCTTTACACCCGCATTGCTTTTCAGGTTGCAATTCAGCCGAGGTCGGCTGGATTTTCTTTAGGGGGGAGGGTGATGTAATGCGGTTGTAAACGGCCCTTCTGAGGTGCCGTCAGGGGGGGAGGAGTTAGGTCACGTGGGGGGAGAGGGGTTGAGTATAGAAGGAGGGGAACCGGAAGAGCAGGGGGAGTGACTGGGAGCCAGGAACAGAGGAAGGCCACGTAGGGCGAAGCGGGGTGTGGCGAGATCGCCACGAACACGGGGGAAGCGAGGATCGGCACCGTTGGCCAGCGGTGACCGACCCGAAGCAGCGAGGAGGCTGCAGTCAGCAGCGGGGCTGCACAGAGAGAGTGGGCAGCGGGTCTGCATACAGTGACAGCCAGAGGGTCTGCACATAGGGGTAGCAGCGAGTCTGCAGGGAGGAGGTTACAGTAGATGAAGCAGAGAGTCAGAGGGGTGAGGAAGCTATAATAGCAGTGAATAGCCGGGGGCTACAAATACAGGAGTTATAACAGCGTGCCGTGTGGGTAAAGACGTGAACCTGAATAAAGACACGAAGACAGAAAGAAGTGTTCGAGTCCTTTTATTACACTTGTAGCCCCCGGCTATTCACTGCTATTATAGCTTCCTCTCCCCTCTGACTCTCTGCTTCATCTACTGTAACCTCCTCCCTGCAGACTCGCTGCTACCCCTATGCAGACTCCCGCTGCTATGTGCAGACCCTCTGGCTGTCACTGTATGCAGACCCGCTGCCCACTCTCTCTGTGCAGCCCCGCTGCTGACTGCAGCCTCCTCGCTGCTTCGGGTCGGTCACCGCTGGCCAACGGTGCCGATCCTCGCTCCCCCCGTGTTCGTGGCGATCTCGCCACACCCTGCTTCGCCCTTCGTGGCCTTCCTCTGTTCCTGGTTCCCTGTCACTCCTCTTGCTCTTCCGGTTCCCCTCCTTCTATACTCAACCCCTCTGCCCCCCACGTGACCTAACTCCTCCCCCCCTGACGGCACCTCAGAAGGGCCGTTTACAACCGCATTACATCACCCTCCCCCCTAAAGAAAATCCAGCCGACCTCGGCTGAATTGCAACCTGAAAAGCAATGCGGGTGTAAAGGGCCAACACGCAAAAAGACACGAAGCATTGAAGAACATTATAACAATAACACAACACAACACAATCTAACGAAACGTGAGGGATTTCGAGCGAGTACGGGTAGCCGGGCCGTCCCGGACGGTCGGCGACCCACCCGCCGAGCGGGAACGTGGAAGGGTTTTAGGGGCGACGGGCGCAAGTTCTTCCGTCGCCATTAGAGGCCCGCCACTGTCCCGCTCGCGTCCAGAAACATCCCGTACTCGCGTCCGCGGAGGGATAGGAAGAGCTGCAGGTCCCGTGGGTTCTGCGGCTCCGGTCGGCGTCCCACAAGCGGAAGGTCCTCCTCCCTGCGGTGTCACGGCCGGCTTGTCTGTGAAGGGTACGACAGGCGCTCTCGCAAGGTCAGCAGACACAGGCAAGGGCGAGTCGGCAGCAACAGACCCCGGCAAGGCAACTTCGGGAGATGACGCATCCGGCCGTGGGGCAATGTATGGCTTCAACCGGGACGTGTGCACGAACCAACGCCGTGCACCAACCTGAACACGCGCCGACTGTGGGTTGGGAACCTCAATGAGGCGGACCGGACCCTGCCAAGGTCGATGTAATTTAGGAGATGTACCTGGCCGCACCTGTGGGCAATGAAGCCAGGCCAGGTCCCCCTTTTTCCAGGGACACTCCCCCTTTGAACGTCGGGCACACCGCTCATTCCTGGCCTGAGCCTTGGCAGTAGCCATGCGGGCATTTTCCCTCGCCTCAGCGACACGCCGAACGTTGTCCTTAATATACTCAGGAAGAGGCTTAACAGGCCCCCTCGCACCGGTTCCCAACTGGTCATGAATCGGCGGCACGTTCTCACGGCCGTACATAAGGAAAAACGGCGAGTATCCAGTAGCCGCGTGCGGCGTCATGCGATACGCCGAAAGCACCCCAGGGATATGCAAATCCCAATCAGATTGGTTTTCCCCGACTGTATGGCACAGCATGGCGGACAGAGTCCGATTCAACCGTTCCACCATACCATCCGTTTGCGGGTGGTAGGGGGACGTCCGTATCTTTTTAGTTCCAAGAGCCGCGCACACCTCCCCCAACAATTTAGACGAAAAGTTACGTCCCTGATCCGTAAGGAGCCTCTCCGGAGCCCCTTTGTCCATTACATACCCAAATAGAAAGGCGTCAGTGATAGACGCCGCTGACTGGTCAGGCAAGGGCCAGGCCATCGGCCAGCGAGAGAGGTACTCCACCCCCACCAGTAAATACTTATTCCCTTTAGCTGATGGCGGAAAGGGTCCCAAAATATCTAACGCCACCAGCTCATTAACCCGAGATACTTTAATCGATTGTATCGGCGGAACATATGGATGTTTAGGCGGCTTACGGCGGGCACAATCGGGACACGCGCGAACGTGACCGACGACATCCGTCGTCATGCCGTGCCAATAATAGTCTCGTTGCAGCGTCAATAGGGTTTTCTGCACCCCCAGGTGTAAAAGTGTGTCACAGTGCAAAGATCTAATCAGCTCATAGCGCAATGACGCGGGCACAACGAGACGTCAGTGTTCCTGTATCCCTTCCCTCCACATCAGTAACCCATCTCGGAGAGCAGTTTCCGAATTACCACCCGCACCGACTTCCTTACCCGCCCTCTCCGTTCGTTTCCGTAACGACACCAAAGAATCGTCCAACATTTGCTCCCGAATCCACACAGACCTTGGAAGACGCAAAATCCCGTCAGCCGGTCCCCCTTCAACCGGTCCCGGTGTAAGCGGAGGTTCGAGAACATCCACTGCCCGCGCGACAGGCTGAGGGGGGGGCTGAGCCGGTCCACACCTATGCGTCCCCGACGCACACGCACAAGGGGATTGTTGCGGCAACCTGGACAGTGCGTCCGCGTTAGCGTGACGCACACCCTTCCGATGGTGAATTTGGAAGGAGAATTCTTGCAACGTGTCCAGCCATCTCGCCAATTGTCCGGATGGCTGGTCCATCTTAAGAGCGTACTGCAAGGCCGCATGGTCCGTTCGGACAATAAACGACCGACCGTACAGATACGGTCGAAATTGGCGGAGAAAATACACAATAGCCAAAAGTTCCCTGCGAGTGACGCAGTAACGAGTTTCCGCGGGAGACAAAACCCGACTCCCGTACGCCACCACACGCTCAACACCACCTTTTGACTGGGACAACACCGCCCCAATCCCGGTGTCACTCGCATCAGTATCCAGAATGAAGGGATGTTCAAAATCCGGATAATCCAACGTCGGCGCAGTAGCCAGTAGATCGCGCAGGCTCCGAAACGCCGCCTCCTCCGGCGGTCCCCACACAAATTTGTGCCCCTTCCCAGTAAGGAGATGCAAAGGCCTGGCGATAGTAGCGAAATTCGGAACAAACCTCCGGTAATATGAGGCGAACCCCAAAAACCGACGCACATCACCCACCGTGGCGGGGGTTGCCCAATCCCGGACACACGCAGTTTTCTCTGGATCCGTGGCCACCCCGTCCGCACTAACAATATGTCCCAAGTATCGAACGGAACGTTGCAGTAGATGACATTTCTTAGGCTTGAATTTCAAATTAGCAGAACGCATTCTGGCAAAAACGGCCTCCAACCGCAATAAATGCTCATCAAATGTGCGGCTGAAGACAATAATATCATCTAAATAAATGAGACATGTCTCCCACTGCAACCCCGTCAATACCAACTCCATCAATCTCTGAAAGGTGGCAGGGGCTGCATTCAACCCCATCGGCAGACAGTTAAATTGGAACAACCCCTGCGGCGTACGGAACGCTGTCTTTTCCCGCGAGGGCTCGTCAAGGGGAAGCTGCCAGAAGCCCGAAGAGAGATCTAGCGTTGAAAAAAACTTAGCCCCTGACAAGGCGTCGAGAGAATCGTCCATACGCGGCAGGGGATACGCATCTGCCACCGACACTTTATTTAACTTCCGAAAATCCACACAAAATCGTAATTTACCATCTTTCTTTTTAACCAACACGACAGGCGCGCCCCACGGGCTATTAGACGGAGATATAATATCCGCTTTCAACATGTCTTCCACTGCCCCTCGAACGTGCTCACGCTCAGCCGGACTCATCCGACGCGAGTTCAAGCGGATAGGGGCCGCGTCCCCCGTTTCGATGTGATGAGAGAGCAGCGAGGTGCGTCCCAAGTCCAAATCGTCCGAGCTAAACACATCGGAATAGCTCGCTAATAATTTATGAACCGCACAACGCTGCTCAGCGGAAAGGGCCGAATTTTCCGCACATAGTTCGGCGATCCAACGATCGTCCACCCCTCCGTCGTGTGAAACACCACCCACCAGCCCCCCGTCCGGAATGTCACTCTGAGCCGTAAACGCCGTAGTGGCGTGTGCCACAACGGTACCAGCCGGCACACACACGCTTTCAGAACTCGCATTTAACACCTGCAAAAACGGGCGTTGATCCGGACGGACCATGGTTTGCGCCCCCACCAGTGCCAATCCGCCCGTAACAGCGGCGGACGGCGACAGCAAAATTCCACAAGCACCCTGCCGACCCGGAACCGGCTTCCGGTATCGTAGGGGAATGAGCATCTGCGAGCCAGGTGGAATATCAACTGAAACTTCCGATAACGCCTGCACCTGGGCAACCGGAGCCGGTCGCCCCCAGGTGGACTGTAAAAACGCCAATTTGCGGCCCCCTGGTAGTTCAATGCAATTTTCATTGATTCTAATTAGAATGGGCATCTTAGCCAAAAAATCCGTGCCCAACAAGCAAGGAACCGCCAGGGACCTCGAAATTAACACAACGCCCGAGGCCGAGACCCCCCCGATAGAAATATTAGCGTCCACCTGTCCCACGATGCCCATACTACCCCCGTTCGCAGCGATGCAGGAAGCGTAAGCCGGCCTCACGGCCCCCGGTGGGATGTTCAAAAGATGGAATATGACATCCGAAATAATGGTCGCGGACGCCCCGGAATCCACCAAAATACGCACGTCCACCCCTTGGATCGACCCCGGTACAGTGGACGAACCTGTAGCGGCCGCGACAACCCGCCGAGCCAACTTACGCCACTGCGTTATCGAGCGACAAGGCGCAGATACTGGCCCCCCATATTTTAGAACATCCGCGTCGCTCAACAACGGCGATGAGTGAGGTGTCAGGCCTTGCCGGGTGTCTGGTGCGCACCGACTTGCCTGTGCCGGAGGGTCTTTCTTTGGGGCGTCCGCGATCGAGGCCTCCTGCTGGGGCGGCCCCGGAACCCGGGCCCAGCAGTCCCTGGCATAGTGGCCCCGACGGCCGCAGCGGAACAGTCGACGTCGGGTCGGCGCGCAGCAGGCCCCCCGTCCCGACGTGGCCGCGCCGGCGGCGGAGCCCGCGGCCCCGGCCCGCTTCGAGCCGGCCACGGAGTGGAGGCGGCCGACAGCTCCTTTGGGCCGGTCGCATCCGGCACGTACACGGCCTTTGTAGGGTCCCACCCTACGGCCCCCCCATCGACGACAGGACCGCCCGTCCACGCCGTGACTTGTTTCCAGCGGCGGAGATTGAACTGGGCGTCCAAACACTTGGCCACGGTCCGGGACGTGAGTTTCTCGTGACCGCACGCCGGCATAGGAATGCCCAGATCCCGGGATAACTCCAACATCTTCCCCAAGATGAGAGGTTCCAGCAGGTCAGGCTCCGTCTCCGGGTAAGCGGCCATCGCGAGTTCCAGCACGGCGCCCCTGTACGCTACAGGCGACTCCTCCGGTGCGCGTTGCCGCTGCACGAAGCGGCGATGGGCGTCATCCGGTGGCTCGTACGCGTCCGCCATTTCGTCGAACACTCCACGCAATGTTTTCTTCTTCGCAGCTTTTATAGAGCGAAAAAAACGAACAGACTCATCGTCAAGGAGAGTCGGAAGCACCTCTAGCGCCTCGGCGTCCGTCCACCTTGCCGTTCGTACCGCCGCCAAAAATCGACAAGCGAACGCACTCCAATCGCCCCCGATGGAGAACTCCTTAACAGTTGTAAGGTGACGACTGCGGCTCCTTGGCTTGCTTCCGTCCGTCACCGACTCTTCCGGCGGCAAGTTCAGCAAGGCGTCGCAACGCGGTGTCGCCAAGATGGCGGACGATCCTCGTGGCGGCCCCAAAATGGCGGCTTCCCGCCTTCCGTGGTGCGCCACGCCCAAGATGGCGTCTTCACGCCGCGTGGCCGATGGCGGCGCCATCGAAGACGACCCGGGCTCCTGCCGATCACCACCATCACCTTCCCACGCCGCCCTTGGCGTGACAAGGTCACACAACTCCGTGATGACGGTTTTTAGGGTCGCCAGTTGCTCCGCCATCCGGGTCCATCTTAAATCTTCGTCCTTCAACGCAGATGGGTCGGACGCAGCGGCAACCTCCTCCACACCCGGGCCCTCACGGATCTCTCCCTCCGCCGAAGTGAAGCCGACCTCAGGAGGAAGATCGTCGTCGTCCGATGATGAAGCCGACGCCGGAGATGGGATATTCTTCTTCCTCAGTTGTTTCGCCATGCCGTTTCACTTCTGACTCCAGTGTAATAAAAGGACTCGAACACTTCTTTCTGTCTTCGTGTCTTTATTCAGGTTCACGTCTTTACCCACACGGCACTCTGTTATAACTCCTGTATTTGTAGCCCCCGGCTATTCACTGCTATTATAGCTTCCTCTCCCCTCTGACTCTCTGCTTCATCTACTGTAACCTCCTCCCTGCAGACTCGCTGCTACCCCTATGCAGACTCCCGCTGCTACCCCTATGTGCAGACCCTCTGGCTGTCACTGTATGCAGACCCGCTGCCCACTCTCTCTGTGCAGCCCCGCTGCTGACTGCAGCCTCCTCGCTGCTTCGGGTCGGTCACCGCTGGCCAACGGTGCCGATCCTCGCTCCCCCCGTGTTCGTGGCGATCTCGCCACACCCTGCTTCGCCCTTCGTGGCCTTCCTCTGTTCCTGGTTCCCCGTCACTCCTCTTGCTCTTCCGGTTCCCCTCCTTCTATACTCAACCCCTCTGCCCCCCACGTGACCTAACTCCTCCCCCCCTGACGGCACCTCAGAAGGGCCGTTTACAACCGCATTACACATAGACCACAATACCTGCAGTCATAATGCAAACATTATGACGACGTTTCGCCCCAAAGCAGCTTGAGCTTCAACAGGCAGTGGAGCTTAGAAATTTAGTTCATGTAGGCCAATCGGACTTCAAAGCCAATGCATATTTTATGAGACCATGTATTTATGTTTTGCCACAAGTACGTGTGGTTAATGCAGACTTGATGCCTTGAAAGGTTTCTATTTGGTGTTTGAATATCTTAACACCTGTTTTATTGCCAGAAAGGGTAAAACCTATTCTCATTTCTCATCATCTAGAAAAATAAAGGTCTTAATCAGGTTGCGTGTTTTACCTTTGATAGAGCGTTAAACAGCAAACAAATGTAAGCGAGAACCATTGTTCTATCTTTTATTGTTGTTGAGATATTTCGGATTCAATCGGTTTTGAACGAAAATAAACGCATTTTATAATGTTAAAATCTGAATAATAAAAAACGGTAAAAAAACAGGAGTTTCCCCTCTTAGAATTAGCCAGCGCTCGGCAATCAGAGCTGTATCGGAGGCGGCAGAAGGCAGCAGTCAGTGGCTCTGGATGAAGAGGAAAGACCCCAGCTGGGCCCCAAAGTGAGAGGGCCAGGAGGTATGCAGTCAACAATGCTTGACTCAGGGAGGAGGACGCCCCTGCCATGCATAGTCCCATGGGATGTTGGCTATCAACAACAAGGCAACTCCTATGACTAATTGGGAATGGGACGCAAGCATAGGATTGATCACCCTGTCGCTGGCCGCCTTTGGGGAGGGTGTATAGTATGAAAGGCCGAAACACCCTAGGACCCAAAGGTTCACTACTGACGATGCGCTCCCCAAATTTCACCTGGCTCACTGTTCATGAACTCTTGGAAGTGCTTGCACAAAGGATAGTAACATCTCATCCTGTGTTCTTTGGAATTAGTTCTAATAAAAAATATAACGGAATCTTTAAATTGTGCACGTCTTTAAATATAAGAAGTTGAATCAAGTTGTCAACAATGTGTTTTTTGCAGAAAAATACACATTTTTTCCAGTAGTTTTTTAGTGTCTGACCGTAGATACAAATTTCAAAAACAATCATATCAGGTTCATTGTTATATTTATTGAAAACTTTTGCCTGACGAAGACAGGCTTAATCAACTAGCTTTAGATCCTAGCAAAAAGGGCCCCATGAATAACAACAAAAACATTTGAACAGGGGAAAATACGAGAGAAGTCCTTTCTCTGGCCAGACAACACGGGCTCGACAGCTTCCCAATATCACTCCCAGTACCCCTGCGTGCGTGTGTGCGCATGTCCAACGTTTGCTTAACCCGTCTTCAAACCTCTTTGCACCGACGCACACGTGAGGTCACATTCGCCACCACTCGTTGGGTGCTTGACACGGCGCTGTCTGGCACGCGGTGTTCTGCTCAGGGTTGTCTCGGGGGTACAACTTCCTCTGCGCGACTGTTGTGAGGTGTGGGGGGTGGGGTGGATGTTGGTAAGGCCAACGGCACTCTCAGACAAAGGGCACTTCGTCAGGTGCAACCGCACAGCGAGCCGTGTTTGCGTGCAATAAAAGTCGTATCCATGGTGTGTGCGTGCGTGTGCGCGGTTGTGTAGTGATTAGCGCACTACGCTACGAGGTTCGATTTCCTGCTCACGGCCGACGCCAGTGACTTGTATCTGACCCGGTCCTGGGCCTCAAATGAGTACCTGGTGCAGTGTGTAAACATCGCCACTCGGGAGACAAAGGCGGCCGGGCGTGGGGCTGGCCACCCACCCCCTCTCTTGTGCCGTTCCCGCCTTCATTGGTGCTCGCTAACAGCACTTGCCCCAACAGTCTGCTCAGGGCCATACGGGGGATCTTTGTCTTTATGTGTGCGCATGACCGCTCGGCACGAGGAAATGAGGCATGGACAAAAAGTTGGGTCCCTTTTTTAAGCAATGGGTTGATGCTATTGCTCACGTGTGCCACGAGATTTATACCAAAAAAAACCACGAAAAACAATATTATTTTGAACAGAATAAAATATTGTAGCAGCGTGTCCTGGTCTGAACCGATTTCCAGTTAATGATTATCGACACCCATACGCCCCCACCCCTCCCCGGTATCAATATATCATGTCAAGCCAAGTTTTTTTCAAATACGGTTACATTTACAAGAATGACCTGGGGCGATGAATTGTAACTTCCCGAAAAACGTATGGCTGTGACGCATGCGAGATAACACTCCTTGATAAGATAACGCAAGATAACCCACTTTGTCCGTGGCCTTGTCTTTTTACGTCCTAGCCAAACTTCCCATCCTATAAATTTGCGTTTATAACCACGTGGCCTCGTCACAACAGACTGTGCAACTTTCATAGCAACACGAAAGGTACCGTGGTGTCGTCACATTTGGCAGGAATCACTTGATGTCGGCAAACTATTTTACCGCAGGGCAATTTCATAACACCCTCCCCATGCCCGCGGTATGGTGACTGGTACGGGTGGATAATGAAGTTTGTATTGGGTGGACAAGTCTCCCTAGCAGCCACTTTTGCACGGACTTACGAGCACCGTACTTCATTGTTCAACTTATTGAGGACACAATGCAATTTGCTTAAATCAGTTTAACGCGTAGTAGGCTTTCGCGACCAATATTATCAACAAGAGGTTTTCTTGGGATTAGATCATGTAAATGTGTCGTGAAGCTGACCACCACCCAACAGAACCAATTAGTAAGGTTTGTAAAGTAAACAAAACTTCCAATTAGTTACTAGTTCAACACACCGGTGTGTTGGAGAGTGAACCCACAACATTGAAAATTTTAAGTTTACAATTGTAAAATTGCCTCCAAAACGTCGTGATTTATTATTTTATTTCTATTATTACTTTTATTAATTTTAATTTTATTTTTTACCTACGTGACTTTACCGAGAAAACCTAAGAGTATGAATCCTTGCAGTCACGAAAGCTTCAAATCTAGAATTGTAAAATTGTACTTTAAAATAATTATGGAGGCAAGTCTTAATATCCGTTAGGTGCGTGCGTGTGAGATGTAAAAATTTGCATGACATTGACAGAGCGGGCACGAGTTTGGGGAAATAATTCTTAACTTTCTGGAGTCTCTTATATTCCAGTGAACTCGCTATTTCCACACCCGGCTGGAATGTAAACGGGGTGCGTGGCCATGCCGTGCTCCTTTGAGATGGAGACAACTGAAGACTTTTGAACTCTTGGCATGTGTTCATCAACTCCCAAGTGCGACGTCTCGTATCCAACTGGCTCGATGTGGGAAACTGCGGTATGATCGGATATGTGAAACGGTCGGCGTCGTGAACATCTGCAGGACATTGTGTTACAGACCGCGTACAAAACGCTGTGTTGGGCGCTGGCGGTTAATTAATCAGGTAGTGTGACAGTCGGATATGTGACGTAATTTCCCTCCAGTTTCCTCCCACTTGTACACACTCATTAATTGACCGAAAGCAGATTAATATATGCAGCGAAGGGGTTGTGCAATTGTTCGTAGCGCCAACTCACCGCCTGACTTCTCCCCTCCTCCAGCTTACCCGCGTTTCCTCAGTGATTGTGAGATGCAATTTGCATGAACAACGACACGACCTCAAACTAAGCGTTGAAACACTAAAATACATTTGCTGACGTCACGCGATTATGGCCTATTTTTGACCCCCCGTCCCCCCCTCGTCACACGGCGTCACAAAAAGTCAGACCCCCTCAAATGACGTCACAAATCTCTGCCCCCCCCCCCAAACCATATTTCCATTTTGAAAATAAAATGCTTCAAATCACTTTAAACTATTGTCATTGTAGTGCGTATTTAATGTGGCGCGGCAATCTGATGTTGTAGGAGAAAACATTTATTAAATAGGAGTCGTTGGAAAGCTGAAATTTAGCATACAATTCACTTAAAAATATTCATCGTCTAACTAAAACTGCAGATGTTCAGAATATTAAATATTGAAATTATCTCATAATTTTAAAATATTAAAAGTAATATTAACTTTTAAAATATACTTGAAACTTTGTAGGAAAACGAAGCAAAATGGAGAGTACAATTAAAACAATCACATATTCATTCCACAGAATGAAAAGCCCTGGTGGAATCATTAAAATAAAAATGTCTAATAACAATCATTCAAAAAAATTACTAAATGAATGCTTCTCCATTCTACCATGGAGATGCAAAATTCTCCTTCATGGAATAAATAAAAGGTGACCTTAGTAAATTTAAATAATCAAATAGTTAATAATGAAAATGTATCAAAATTAGTGTTCAATCTAAATTTGAAGTTTTCGTGACTGCAGGGATCCATACTCTTTGGTTCTTTCGGTAAAGTCACGTAAGTAGAAAATAAAATAAATAAATCACGACGTTTCGATTGCAACACAAGCAATCATCAGGTGGGAAAACCACAGCAATAAAACATTTTTGCTGAAGTGGGACGTCACATTTCTCAAACCCCCCCCTCCCCCCTCGTCACACATCGTCACAAATGTCTGACCCCCCTCCCCCCCCTAAGTGCGTGACGTCATTTATGGACGGCCCCTTACAGCAAGTCTTGTGAAATTAACCAATTGTTTTTTGTGAGTTATGTGTTGGACAAACATAAACACTATCACGTGGCTACATGATTGAAGTGCTATACTCGCTCGCAAAGTAAAAATTCTAGTTCGGGGTTGACTCAGCCCCATCCTTCTTATAGGGTCGATAAAATATGCACCACCTTGTAGGACAGGGGTCGGTAACCTTTTTGACTGGGAGAGCCATAAAATCCAAATATTTCTAAATATATTTCATTGAGAGCCATATAGTATTTTTCTGGTCACGGGACCCGTGACCCGAGAAATGTTATCTTCAAAACAAATTTCTGTTTACTTTAAAATGACACAGTATTATTAAGCAATATCACAAGTATTTTAAAATCAGTTCCAAACTTATTTTTTTCAACTCAAAATTGTCTGGGAGCCATATGCCGTCACCGGAAGAGCCATATATGGCTCGCGAGCCATAGGTTCCCGACCGCTGTTGTAGGATATAAACAGTGGTTAATGTACGTTAAAGACTAGGCCATGGCGTAAGAACGCGAAATTAACACCAATCCTTCAACACTACCAATGTGAAAATGGATAAGCAGATAATGTCCCCTTCATGTAAGTCTTGACAGGAAAAAACAAATCAAAGTATATTTTACATAACCCATCGGCCACACGGCCTTACGGGAGTGAATAATTCAAGTAGCATGTATTCACTTCGCGCAAACCCTGGACCCGTTTCGACACATCAGCAAAGCCAATGTTGGTAAACTTGCAAAATGTTAACGATGAGTACCCTATTCTTTGGGTCTTTCGGTAAAGCCACGTAGATAGAAACATTACCAACATAATAACAATATCACGACGTTTCGATCGCGACACAAGAAATCGTCTTCAGGTGAAAAAAGAGGGGGAAATCTGACGAGGCAGGCTGTTTATAAAGGTTTAGAGATGGGCGGGGCAGCTAATGTTTTAATGTAGGAGAGGTCTCCGTAACCTGCAGTAGGTCAACACCAGGGACGTGCGGTCAGGGGAGGCAGGGGAGGCAGAGCCTCACCTGTCATACTTCAATGAAAATAGCTGTTACGAAGAGTAAAAAAAAAGAATAATCAAATAAAATAAATATTAAGATTTTTCCACTGATCTGTATTATAAATGTGATTTCTGTACGATTCAAATCATTTTTAAAGTAAAAATCGCCATATTTGCAGAGCTCCGCTGCAAATACAGGAAGAGACGAGAGGTGAGGCAGCGACGAGCTCAGCCTCCCCTCTGATTGTGCAACCCCTCAGCAACTGGATGGAGCGCGGGCAATAAGCGCGTGCCTGTTACTATCTCACTATGTCACCAATGCAATGTTTGTAGACCCCTTCATTTCATGTCCTCGCCTTCCATACTCCAGGTAACTAATTTCACGCATATGTATAAATATATTTAGGCTCGCTGGTTTTATCATGAAACTACAATGAAAAAGCACCAGGGGAGGCAGCTATCACATCTGCCTCACTGAGGGCGACGTGTCTAACACGCCCCCTTCAGTGTGTGAATTTGGCTCTAGCCAGTGCCTCCTCAGCCTTTGACCTCACCGCACGTCACTGGTCTACACCAATCAAAGATCTGTTTACAAATGGTTTAAAGATGGGCGCGGCAGCTAATGTCAATGAAGGATAGGTACTACGGAGCTGTGGGGGGTGGCCATTGTATTGAGAGAGATTAGCATGTCAATGTAATACATTTGAAGCTCGGCGAGAACTCGGACAGCGCAGTGGCCACATGGAGGTGGAAAAGAATGGCAAGCCGCCATTTATTAACACAGCTAACGGTGGCTGTGTTAGTGAATGTAACTCAGAGAGTCGAAAATAACTGCTAACATGGGTAGGTAGGATAGGAACATCACAGCCAGTTATGACTGAAGCTGGTTAATAACGTCCTTCCAATGATTGCTCAGTTTGTACTCATCTTCTCGGTTGAAACTGTGTCTGTGTTTCTATATCTGGATGGCTTAATGTACGAAACTTTGTTGATAGCCAGTGGGTCTGTACAGTACCTTCGTCTTGACAAAATCAATTTCGTGTGTGCCCACATCATTAAAATTATGATCAGCCACGGCTAAGGTATTCGTCCTACCGTGTTTCAGATCTGCCTTATGTTCATGGACCCGGTCCGAGACATGTCACTGAGTTTACCCAATGTAACTGCTGCCGCAGCCACAGCTTAGTTTGTAGACACCGGGGTATTGCATGTCGGGGATCGCATCCTTCACAGATGGGATCAAATCACGGATTTTATGTAGTGTGTTGAATCGTACTTGGATCTTGTTTGCTCATGATTTTGGAAATCTTCTTGGTGACCCCTGCTATGTATGGCAAGGTGATGGTTTTGATTGGGTCCTCAGATGGTTCTCTCCCCACGGTTGGGTTGATGGCTTTACGGATTTTGTAGTCCGAATATGCATTCCTCTTGAGTACCCTCTCTTTAAGACATGGGTCCTAGGTTAATGCAAAATTATATAATACCTAACTTAAAATAACAATTTCCGACGTCGCAAAGAATATAATTGACATAATGAGCGTCTCCTTCATTATATCTGTATCTCCACGTGAAAAAAATATACAAGAGTGAATAGAACCACAATGGGAATACGCGTTGCTCAATTCTAATTTGAGTAAAGGGTGCATTGACTTTTCTGGTGATTAGGCGAATGTTATCATCGTCTATGTGAAAGAAGCCTGTACAGATGAATAATTATATTATTTAAATTACCAAAAAAATCTTCCACTAGTTACGTCACCAAGCATTGTATATGTAACGTCTCGGGCCTCGCGCGGATTCTGCCATCAACGAAACTGAAGCATCGTCTCCTTCGTAACCTGTCATGCAGACTGCTTCGTTCACGGGGGGAAAAGAGAGAGAGATCTTCACTGGCACCGAAAACCACTTTTGCCCGCAAACCCTCTCCACAAATCTGGCTGTCCGCCTGATGATGCGAGTTGTAATTACCGACGAAACGTCGTACTCAGATTGTAAATGTTGTGGATTTGCTCTCCAACACACCGGTTAGTGCTGTACTAGTGACGAATTTATTGGCATTGGTCTGTTTACGTGCACAACCTTACTAATTGGCTGTGTCGGTAGTGGCGACACATTTATATTTACCCGATCTAAACAAACAAAAAATACCTGTATTATGGATATTGGTGGCGCAAGCCTACTACGTGTTCAACAAACCCCCTCTTGTCGACACGGGGAGCCTCAGTGGGCGCCTCAATGTGCGTCAAACAGCGCCATCGTATGCACAGACGCGGGTCGTCGATAATTCATTTACTTCGATGTCAAACCACCCGGATCTTGACCGTTCTGCGTCCAGCTGCCTTACACTGCCCCCTTATGGACACGTTCCATCCGTGATACGTCTCCGGAGTAGCAACACTTGTTCAAAGCGTAATCATAAGAGTCCGTGAGCTTGGTTTTTAACTAAGAACGATACCATCCAGTGGCGTCGTAAGGACGTGAAATCTCGTTACGAAAAGCAGTGAGATCACTGGAAGAAGTAGTAGAGAGCAGATGGAGAGAATACAGAGGCACCTTAGAATTCCACGTTCTTACGCTAGGGCCTAGTCTTCATTAACAAAAGATGTGATGTAGGGAAGTACGAAGGAGAATCTCCTGTGATCGAATGCGAAGTACACAAAGCCCCCGAAGGAGCTCGCAAACAACAAAGCCCCTGGAGGAGATGGCACACCTCGTGAGCCCATCAAGGGAGCAGATGGGGCTATTAAGATAGGTTTTGTGCCAACAGATTTGGTCTATAATACAGGTTTTCGGGGTTAGATCGCGAAAATGTGTCGTTAAACCCGCCACCACCCGAAACAGCCAACTAGTAAGGATTGTCACTTCCACCACACCGGTGTTGGAAAGCAAATCTACAACATTTACAGGAAGATTTATCTGCAAATCTGGCTGTCCGCCTGAAGATGCTAGCTATAATTACTGGCCAAACGTCGTACTCAGATTGTAAATGTTGTGGATTTGCTCTCCGGTTAGTGCTGTACTAGTAACGAATTGTCACGTTCTGTTTACGTGCCAAACCTTACTAATTGGTTGTGTCGGGTGGCGGCGGGTTTCAACGACGCATTTATATTTACGCGATCTAACCCAAAAAACCTCTGTGGACATTGGTCGCGAAAACCTGCGTGTTAAACAGATTTGGTCTAGTGGCGAGTGGCCCAGACACTGGCAGGGTTCATTACATATACCGCGTTACATAAGAAAGGCGACCCCCAGAGAATGCTCCAACAACCGTACTGAAGAGCTCTCAAAGCCCGGACCAGCAAGGCTTCGCTTAAGATTATTCATCATAGAATGGAGAGCTGTGCAGAAAGAGAACGGCAGGATGTCGTCTATGCAGGCTTCAGAAAAAGAAGAGCAAGAGACCAAATTGCGAACATCGGACGGATAAATGGGAAGATCAAATGAATACCGGCAACGGCGGCACCTCTGCTCCATTGACTACAGCAAAAGCTTTTGATTTATGTGGACCACGAACTGATGTGGATCACAATGAAGAAGATGGTGAACCCCAACTCACCTCGTGTGCCTGTTACGTAATCTATATGCCAACCAAAAAGCAACGGTGAGAACAGAGTATGGGGAGACAATAATTTGACATTGGGAAAGGAGTTAAGACACAGGGCTGTGTACTGTCTCCTTACCTGTTCAATGTGTACAGTGAGCGTATTATGCAAGAGGCAGGCCTGGATTTCCATCGAAGCAGGTGTGAAGATTGGAGGCAGAAGAATGCACAACTTGAGATGTGCTGATGACACTGACCTACTCGCAAATAGCCAAGCTGTTGGTAAATGTTAAAGAAGTGAGTGAGAAGGCTGGACTCTCCAAAAAGACGAAGGTGATGGCGAAATCTTCACTCAAAACTGCTCGAGAGGAGTTGTACACCCCTAGCTGCCACTGCTATTCAGTGGCCTAAAATCAAATGTTTCGCTCCAAATGACCGCTGCAAAGTATGATCTTGTGTTTTGATTTATTGTGCTGATCTTTAAAGGTGCATTGAAAAATGTTGATACTCCTGCTGTTGTGGAGTGACTCATGTAGCCAGCTATGGCTACAGAGTTTGGTGGTACATGTTTATGTCGTTTATTGTGAAATTTCGGTCAGTTCCTATGATCACTGTTACATTGATTTTGTCTTTATTTTGGTGATTTCAAAATGTTGTTGTTGTTGGACTTGCATCCCACTGGGATTTTTGCACACAGCGTTAGTATACGTTGCTTTTTCTGTAAGTTTTTGCTGTTTTTTTCCTGGATTTTTCTGTTTGCGCGTAGTCATTTTACATGTTTTCTTGTTCATGTTTTTGTTTTTAGTTTGTTGCGGTTTCACCCGATTCAAGAGCCGAATGGCTCACAGGGCTATACCAAATAAATGAAACTGATAGAACTAAACTTATTTAGTCTGTAGCCACGAGATCAGAAGGCGGCTGGTGCTCGGTAGAACAGCCACGTCACAGCTCAATAAGATGTGGAAAGACAAAGGCGTTATCATAAACACAAAGCAGAGGCTCGTCAAAGCTCTGATGTTCTCTGTTGCCCGACATGGACGCGAGTCGTGGACGCCGAGATTGAGCGAGCGAAAAAGGACCGGCGCTTTTCAGATGTGGCGCTGGAGAAGAATGATACAGATACCATGGACAGCCAAAATATCAAACATGTCCATCCTGAGAGAGATCAGTCCCAGTCTTCCACTCGAGGCCCTATTCGGGAAACAGAAATGGACAAACTTTGGGCACGTTAGGGGCCGTCCATAAATGACGTCACGCGATTTTGAACGATTTTTGACCCCCCCCCCCCCCATCGTCAAACGGCGTCACAAAAAGTCAGACCCCCCCCTCAAATATGACGTCAAAGATCTGCCCCCCCTCCAAAAAAAGCATGCTTCAAATAGTTTTAAACTATTGTCATTGTAGTGCATATTTAATGTGGCGCTGCACTGTTGTAGGAGAACACATTTATTAAAAAGTATATTTAATTAATTAGAACGCGTCTATTTATTTAAAGTTGCGCATTTTGATGTGACGTCACATTTCTCAACCCCCATACAGGTGCGTGACGTCATTTATGGACGGCCCCTATCACTCTCGACTCGCTAGTACCATTGCCACCGTTGCCATGAGCTTCACTCGGCGAATCTTGAAGAGCCATGGTTGAGAACTCTTCTCTGCGAGGCCGTTGCATCCAATTCACTGCCGCGTTCAATCATAACACTGCAGATCACACTTCGCTTTCCGCGCAAATCCCCCCCCCCCCATCCTCGCTTCTCCCCCCCCCCCACCCCCGAAGTTCTTCAAATGTTGCTTAATTCCAGAAACTATTACAAACTCCGATCTATCTGCACTTGCAGCCGTTTACTTCTGGTTGCTTGGCGTCGAGGGTTTTTTGCGCATCAATCGTGACGAGTACCGATGGCTTGGCAATTAACAAATCATCTGGGATTCAATTCCTCACCTGTTCCCTCCGCACGGGAGGTAATGGGTGGGCCTTGGTGACGCCATCGCATCACCATGCACGTCATCCTTGGTCGTGGCGTCATACGGGGATTTTTTTCCCTCCGACCATTTGGAGGCTGGAGGTCAGCCTATCATTTCCGGGACCCAACTGACTGTAACAATTTGAAAAATTCCATCACAATGGAGCAGTTGATTAAATGTGTAGTAAATTAACCACAGTAAATCGAACGACCATCCTAACTTTAAATAATCACGTGCTTAAAACGACAAATATGCATCGGCATCCCATTGATTTGAGTATCCGTGTCATTACAAACTTGGGCAAGCTCGGGGGGCCTTGTGCTCAGCACCATTGCCACCACGACACTTGGCATGCAGTTGATAAGCAGGTGAGAGCCTCTCTCCATCGGGTGGCCTGCCCCTCCCCATATGCCAGACGACTGCTGTCCTTGTTGCACGGTCAGGTGCGGACAACGGGAATTGTCGCTTTGCGGCATCGGTATTGGCGGCACACTTTCCCCTCCTTTGGTTGAACCCAACGGCGAGGGTTGTTTTGCTTTCGCCCAACAAAAGACTCGTGGGCTTCTGGGACACACGTGCGATGAATAATTACGCGTCCGTGACCCCTCCACCCCACACCCCGCCGGTGTCTGCAAAAAAAATGAATGTCCCTTGTGCAGACACGGCAGGTCTCTATGTTCCCCCAAAACACCCTGAGTGTGGCTGAAAAAAAGAGTGCATGTTGTCTGTGTATGTTGAACTAACTTTTTGACTTGCGCGTGTTCAATACGCATTGGAATGTAAAATGCCCTTGAAATGTCATTTTGAGTGCCCCCCCACAAAAACCTCCAAATTGCCTGTACCACGTAACCAGGATTTTCCCTGCCTGTCACCATTTTCAATGTCTCAACTCAAAAATAAGAGCAACGGGAAAATGTTTACTGCCTTCTACAAATCTCGTGCAATTTACTCGAAAATAAAAAGCCCATGTCATGCATGGGTCATTCCTCAAGACCCTGCGATGTCCCTGGTTCTTTACATTCAGAATGGGCCCTTAACTCAATACGATGGAAATGTCGAGTGCTGTGCGTCGGGCAGCATGTGGCCGACTGGGTTTTTCCTGAGTTTCAGGTGACAAGCACATGTGGAATGGCGTTGATCTACGAAATGTTTTCAGGCCGTAAGTGAATGCTGTTTGGCATTTTCGAGGTTTGCTCCATTTCATGGAAGGTGCACGTCAGGAGAGCGGAACAGCACAACTGGGAAGCCCCCAAACGTGGAAGCGTTGAGCAACTGGAATGCTTTAGTGCTCTGTATGTACGTCGAACTTCTTCCACAACCGTACGTAGCCAACCGTGCTAATCGGTGTACGCGGGCTGTAGACTCCCAGGAAATCTCTTCTGGTGAGAGCCCAACCCTTGGTGCCTCGTGGTGTTTTAGCGTTTTCAATATCCAGTCACCTGCATGTGCCACTTGAGAGGAGAAAACCAAAAGCAGAGTAACTGGAACCAAAGTAGGATTAGTTTACCATGGAAAACCTCAATGACAATTTGTGACTGTATTTAAACTTTCGATTGATTTTGTTTTGCTTATGGAAGGCAAATCAAAGAATCTCATGAAAGCCAAGGGAAAGCTCCCACTCCATTACACAGTCGGCCTGAAAACGACTTGGCTCTCCTGCCTCTTACAGCCCTTCCCACTTGACGCCCTGCAGGTGGGGAGGGGGGGGGGGTCATGTATGCCAAGGTTTCAACATCTGCACAATCCACCAACCTCTTGCCTCCAAGTCGCTGGATTATAGGGTGTGCACCACCACAACCACACCGTGGCTGACGGGGCTTCACACAATGAAGCCCAAAGCCTTTCTGTTACCCTGTGCCAACACGAGACACAAGGCAAGTGGGCCAATGTTACCAAGATTTCATGTACATTTATTTTCACCGTGAGACATACAGTAAAAAGATTTTTTCGCACCGAGGAATTGACACTCATAAGCCTGTAGGAAAACAAATGATTGATTTACATCGACTTTTTTCCCCTACGTAGCTCATACAAATAAGCCGGTCATATTAATCACTGAGCAACGTGGATCATCTTTTTGCAGCTTTATACTCCATTTAATAACAAACACCATGATCAACAGATTCAGTTAAATGTGCTCTATTAACAGAGCGCAACGCCTTAGAAATAAAATAAAATACTCAGGTTTACAAATCCCCTCTAAATACAGAAAGGTAAAACTTCCAAAAGAAAATAATAAAAATAAAATATTAATAATTGAGATGGATATACGGCTAATGCTAATAGCTGATTTACGACAGTCGATCTATTGTTCTACAGAAAACGTAATGAGTAAAGTTTTATATAGTATACAAGGGTTGGTTTTTGTTTCTATTTTTTTGTGGTTTTCCTTTTCTAATTTTTTTATTTCGTTTTTATCTTAATATGTACACACGCGCGCACGCGCACACACACACGGAACGGTGCCCAACCCAAACTTTTCACAAGGCTGTAGAAAAAAAAGTACACAAAACGTAAATGAAACGAAGGCCAAACTCCCCCGCCCTTCCGCCCTCCCCCCTCATCGACCAGCATAGCTTTGCGAACTTGCGCTCAAGCAGTTCAAATCTTTAATCCGGGTACGACCTATAGGAGTATTCCTCTACAATGAAGCTCTCCGTGCTCACCCAGCATTGAGCTTTAACCCCACCACCCCCCCATCACCCAAGCTGACAACACCACTCCCCCCCCAGAGTCCCAACATACCCCCACCCCTTGCCCCCTCATTCACATTCATTCATTGGCTGGCAAACATTCCACACATTTTTTGGTTTATTTTACTTTTATTCCATTAATATTATTTCAACTTATTTTTTTAACTCGTGTTTTCAAACTCTACATTGCTAAGTGTGTATATAGTTTTGTTTTTTAAAAAATGTGTATTTTTTTTCCCGTTTTTCTCGGTTTTTTTTGCCTTTATTTTTTGTGTGTGTGCGCGTTTTTAATCGACTACTTTCTTTTATTACTTACACAAGGAGCTTAAGATCTCACGCGCGTGTGTGCCATCAACCCGCATTTCACCGAGATGCCACGGACACTCGACAACATCGGAGGGCTTTGCCTTTTCGACTAATTTAAAAGACACGTTTTTGTTAAAAGACTTAATATTTTTTTTACTTTAAAGTAGGTCGACGCATTCGACGACACTCCGCACGACTCAAAAGTCTGCCCCCTCCGGATCGACGCGGCGGTGACCAAAATCACCGGCCTTCTCGGCTACGCCGCAGGGCTACTCAACTCTGAGCCCCCCACCCACCCCACGATGGCAAAAGCCCCCCCCCCCCCCACTCCCATTCTCTCCCCCTCTTTTCTAAAAAAGTTCTTGTTTTAAAAAATAATAAATCTCCAAAAGTTCATCACGAGACAAGAGGAAGCCAGAGGTTGTGAGTCACGATAGAGCGAGCCCTTTCGCTTCTCCGTATCCACGTGTTTATTTTAAATTCACCACCGTTACTTTCATCTACTTTTGCTGTTAATTTATGCGCTTTTTTTAGTAGACACACGCCATCAAATTTTATATCAATAACCACAAAACAGAACATTTTGTCGTTACAATGCTACGCTCTTCCGCGTGTTTTAATTTACGAGCGTAGAATATTACATCTTCTATCAGAGGCACAAATAAAAACCAAGGAATAGTCTTTTTTTCATCGTTTTTTTTAAAGAACATGAACAAAATAAACTACAGTGTAAAAAAAGCACACACAGAACACCCATATGATGACATCTAATGTTTCATCCTATGTCTGGTCACAAAGGGGAGTGAGGAAAGCTTGGCTAACAGTAGAGGAAAAGGGGCAGCAGAACACTGCTCGATGAGAAGGCAAAAAACACCTCCAACGTCGCAAGTGGAGGAATAAAAAAATAAAGCAACGCTCTGCTACTAAATTTACAGGACAGGAACAAAAAAAACATGAACCCTTAAAAAGGCGTTAAATCAAGCGGTCACCATCAAATGCAGGAGGCGGATGTTGAAATCAAGAAGAGCTGGAGCGGAGGCGGCAAAGCGGGGCCGGTAAAACGTGACACGCGCACACGCGGTTTCGTTGGGCCGGACGAGCAACGCGCGAAGATTCCTGCCTGTCCCCCCCCACCCACCCATCCACCCCGCAAGCCGACACCGCGATAAAAAACGCGTGAAATGATTCGGCACTTATTACGCACTAAACTTGGTATGTCGAGGACTAGGCCTTAAATTTTGACATTCAACACACATGCCGAGTTAAAAAAGTTGTCCTAATGAAAAAAAAATAAAAGAATGTGTAACCTCCCAGGAACTGTGGCTCCAAAACAAAAGAGCGACGCACGATTTTCTTTTGGAAGTTGGCTGCCGAGTGAGGTCTTGAGAAAGCGGGGGGGGGGGGGGGGGGGCTGTGGAGGCAGCGATGGGATTTTTTGCGGTTGCGTGCATCCCACTCACGCACGCGCGTAACCTCGGCACAAAATCGTAGCCCGCCGTAGAGGGTGAGGGAGGTGGGGTCTCTCTTTACCATCGCGGTTTCAACTCGTGCAGCCAAGAGCGGTAAACCGATACGGGCATTCCGGTGGGGGTGTCCCTGTGCGAAAAACTTCCGCCACCACACGCTTATGGGCCACGTTTGGAAACTAAACATGAACACAGCGTTCAAACCATTAGTCCCCTCCCCCACCCCGGGTGCTCCTTGCGGTTACAATTTTAAAAATAATAAATTCGGTTGCTACCGTAAGGATACGTACAAGGGAAAACTGTTCCAGTATGGGAGTGGTGTCGACCACGTGACAGTCCCGACAACCCCACACCCCCCTCTCTTGCAACTGCTCCACGCTCCCAAAATTTTCCTCCACTTCTCGGCCGTGACCTCCTCCCCCCCCCCCCCGATCCAAGCTACACCAAGCAACGGATTATCCAGGAGATGGCAAATCCCCTTGAGGAAAAGTTCAATGGAAACGGCGCTGTTTAGTCCGGGGAGATAAGCGCCGTGCGAAAAGGAACCACGGATGTAGCTGCTCCATTCGTTCGCTGCGACTCACGGCTTGGGCACAGCGAGTCAAGGCGCGCCCCCCGCAACCAACCGAGGGCAGGGCCGGGACGGCTCCCTGGTGCCGTTCAACGCTTCGTGCAGCGCACAGCGGCAGGCACAAGCCTCACGCATAGCAGCAAAGCAGCATTTTATTATAATTACCTAAATAAAATTACATTTCTCCTGCTTTTATTTTTCTTGACAAAGCGTGCCCCCCCCCCGGGCACACGAGCGGAGCGGGGATCGAGTTGAGAGTGGCGTTGCACCCACCCAACCGCCTCTCCCGCCCCCCACCAGCACCCCGCACCGCTGGCGCCGCCGCCACCACCACCTCCCCCACACCCCCACCCGCACCCACTTCGCCAAAGAAAGCCGCTCAGGCCTGTGCCACCCTGTAGAGGACATCGCCCAGGATGGCGGCGATGCTGGGGTGCAGCATGCTGGACATGGACACGTCCAGAAGCCGGCCCTGCTGCAGGAGGAAGTGCGGCCGGTTCTCGGGCGCGCGCGCCATGGCGAGCAGCGCGGTGGCGGCGCGCCGCATCATGTCGTGGCTCGGATGTTGCACGGCGGGGGGCGGCGCGTGCTGCAGCATGGCGGCGGGGCTCTGCTGGTGGATCAGTGCTACCAGGCAGTCCTCGAGGAAGCCCAACACCGTGGGCACCGAACCACGCTGCAGCGCGATGGCGCGCGCCGCCAGCCCGTCCGCTTGCGCCAGGTTGGCGAGCAGGGCCAGCGCCATCTCGCGGCACACCTGCTCGCGCCGCTCGCTCACCAGCGTCACCAGCGTGCCGCAGAGCCGGCGCAGCCTGCCGAACGGCGGCGTCGCCAGCATGAGGTCCACGTTACCGTCCTGCGTGCTCAGCTTGGAGAGGCACTCGAGCACGAGGCGCTGCGGGGACAGCATTGAGGTGGGGCCCGCGCTGGGGAAGGGGTCACGTGCCTCCGCCGACGGGCACACGGCCCAGTGCAGGAGCCCGTCGAGCAGCGGGAACACGAGGCTCTCGTGGTACGCGGAGAGGTCCAGCTGGCCCGCGATGTTGGCCAGTGTCACAAAGGCGTTTTCCCGCAGGCTCTGCAGGCAGTCCCACCACCAGTGGCGCTCGCTTGACTCGTGATCGTCAGCATCGCCGCTGGCAACCGGGCCACCAAAACCGTGCATACTTGGCTTTGCTTCGCCGCCACCGCGCCCCAACTCCTGAGCCTCTCCCGTCTCGGCATCCGCTTCTTTTCCATCGCCATTCAACAGCGAGCTCTTCCTGCCCTCCTCCTTTTCCTCTTCCTCTTCGTCGTCGTCTTTCGCATCCTCGTCATCCTCGTTTCGATTCATCCTGTCCGCGTCCACCTCCTTCCGGGCGTCACGCTCTCTCTCGGTGGTACCGGCGGCGGCGTTGCAGCCGGTGAGCGGCCCGTCGTGCGGGTGCATGCGCCCACGCCGCCGCTCAGGGTGACGGTGGTGCAGGAGGATCAGGCGGCCGAGAATCGCGAGCAGCGCTGGGTTCCGCGACATCTCCGCGTCGTTGCCCGGCACGAACGAGAGGCTGCGCAGCGTGTTGGAGATGCAAACGCAGCGCCGCGACAGCGCCTCCTGCCAGTCCTCGAACGTGCACAGCGGGGGGTCGTCCTTGCACTCTGGCTCATCCTCCAGCAGCCTGCCTGCACCCTTCAGCTTCTCATCGAGCGAGGAATGCAGCCCGTTGGGCAAACCGAGGTCGCAAAATCCATCGGCGCCAGCCGACGGCACCGCCTCCGCAGCCGCCCTCCGCGCGTCCATGCCGTCGCCGTTTTCCACCGTGCCGGAGGGTCGCGGGGCCTTGGGCGGCTCCGCTCCCCGCTGCCTCCGCTTGAGGCTACGGTGCAGCAGGGCTGTCCTGCCCGTCCGACTCTCGAACAGCGTCTGGATGTGCTCTGTCATGTCGCCACCGCCCAGCTGCCAGTGCAGCCGCCCGCACTCGCCATCTGGGAGTCGGGTGCCGGCGCAGTCCGGCCGCTCCACCACAAACTCCTCCGCCTTCTCCACCACCTTGATGGGAAGGCGGTCGAACGTGCTCGCCGCGAGCGAGCGTGCCGACACCGCGTCCTCCCCATTTGCAGGCGCCGGGGTGGCACCCTTGACGCCCTCGCCCTTTTCCGACGACGACGACGCTGCCGCCAATGCGAGCGGCGGGAAAGACGACGACGACGCTGCAGGCGTCGTCGTCTCCATGGTCTCCTCCGAGTCGGGCTGCGCCGGCTCGTCCTCCAGATCCATGGCCGAGCTGTTGCGGTCCGTGCCGGAGTCGTCGTTTGTGTTCTCGTCACCGGCGCCACCGCCGCCACACTCCTCGTCATCCGACTTGTCAGCATCACCGTTGAGGCCGAGCCGCACAGAGTCCTGCGCCTTGGCAAAGAGCTTCCCGTCGAGAAGGGACTTCTTCTCGGAGTTGCCGAGCTCGTACTCCTCCAGGATACCGAAGATGTCGATGAGGCAGCGACGGAAATGCTCGACCAGCAGCTCGAGCAGGCCGGGCAGCTGTGCGAGATCGGAGCAGGGGGGGGGGTCAGGGTCAGAAGAACAACACACACACACGGTACATCGCGAGGCACACAAGTGTCCCGCAACATGGCGTGGACAGCACAATAAAAGTAAGTTCTATACAATACGCACACCACGACACAATATACAAGCATCGTGACATGCAAGGCAATAATTATCAAGACGACATGTATAACATGACACATATGTTCAATCATTATTTTACGTGCCAATATCGCTCTCGATAAAGTAGGCATCAGTGCACATTGCAACGGAACAGGAACGGTACAGGGTCTACAGCAACAGATTCAAGCAGTCAAACAACTTTCACAAGCAATAACACACACAAAACAAAAACCACCACCATTGACCAGAATGCAAACGTGTCACGTTAAAGTGTCGAAAGCGCACGAACAGGCCATGGCGACAGGCCCAGGTGTTATGGGTTAAGGGAATTAAATGGCTAGCAGATGCACCACCTGTGCTCCTCCCACTGTCATCTTTCACAGTATGACTTTTCTGTTAAATTTGGCTTCTCTGCCTCCCATTGTTACTGGTGGGCAACTGCATTCAACTAACCAGTTCAGTCTTTCACGTCCCCCATCCAAAGAGGCTAAAACGACACTGACGGTACCAGTCATCGGCAAATCCACTCAGCTCCAAATCCTCCAGGGAACCAAATCTGCACATCTCTTCTGTAGCCCACGCCATTACAATTTAGTCCTCTCTATCTGGCCAAACAAAATCTACTTAAGACATGCGGTGGTGAGACATAGCGGACTAAGATCTGGTCATGATGCAATAACTGGTATTGGACAAACATCCCAATCCTGAAGAAACTGCTCTCCTACAAAACTTGTCAGAACCTTCCTCCAAAAGATTATTGAGACTCGGTAAAGATTACTTGCATAAACAACCGTAATACCAACAATGTTGAGATCGTTCAAGGATCTGCGAGCTCCTCGCATGCAATCCAATCCAGATAAATCCAGGCCAACAGGAATGTATCAAGCCAGTCCAGTCTTCCTTTAAAAAGAGGCCAAATTTCGCAAACAGAGAAGGTGTGAGATTGTGGCAGAGCAGACCAAGAGTGGCCGTATGGAGTGAAAAACCACGTATAATCCACACAGCTTGACATATCATATTAAAAGATAATGCGACTTGACTGATTCGAAGACCTCTGCTCGCAAACCTGAGCTGGCCATGAGCACACCAACCAGGAATGTAAACTCCTCCACTACAGCTTTATTCATGGACAGTGGAGAGGGTTGAGTGTTCAGAGTAAACAGGCAGGTGACTTAGTTTGGTGTAGAAAGCACTGCACTTTGAGCAGAACTCCTCCGAACGGGCACCAGTTACACCAAGTCATCACTAGCACGGTTGGACGAGTAAGGTCCCATCCTGGGATATTTTTTTCCCAGTACAAAAGTATGGCAATAGAACAGGTGTTAAGATGTTCAAATACCAAATAGATACTTGTTGCAATGAATCAAGTTTGCATTAACCACACGATATTGCTCCTCACCCCGAGCTACAAATGCTCTGATAGGTGCATTGTCTGAGTACTGTCCGCCTTTTGGCGTTCTCTGGTCTGACAATGGTGAGACAAGGAAACAAAAAGGATATCCCTGGTGTAGGCTAATCAGTTTCAAAGACAATGCATATATTATCAGAGCATGTTTGTTTGCATGTTTTGCCACAAGTGTATGTGGTTAATGCAGACTTGAATCCCTGCAAAAGGGATCTATTTGGTGTTTGAACATCTTAATGCCTGTTTTATTGCCAGAAAGAGTAAAATCCTATTCTTATTTATATAAGGTACCATCGCTTGACTGCACCTGGAGATCAGCCTTCCAATGTATTTTCCCCAAAAGAAAAACACTGGTATAGCCATGGAAGGATTAATTCTAGATTTGAAGTTTTCGTGACTGCAAGGATCCATACTCTTTGGTTCTTTCGGTAAAGTCATGTAGGTGAAAATAAAATAAAAATACAAATAAAATATTTTTTAAATAAAATAAAAATAAAATATTTTTATTTTATTTTCACCTACGTGACTCTACCGAAAGAACCAAAGAGCATGGAATGATTCTCAAAGTAAATTATTCTCGAAGAGAGATGATGAATAGTGTAAGGGGATTAAAGGACATTCCTGATGCACCAAAAGGTGAACAGGAAATGGCTCCCGACTCCCAGCCACATGGCTTTACCCAGGCCAGCCCTTCCATCATGAAGGTCCTGAAGGATGACTAGATCAGGAACACCTCAAGAGAATAAAAAATCCCAAACTGTGGCCCCTTGACAGCATTGAATGTCTCGACTAGTTGTAGGTCCTTGGTGAACTTGTATACAGCTCCACTGGACCAGACATTTTACGCATGTCTGCGGTTGCACCCGATTCAAGAGCCGAATGGCTCACAGGGCTATATCTAATAAATGAACTTGAAATAAATGAACTTGAACGCAGCACACACCACAAACATGCACAAAATACATCAACACAAACATCACACGCCACAAAGTACAATCATTATGGCAAAGACATGCACGACTCCACACAACACACACTTCACACGCTCATTCATACAGACTGTTGGGGAAAATGCTGTTAGCCAGAGCGTATTAAGTAGAGGCCGACCGAAATCCGGTTTCGGCGCCGAAAGTTGGCAAATGGCCTCTTTCGGCATACTTTAGGTTTCGGCCGAAAGTCAATTTTTTACTTTCGGTCTGGTTTCGTTTTCGGCCGAAACCAGAAATTCAGTTTCGGTCGGCCTCTAATATTAAGGCTGGCACGAGCACATGTGGAGTGGTTTGACATGCACCACGCCCAGCACCCTTTGTCTCCCAAGTGCTAATACATTTCACAAACGTCAACGCGACTCGCACATTATCACAAGACACCACACGCGCACAAACCTACTGCCATGCCATTCAAGAGCTGCGCGGTGTCGCACACTACCCCTGCGGAGGGGCGACGACGACTCTGCGTGGTCGTGGCGGTGCGCGCACCTGGCTGAGGTTGAAGCTGGAGACGCTGGTGTCGTCGTAGAGGAGCACGTTGACGGTGTCGACGGCCCAGGCGCTCTCGGCGAGCAGCCCTGACTTGAGAGACATGAGCACGCGCCACGCCTCCGGGGAGCCTGGGGAGGAAGATGCAGCCACACGATGATGCCCATCCTTCAGAAACCAGTGTTGCTTCAATGCCCCAGCACCGTCACCACCACTAACCCCCCT
Organism: Lethenteron reissneri; assembly: GCF_015708825.2. NCBI lineage: Eukaryota > Metazoa > Chordata > Hyperoartia > Petromyzontiformes > Petromyzontidae > Lethenteron > Lethenteron reissneri. Next base: position 9,204,202 of record NC_083784.1, read on the forward strand.
CCTCGTTCCTACCAACCTTTTATCCGCTACTAATCCTTTAATCTGCGACACCATTTCTCCATCTTCATTGCGCAGTTTTACTGTACTAAAAACACTGGGATGCAATCCAAGTGCAAAAGGGAGAGAAGTAATAAAGCTACCATCGATTCTTGAGTCAATTCGTGGCCACAGATCGTGGCAATTCATCAAATAGCATGGGAGGGAAGGGGTAAATCATTACATAGCCCAGAAGCACTGGCATTGTCAAGAAAACCCACTGCAGCACGTAGGATTTTTTTTTATGCTGTACTCATTTGACCCAAGTTATCCCTGACAGAGACACCGTTGGTCTCAATGGGCTCTCACGTGGTTTAAATATAACGACAAACGAACAACGCGACCACCGCAAGGCTCACCGACTTCCTTGGACGTCAGTTTTCGGCGCGGCTTGTACGTGGGTTGCGTGGCCTCGACGGATCGCGCCGGGAAGCAGAGCTCGCGCCGCACAGTCGGCATGGCCAAGCAGCCCGACGGACCCAGCTGTGTGGCCGGCACCGGGTGCCCGGCGCGGTGAATCATGCGGGCGCCAGGCGGCGTGGGGGCAACCATGCCGCTCACATACGGAGAGCGGCCTGGCGACAGCGAGCGGTGGTACGCGCCCGACGCGGGAGATCCGTGGCCCGGGTACGGCGGCTGCTGGTGGTAGCTGTGATGCAGGGTTGGGCGCGGGTACGGCGATCCGGACATCGAGCTTTGCGGCAGGCGCTGCTGCTGTTGCTGCGGCGGCTGCTGCTGCTGCACCGGCGTCTGCGGCTGCTGCTGCCCCTGCCCCTGCTGCCAGGGGCCACGCGCTTGATCCATCATTTCCTCGGAGCGCGGAGGAACGGCGTAAGGAGGTCCATGCGGGCCCGGCATCCCTTGCTGCCGTGCCTGATAGGGGTAGGGGGGTTCGCCCCGGCTGGCCCACACACTTGGCTGCATGGTGGGGTCACCAGAGGGGCGAGACACCCCCATGGCGGGCTGGCCCATGGCTCCGGCGACACCGCCAGGTGCCTGGCTCATCATGGGGCTGGGACACTGTCCGGCAGGCGCGGCATTGGCAGAGGGCGCCAGCCCGGACGCTTGGTTCGCCGGAACTGGCTGCCCCGGCGCTCCGTGCTCACGGCTCAACGCTCCCAGATCCTGACTGGGCCCGGCTACGACAGGGCCCTGGGCGACCTCCTGAGAGACCGGGCCCCCTGGGCCCTGTGGGACAGCGACACCGCCTGGAGGGAGAGGCCCACCAGCCGTGCCCGCCGCCTGAGCTGTGGCCGTTGGGGCCACCGGGCGGCCGTACACCTGAGAGTACGGACCCGATGCCGCCCTGTGATCTGGACCAGGAAAGCCCGGCTCGTAAGAGCCGTACTGGCCCTGCTGCTGCTGTTGCTGCTGCTGCTGCTGAGGAGGAGGGGGAGCCTGCTGCGACAGCTGTTGGTTGTTGCTGTAGTGGGAGTTGTAAACGGCATCGGTTTCCTGCCTCTTGGCCGGGGGGCCTTCGTAGCCTCCGTCCGCAGGGCGCTTGTAGGCCTGCGGTACAAGTTACATACAGCAAAGTGTTGATGACCTTGTGTGTACATGGGGCTGCAGGTGTGCTTAGCGGCACACACATTGGTTGGGTGACAGATTTGAGACACAACAAGACCTAGCTGGTCTTCAATGAACTCCAGGAGATGACAGTACAGCAAAATTCATATTAAACGTTTTTTGGGTTAGATCGCATAAGTATGAATGTGTATTTAACCCACCACCACCCAACAGCCAATTAGTAAGGTTTTCCAGAATTGGCAAAAAAAAAAATAATCGCCCGATGATGCTGGATGTAATTACTCGTGAAACCTTACAAATTAGGTGGTGGGTTAACAACACATTTGTATTTACGAGCTCTAACCCAAAAAACCTTTATTATAAATATTGGTTGCGTAAGCCTACGTGTCAGTACAGGAAACAGATCTGTGGGGACCCACCGATCTGTTATCCCCCCAGCACATTTTCTCAAATTATTTAGTTCTCCCACATGCAAAACAGTCCTTAAAATAATCTGGCCCAACATGCCACCACAGGTTTCTGGATAATAAATGACATTACTTTATTAATATATATACACCAAACTTTGCAATGTTAGAGACCACAATTGGCCTCACAATGGGCTCGCATCACACATCAGCCCAGTGTCACAATGCCAGTTCCACGACATAAGTCCTTGGAGTTTCATGGTTTTTATGTGCGGAAGTGCCACCCCATTTGCTCTGGAGGCAGCAGTCGGTGGATCATGCCAGTCGTAACCTGTAGGGCTACTGGGCAGCCAGTAGATGGCAGTGCTAGGTGAGATACCAAAGCAAAGTATATTAATCATCTAGCCATGAATATTTTTTGTAAAGTAGTTCGTCGGTTAAAAGTGACATCGGTTAACGTTTCGCCTCCCATAGGACCCTACGGTTTCGACTAACGTTAACATTTTGATTAGCGGTATGCTGACGTCATGCATGCGGGCGCCAATTTCGGCCAATTCGAACACTCGTAAGTGGGCCGAGCCATGCCCTCAGCCAATCAGCGATGCCCATTTGTGAGCATTTAGACCTTGACTGGCTTTATTCACATCATGATTTCTGTTTTGGTAGTGGAAACAGCTCTCTTGCAGACTCGGTGATTTTTACTTATGTTTCAATTCGTAAGTGAAATAATAGTGATAGCAATGGCCCCTAAAGTGAATTCTCAAAAGGAAAAGTGTATAAGCATGAAAAACAGGGTAAAACAGTGCACTTATGAGTGAGTTTGGGTTGACCCAATCCACCATTTTTTAAATTTTGCAACATAAGGACAAAATTCAAGCTACCAATGTCAAGGATTCCTCGACTAGGATATTCAAAGGTACAGAAATTATTATAGAAATGTAAAGACTACTAATGATATGGAGTCAGGAGAAGGAAATGAGGGGAGTGTAGATAGTTTAACCTATATTCCGATTTACAGTTATTTCGGTTAACAGTAGTTTTCGTGGAAAGGATTAAAATCATTATTAACTGAGGGACTCCTGTTATGTTATTTTCCCATATGCTAGGGTTTACTCTGGTAGTCTGGTTCCTGTGGATGGCAGTGACGTCCACAGACGACCTGTGAACGGTGGCATCGACGTAATCCAGCTAATGTCCCAACAAAGAAAACAAGTGTACCTGACGAGGCATTGATAAACTCTTCAAAACACATACGAATACCGACACCACTTTGTAATACATCCGTGTGATATGCCATGTATTCAAATCTCTTCACCGCTTGAGAACAGTGTCATTACGTCAGCACAACTTCTGATGGGAGTCCTCTAGAGCAGCACGTGGGCCCTGCCGAAATGTGCGATTCTCCGAGCTGCGGTGATGGTTTATGGTAGTGCAATGCTGGTGGTGTGGGTTACTCGCCTGTTGCGGAAACACGCCGGGCTGATTAGGTGGGTACGGTGGCGGCCCCTGCGCCATGTATCCAGTGCCGCACTGGTCCGACCTGCCACAGAGAACAGCAACAATGGCACAGCGACAACGGTCACCGATGCAACAAGAACATGAGCAGATTCCATAATTCACAGTATGTACGTATGTAGAACCTTTTTTTTACCTTATGTAGCCAACCATGTTAATCGGAGGTGCGGGGGAAGGAGAACAAACTAAACACAAAAAGCAGTTCTAAAGAAATACATTTTCTATTTAGAGTCCATGACTATGTGAAGAAAGGCACTTTAATAAACAAAATCAATACGATTGTGTGCCAACAATGGTGGCATTTTAATAATTTTAATAGCAATGGGTGCTGATGACAATGATGATAGTGGCATGTATAGATGCCGATCATGACAGCTAGTGGTTATGGTGTTATTTGGTAGTGCTTGCGGCAATAAGTGTTGATCATGACGAAGGTGATGATAGCGGCAGTGTGCATATCGGTTGTGGTGGTTTCTAATGGTGCTTCTGACACTGGTTAGCTCTACCATTGTTGGCTTCCAGGAGGAAACTTGGGGGAGTACAGGCCAGGGTCGGATGTCGAGTTCTGCGAGGCCATGCCACCTCCTCCTGCGCCACCCCCTCCACCTCCACCCTCTGAACCCATCATCTGCTCTGGCCTGCACCACGGTGAAAACCGAGACGACAAATGTTGAGCACAATTTGAATATGTCACGAAGACCACCACAAAAAACCTATTCCTTAAAACCAGGACTCCTGAGCAGCCTCAAGTTCAATCTTTTGCCTTTGGGTTTATAGATCAACGTTTGTTCAAATCCGGTCGTAACAAGTGATAACACACTTTTGGGATATCTGTATTTTAAATAAGAGCACCATAATTATACTGCACACTGCTCAATAGATGTGTTTTCGATACTTGAAGAATTTCTATCGATCAATATGTTTTGCTTTTCTAATTCATATGTATAGATGGACTTGAATGATGTGAATTGCAGCTTCGTTTCAAATGTGTTTTATAAACAGGCAAGGGTTTCATCAGTCTAGTGTATGCCTGAGCTATGGTTAAGCTTCCATAACCAACTGCATTAAGCTAGTTGGGTTGCATGTCCTTACAATGTTAATTCACTCGGGTTTCTTGAAATCCAATAACAATCACCAACTCAATATAAATGAAAACACAAACTCCTGTTACCGTCGTTCGTAGCTTGGAGGATACTGAAGGTGTGGTCTTGGTCCCTGGCTGTAGGGGTCTCCGGGACCGCCTCCATAGCCCTCCGCACCTGCGCACACATGCACACCACACCCCCCACCCGTCCGTCATTGCAGGCTCTTGTACCCCACAGGGAAGTCTTGTTTCCACAAATGCAAATGGTGAGTGGCCCTATCTTCAGAGGACACAAACGACTGAAAGTCATTCGAGAAAGATGAATGGAGGCTCCAAATGGCTCTTGACAAGAGGCACAGACCATTACGCAAAAATAAAATGACATCGAATGCCACCAACTATGCCCTGCGGCCCTCACCTCTCCGGGGTGGATATCCGTCGTAGGGTCTCTGATACGCTGGATCGGCTCCCCCAGGGTATGGCTCACCGCTGGGCATGCCACCGTACCTGAAGATACAGAGGGCAGCACAAGATTGAACAGGAGTCAATAATATAGACACGTGCATTAAAAACTGCCACCTCTGCCGATGACACAAACACGGCCGATATTCTGGTTGTGGGGATCAGCTGCAAGATTACAAATAGGCTTAAAGAGAATCTATGTTAAAATAAGATGATGTAAATGATTGCTGATGGTGGCAATACAGTAGAAACCCTCCGAACGCCGTTCATTGTTCCATGAAACCAGTCGTTAGGTGATTTGGTCATTAAGCGAGTATAGGAAATACATCATTCGTTCCGATAGCAACGAAAGTTAACCTTTTTAACCCAAAAAACGAACTTTACAATATTTAAATGGATATTAATACATGAAGATACTAACATTATAAACCGCATAATATTAAACGAAAAATGGTTAATCAATGCATGAATATTTACTATACCTACAACATCCAGTCATTAACAGGGGAATGGTCAATAAGCGAACACACAGGGCTCTATGGAGGCTGGTCGTTAAGCGATTTGTCGTTAACCGGGGTGGTCGTTAAGAGGGGGTTCTACTGTACTCGGCCTTAAGATTTGCATTGAACTGCCCATATAGGACCCACCACTGTGATCTCTACAATGTGTCAAACTTAACATCTCTTAATGATCGACGGCTCGTGCATCAGATCTTATATATTCACGATGTACTTACAAAAAAATCGGCAGACTACCTGCTGGATCTCCTCACTGTTTCGAAGAACAAATGTGACCTAAGGTCTTCGCTCATTTACCAGCTTCACATTCCTTATTGCTGTACAAATACTGGAGGAAGGGCCTTTTTGCTATTGATGCCCCCAGGGTCTGGAATGCTATCGCCAATCAACTTCAACTTGGATCACTACCTGTGAGATCTTCACTCAAAACTGCTCTAGAGTTGTACACCACTAGCTGCCACTGCTATTCAGTGTCCTGAAATCAAATGTATCGCTCTGGATGACCGCTGCCAAGTATGATCTTGAGTTTTGACTATAGTGTGCTGATCTTTAAAGGTGCATTGAAAAATGTTGATCCTCCTACTGATACTCCTGCTGTTATGGAGTGACTCATGCTGCCAGCTATGGCTGCAAAGTTTGGTCATACATGTTATGTATATCGTTTGTTAAATTTTAATCACAGTTCCTATGATTAATGTTACATTGTTTTTATAGCTTTATCTTGGTGATTTCGAAAACATTTTGGTCTAGCCATATTTGTTTATTGTAGTACAGAGTTAGACTGATAACTTTAATCTAAATTGTCTTATGGTTGTTATTGTTTGACTTGCATCCCACTGGGATTTTTGCACACAGCGTTGATGTACAGTGCTTTTTCTGGAAGGCTTTGCTGTTTTTTTCCTGGATTTTTCTGTTGCGCGGAGTCACTTTAAGATGTTTCTTGTTCATGTTTTTGTTTGTTGCGGTTGCACCCGATTCAAGAACCGAATGGCTCACAGGGCTACACCTAATAAATGAACTGTAATGCTACTTCTGTTGGTCAATCACTATTCAAATTCAAATAAAAATAAGATTAATCCAATGTGTGCCAATGATGGCGTTGGTTGCTTGAGTGGTCCTAGTAGCAATACCACTGTTGTGCCTCGTGAGACCAAAGTAATAGCAATAGCTCATTGATAAGATGTAAAATAGGATAGATGGCCTAACAGTGTTCAAAGGAAGTGCTGTTGGCAAACACCTGATGAGGCCAGTACAATGCAAGGTGGTGATATGGCCATCACAACTCACAAGGGAGAGATAAAGCATTAAAACAAACACAGAAGAGGCAAAAAGTGATATTTGAATCGAATCACGACTTTCTAATCGTGACACTTTGTCGAATCCACCCGTGGCAGTCTCTCCACACGAAACTCTAAATCAGCAGGATGATTCCCCCGCGACGGCGAAAAACAAAATCCGCATGAGGTGGATTTAATTTGCTATTGTTATTGTTGTTGTCGTCGTTGCAACGCCGGCTCACAAGAGAGCCTCACCGGTTCTGGTGGGCAGGGGGCACGTGGGGCCGCGGCGTCGACACCGGGGTGGGTGGCTTCATGTCACTCAGTCCCTCCAGCGGCTGCGGGGTCAGGGGGCCCTGCGTAGAGCTGGAGCCGGCTGCAGTGGGGCAAGAAAACAGATCCTTTTCTTTAATAAAACCGCAGTCCGTCCAAGTACCGCGCGTGATGGTAGTGCAAGGGTAATTGCATTCTGTTCGTTTTAACTCAAGTGTCTCGCTCGTTGTTAAATCTCCAGTGCCTTGCCTATGCGTGCATGCATCTTATATGTTATGCAGTTTGGCCAAGCGACATCACATGAAGCCTCCTTAAGTGTAATCTTTGAAGCAAATGAATTGCCTTGAAAATATCCGAAAATACTTTGACTATTAGTTACGAGTCAAACTACTGCGCGCAAAGGCCATTTATTCTGTGGCGCGGCAACATTTTTTGAGAACTGTGCTTAAAATTAAAAACTGTACATGAGCTAAGTAGAGATTTGAAAAAAAAAAGTCATCTCGCAAGGAATAGCCGAGCACTTTTTAAATCAGGCAATCGCTTATTTCAATGAAACATTCCATGCGATCAGACAGACCCAACTCAGCAAGTGAAATAATACAGGAAGCACCATTTATCGCACCACAAAAAAAGAAACAGCATTTCAGGAGCAGAGTCTCGAGCCAGATGTATATCTTGGACGGGGGGGGGGGGGGGGAGTGTGCACGCGTGTGTGGGTGTAGTGGGAATTGAACGAGGGAGGGGTGAGGCGAGGGTTGGGGGATGGGTAGGTGGTGGGATGTGATTGGGGGGGGTAAGCGGGTTGCTTATTTTAGGTCAAGTGCGGAGAGATCTATTTTTAGAAGACGCCGTTGCCAACTTTAGACTTGGCGACGAAACGCCAACTCTGTGCGCCGCAGCTGCTGAAAATAAGGAAAGGCAAACCGTGATGCGCCTAATGACACACTGACACAATTTTAACCCCAGCCCGTGGGAAGCGGCAAATTCTTTCTCTCTCGAATAATAATATTAATAATAAAAATAAGAGCACCCGACCGGGCTGACAAAACAGCGTCGTGTTTCGCACGGGCGGTAGGGGGCAGACAAAGCGTTTTTGTGGCTGCAAGATTAATGGTGGAGCAGGCGCCGCTCTCTCATTGCTGTCACAGGATGGTGTGCAGCGTTACGTGGATATTTGCACGACTCTCTACACAGGAAGGGGTACCCCCGGAAAGAACAAGAACTGTTTGTGTGCACGCATCCAGCCTGCGTGGCCCACGCTGTTCAAGACTCATGTTTGAAGCTAGGCCTCGGCAAGGTAAGGTAAGGTAAAAGTTAAAAGGTAAAAACAACGAGCCTACCTTTACGCTACCTTTTACCTTACCACAATACAATCACTCTACCCTACCTTTTACCCTTCAGCAGGTAAGGTAAAAGGTAAAAAGCAACGAGCCTACCTTTTACCCTTACCCCATACAAATTACCCGATTACAGGGTAATTACTAGGGAACTACACATCAACAAGGTTTATAACGGTAAATGCTAGGTAGGGTGCTTTATTAATATAGAATACTCTCGATGATTCCAATTTTACACGCTTTCTATTAACTCACTGCCTGTTGTTGTTGTCGTCGTCTCTACCCACTTCCTAATGTGGTACCGACTGCAAACTTCGTATACTTATATCATACCGATGACAATACTATATTCTATCATTAAACAAATATATATTTCTTAACATTATTTTTTATATGTTATGTTTCGGCTTGGGTCTAATTGTCCACGGTCAACTGACGTTGGCTGTAATTGGCCACGGTCCCTTACGTTATGGCAAGCTTCGGGGCCACTTCCTGGAGTCGTGGAGTTCTGCCATTACTCGTACATTTAATAAAAGCGTGTTTAAAATTTTTTTTTTTAAATATTACTTATTAAATGGAGGCCACGGACTGCGCCACGGAGCTTTTAGCGGTAAACAAGGCACTGTATTTACCGGGTAATAATTCGCGCTATCCTTTACCCTACCGGGTATTTCTTCCGAGCTACCTTTACCCTACCCTTTACCTTACCCCTTGGCATGTCGACACCTTTACCCTTTTACCCGGTAAAAAGGGTAAATTACCTTACCTTGCCAAGGCCTATTTGAAGCCTCGTTACTGAAAAGGGACAAGCTTTATTAAGATGACAGCCAGAGGTGGTCGTGAAAGAAATGCGCGTGCGAACCCCCCCCCCCCCCCCCCCCCCCAAGTGACATCACTAGATCGCTCCTCTCACTTCGATTTTCAATTATTTTTCACCCTCATTATAGAAGCTTCAAACTCATGTCAGACAGCCCGGGACACAGCAATAGTTCATGTAATTCAAGATGAGAGCAGTTTGTATTTTCTGTGGCATCTTCCCCTTCACTCTGAGTGAGCCCCAATATATTCCACGGGCCCCGAATAAGAAATGTCACTTGCTCACACTGCCAAAAGTGGTAAAAATGTAGCTTTTTTGTAAAGGTGAATTACTAAAAATGACATTTGGATGGAATAACCATGGAAAGTTAGTAAATGTCACTACACCGTTGCATGACCATACAAATAAACTGATACCATTAACGTTTTGCCACCTGAGGTGGTGCTTACCTCTAATCTAGCCCATGGACCAAAGCTAATTCAATTATGTTCATTTCATAAGGTGAGAATCAATTTGGACAATTCGGTCACTTTTGCAAGGGAGACCTAGGTACACAAGTGATACCACTACAGTTAGAACTGAATACACAAAGCTAAGTGATCTTAAAGATACATTCTTGCCTACAGGACAGAACTGCTAAACTGTTACTCAACGAGACCCAAGCAAACATGAAACGCCACGGGAGGAAGCAGTTAAAGCGATGAATGATTATCCTCACGTTAAAAAACAAGATATGTTCTGTTTTCATTGCCACGTTGTGTTACAATGGGGGGGTAATCCCCCCCCCCCCCCCATCTGTCACCACAAACTGTATACTCTACACCGGTCTAACTTACCCAAGTAAAACACTGCAAAAGCCATATTGGTTCACCTCACCTTGGCGCCACGAGGCACAACCATTTACCGTTATGAACCCACAGTTTTCAGACATGCCCGGAAAAGTGCTATATAATGCACCCGAATTGGGCGAGGCGGAGCAGCCTCATGATTCATGGCTTCGGAGGAAAGGGTTGGTGGATCACGCCTGTCAAAAACCACAAACTCACTGGGACGGGGTCCCAGTAAACCCATCTGTGCGGACCATTGTTACATCTGCTCTGTGTGCGTTGTTTCTCTGGGTACTCCAGTTTTCACACAAACACACAAACCAAACTCATTAAAATGGACCTGGCTGGAACATCCCAATGCAGCGGCTATCCTAGGGAAAAAAAAAGAGTCTAAAGGACTCAGTCGGGGTTTTCTGTAAAAATAAATTAACAAAATCTTTTTGCACCCCCGCTATAATTGGGCTGAGGATGGCCAGGAAGGGTGTGCATTGGGTCATAGTCGAGAGGGTTGGGGGGGGGGGGACCCAGGGCCAATGTAAAATAATATTGTTGCCAGTAATTATTTATACTGCCCCCTCTCCCCACTGGGGAACGAAAATTGGTTTCCTCCAGCAAAGAAAAATCCTCCCTATTTAGGGTTAGGTCAAGTTACATAGGTTAGGACAAAACAGCGAGGTTGCTTGGGGAAAAAGTCCAGACAAAACAGATGGTATGAAAAAGTTCAAACTAACCCTGTAAGCAACCATTTTTGGAAAGTAGTCTTAAAAGTTAGCCTCATTTGAAAAGACGGTGAGACTCGCAAAACAAATATTACTTTGTTATAAACGAATAATACCATACAAATATTCCCAAGTTAAATGGCAACTCCCAAACACTGGTTCCCTTGGGAGAAATTAATATTCAACCTCTGGAAGAAACAAATATTCAGCGGAACGTACGAATCCAACCACCGGTGACAGTGGTGGTGTGATATGGCTGCAAAGGTACCCGGAGAGGGCGGCTGAATCTTGGGTGTCTTCTTGTTGTCGGAGGGGTTGAGAATCTCAGGTGGCGGCTCCTCGCCGCGCTCCGTCTTGCACTCAAAGGCAAACAGGAACTGGATGTACTGCTTCTTGAGCGAGCTGGCCGAGCTGCTGGACGTGCCCACAGCCAGCTGCGTCGACAGCTCACGCCATTTCTTCTTCTTGTTTACCTGCGGTCGACGGGGGTAAAAGTGCGGTGGGGGTGCGGCAGTGGGAAGAGGGGGGGGGGGGTTAGTGTTACACAGCCAGAAGGGCCAGCTCCACGTAAAAGACAAACGGGAGAATCCCCTATTGTATGTACCATATCCTACTCATACTCTTTGGGTAATTTCGGAAAAGTCACGTAGATAGAAAAATAAAATTAAAATCATGACGTTTCGATCGCAACACAAGCAATCGTCTTCAGGTGAACTGCTGAGGCAGGAGAAATAATAATATATTTCTCCTGCCTCAGCAGTTCGCCTGCTGTGTTTTTTGACCTGAAGACGATTGCTTGTGTTGCGTAGATGGTGCTCGTGTTAAAACGGTGCGCATTCCACTCACCGTTATAAACACGGTTTCTAAAGCGATCGACGACGAACTACTTTCGTGAGATGCGTGGCTGAACGGCAAGATGCCTGGAATGCCGTGCTCGACTTACTAGTTTCAACCCCCCTCCGCTGGTCCGACTTACCTGCACGAAGCCACCGTACGCCTTGGCCGAGGCGTATAGGCGGAAGAGGTCAAGCGGGTTCTTGCCAACGGCGGGCAGGAGCGCGACGGGCGAGCCACGTTGCTCCATGAAGCCCAGGTAGCGGTCAACCCAGAGGCGTCGCTCGGGCTCAGGCCCCAGCTCGTAGAGGCGCATGATGCTCTCCCCCGTCGTGGTGGACGATCCCGACTGCGCGACAACAGGGGCAGACGCACGCACGCGTTGTGGGTCAATCGTCCCCGCCCACCACCCACACGTAGCCTCTTAACTTCCACACCGCCCCCCCAACCCATGCCATCTTGCCCAGCCAAAACCTACAACTTCAACCCCCTGCTGTGCACCGGTACATCCATCCGATCAGTATGTCCAGGACTCATCTCACCGCATTCACTTCGTCGCAAACGTTTCACCGCGCGGCTGTTTGGCGGTTCTCCGCTTGGTGCCCACGTCGTTTCAAGACGAGACACACTGGCCTTGGTGCTAGGCTTCAGCTTTTTGGGGGACAAGTTTAAATTACATCACGGGGGATTTTGGTTAGCACCAGGGTCTACGTGCGACGAAGTGAATGCACGATAGGGAAATGAATACGAGACTATAAAAACTGGGACAAAACAAACGGCCAGGGAAATGACGTCCCAAAAGAGCTGCGCCACAAAACAGATGCGATGAAGTGAATGTGTTGAAATGAAGAGCGACGTACTGACCGTACCGATGACACCCAAATAATTTCCTCCCCTGAAGAAACCATGACCACATTCTCATTGTGCAAAAAATCTACTTGTGTTGGGTTTCTTTATCTCTGCATGTGAACATGTGAACACAAGTCAAGATAGATGTCCATAGACTTACATCAGACCAGGTTAGATTTTAATTATATTGCTAAGTTAGAGTAGAAACATGTATAGGACCAAGTAAGATATAAAAATTTGGTCTGACATACGACGTTTGTATGATTTAAAAACTTCCTTCTTTACGGTCAAATCAATGAGCGTGCAAGCGTTGACTCATTGTATTAAAAATGACAGGATTTTATCTGCGGTACAAACTTGATTCCGCTATCATGTGCATTCTGTCCTGTCGGCAACAAACATAATTACTCAAGCCTACAGGCAAAAATGCTATATAAAACAGCACACCCAGGACAACAATTTAACCAATTTTGGGACAAAATAGAAATGGCAAGATATGGTTTGAAATTCTTGAGTGTGTCAACAGAGCATGCAGCAGCTTTTAAGATCAAGTTTCATCTCCACTGTTAAGCAGTCTCCACGTGGGAGATAGTGTTTACAAGTCCCGAGCTTGAGCAGACGAGGAAGAGAAATTACCGTTCAGCTTCGAAGACATGAACCTGACGGAATGTGATTTCCTTCTTAGCACACGCACACACGTGACACGCCTGATCGCACTCGCAACCATTCATGAAATGGAACGTAGGCTGGGAATCCATGAATACTTGAAAGGCTAAATCTAGCAAAAAAAATCAATTCACCTGAATTGCTTGTTGTTGCCATAACTAATAATTCAACAATTTTATTTGTTAAATGGAAGAATATTTTTTTGCGATTTAACGGCCATCACAGTTGCACTTTATTTGCTGGGATTAAAAGAATGAGCTGCTCCAGTTGCCCGATAAGCACACACCACCATCCATCTCCCTTCCCCTGGCCATGTCTTTCAAGAACGGGAAAAATGAATCTCGGTAAGCGACGGTAAAAGGTAAAATTTTGATTTAAAGCTTTCGTGACTGCAGGGATTCATCTTCTTGGTTCTTTCGGTAAAGTCACGTAGAAGTGAAGTAATAAAATAATAAAAACGTCGTGAGAATTATTTTATTGTGTTTTATTTTTATTATTTTATTACTTCCCTTCTACGTGACTTTACCGAAAGAACCAAGAAGGTAAAAGGTAGAAGAAATTAATACAAATAATTTAGCAACAGCAGAAGCACCGTGAAGCCGAGGATGCTTGAAGCACAATAGTGAAGGAGACACCAGCGGCCATTTAAACACTGGGGGACACACAACCACTCCTCATTGGTAAAAGCAGGCGGCTTGAATTTCTTCCTCGTACAAATTTTATACTCAGATTTAATGAGAGCTGTACAACGCAATGTGGGTCACACTCCATTAACGGAATTGCCTTGTTTTGTTAATCAAATTGAAGTACTCTTCGCCATCGTCTTGACAAGATGCGAGGGCGGAGGGAGTGCGAGAGGAAGGGAGGGAGACGGACCAGAGCACGGTGGCAGCAATCACGGTAATTTACCCCTTGCCCACAGCCTGCCAGCCTCCCCCCCACCAACCATACAAATAAATATCCCACTTCAAAGTGCGTGAAATCCTGCAGACGATAGACCGTGGGCGCAAGTCTGGGGTCAATTACAGTTTACCGAGCAAGGAGGACCTTGTGTGGTTTCCTCAAAGCTTAGCTGGTTTTAAACACCATCAAAGAAGTTATCCCACCAAACAAAAAGTGCAACTATGAGTGTTCAACACCACAAGGGATATTTTTCCTGAGCTTTCACCCAGCCAATTAACCGTTTAGCTGTATTTTAAAATAAAGTTACAGGAAGACTGTATTTTAAGTAAACGAGAAGGTGACGCTTTATCTGCTGAAGAGTGAAATTATTTTCCATTACGAAATGAGAACCACCTTATACCCAACCCCGCATCTCATTGTTTCCCGTGACTTAGCAACAAAGCCAGCTGCAGAAGGTTGTGTGGACGCACACACACCTCGCTCGTTCGCATACGCACGCAAGCACAACGTCTAGGCGCCAAAAAGAATGTGCAAAAAGAAAAATGCTAAACGAGTATTAAGAAAAAGCGCATGCGTTGTCATGTGCTTGGGACGAACACAGTCGCAGCAAAGCAAAACCACGTAGAGGAAACAAGGAAAACCACGATGCCGCGGATCACCGGCCGCAAACGAGATGCACGCGCACACACAGGTGTGCGGGTTATCACTGTTGGTTGGGCGAGTGGGCACACTTACAGGGCTATCGTCGGCTGAGCGGCAGGAAAGGCTACAGGTGCCGGGGGACTTAAGGGAGGGGGCGGGCGGGTGTGCCAAGGGGTAGGGCTGGGAGCTGCCGCTAGCCTGCGGTCACGCAACACGACAACACAACGGTAAACCAAAGTGTGCGCGCAGGGCGGCAACGCGAGCCGAGACAGCGGCGCACGTCGGGGGCTGCAGTAGTGGCGGGTAAAACGGCACCCAAACGTAGAATGGGGGTGGAAAAACAAAGCCCGAGAACCTCGCTGGGTTTCACGAGGACGAGCGGTGCGCGTCTGCGCGCAGTCCCGCACCTAAGTGGCGCTTGGCCAAATGTAGAGCCGCAGAATTTGTTTTTGCTCAAGCGATAGTTTGAAAAGGTTGAGCGGTGTCTAATGCTAAGCAACATGCGTTGGTATTGCGAATCGTAACAAGCTACACGACTTATGATGTTAAAACTTTGTATTTTATCACTTTACTTTGTGTCAATGGCAGGGGGTAATTTGACTTCTGAGTTATTTGCACATGTGTGGGTTGTTAAAAGCTTGCGTATGAGGAAGGCAGTAAAAGCGGCGCTTTAAATGAAAATGACAGCAAAGGTGGTGAAAAACAATGATCAAGAGGGAGATGATGCTCATGGAAAAGCCACACCTGAATGAGACTGCGATTATTTTTTTAACAAGCACCTCAAATTTGTCTAAACAAGGATTTGCAATTAATAATAAAAGTTGTTGGGTTAGATCGCGTAAGTATTAATGTGTCATAACCCTCCACCACCCGACAAGGCCAGTAAGGTTTGTCGCGTAAACAACGCGTGCCAATTAGTGACTACTTCAGCCCAATGGTGTATTGGAGAATAAATCCACAACATTTATAATTCTAGTACGACGTTTCGTTGGTAATTATATCTAGCATCATCGGGCAATTTTCCAGAATAGTGAAGCAATCCACCTGCTTCCGATCTTAAATATAGCAATATGACGTCATCAATCAGGTGCGGAGAGCAGAGGGGGAGGGGAGGTTTATTGGATTTGCAATTTTCATAATTCCCCAAAAAATTTGAACAATTCTAAATTCTCAGTATTGTAAAAAAAACTGCTCGAATCCACTTTTTTAATGAAGGTAAATCGATTAAAGCTAACCACCCAGCACAAAGTGAGCACCACCAAAATGAAACGTTATATTCTTACGGAGGGTTTAATGTTGCATGTGGAAGACTGGAGGCCGTGTGAAACCTAGTGCACAGCTTGAGCAATGCCCCCGAGAGGAGTTGTAAAAAATAATTGACTACCGAACACAGAAATGCTTGGAGAACAGATGACTGTCGAACAACAAGTGGTGAGTCATGCAAGTCTCAGGAGCCACGTGGATAACGCACAGCCCAACTGCTTCTCCCTCGCTCAAGAGCACAGAGTGTGGCCTGTGATCTACGCACAGCTGACTCGACAGCTCACTACTGTAGAGCTCTGGCAAGCGCTCATTTCAGGTCATGCCGACCCAGGGGAGATCCGCACTGGAAGCTCATTTTAAGGTCAAGTCAACCTAGCGGATCTCATTAACGAATTAAACATTAATAATATACTACTCCTTGCAATAACTTAACGCGTTAATATGTGCAGTTAATGGTTTAAAGGCATTTGTCAGAAATGAATGCCTTAAACTTCAACTCGATGACGCACACTGCAAAGAGCAAAAAGTATGAAATGAAAATGAAAAGTCACCATCTCAGCATAAATTAAAAAAATGGAATGATCAAACTAAAACATGACAATTCTTTTTTAAAGTTCAAAGATGCAATATTGAACATACACGAGCCAATAATCTATCTCGAGTTCTAATTCAACGTGAACGTAAATTACGTTTCAGTGGCTGAAAACAACACCCTCATTTTTATTTCACTTGATAAGTTATTTTTACGAGCGCCACGACCCACGGCCTTCCCAACGCGCACGACCATCTCGGCCTGCAGAACGCCGCGCTAAGAGCAAGATCACAAAAGTCGCGCGTGGCATTAGCGAGCCATTTCTAAAGACCCCCACACAGCGACAAAGACTTGGGCGGAAGGGTCACCAAAGTGGCGAGCCACATTACAGGGGAGAAAGAGGGCACAAGAACAAGAGGAGGGTGGAGAGCAGAGAGTCAAGTCATTTAATGGTGGCAGAATGAGGCACAGCCGAAAAAACGTCCAAACCACGCCTCCAGGAAAAAAGCATTTCATCAGAATTCTCTGCTGTTCATTTGCAAAGTCAAAGGATCATTTTACGAGCCGACATGATGACATCACAAAGTGTAAGACTCTTCCTCCACACACACCTGTTGTTTGTCACATAAACGCAGGCAAAGCAGCCCACGTGGCGGATCAATTTTCCAACACCGCCCAAGTGTCAAGTGCAGTTACGACGATGTGGTATCAACTGCTCAAAAAAGATTTGGCCAAAAAGCTTCCAAAGTACATTTCAAATGTCCACTGAGTAAAATGGTCAAAACCTCAAAAATGCTGTGAACAGACAGTAAAGACCTCTCTCCCCCTCTCCACCCTGATTCAATACTAGCCCTAGTCATACAGAATTTTGTATATTGGCATTCACACCCGCAATCCCGAAGGGAACCCGGTAAAGGTCTAGCAAAAAAAACCACGTAGGCTGTCGCGACCAAAATCATCCCATAATATAGATTTTTGGGTTAGATTGCGTAAATATAGATGTGTCGTTAAACCCGCCATCACCCGACATAGCAAATTATTAAGATTCGTCACGTAAACAGAACATGCCAATTCGTTACGAGTACAACACACCGGTGTGTTAGAGAGATTGTAAATGTTGTGGATTTCCTCTCCACACCAGTGTGCCGAACTATTATCTAATTGACACATTTTGTTCACGTGACAAACATTACTAATTGGCTGTGTCGGGTGGTGGCGGGTTTAACGACACATTTATATTTACACGATCTAACCCCAAAAAATAAATATTACGAAGAAAAAAACAGACCATGTAATATGCTGGAGACAGCAACTTGTAAACACTGAAACTACAAATTTAACAGAAATGCACTACACTTTATTACACAAATCACTTATCAGTCTGAAAATGCACCTGGTGTCTTAGGCTTTACTTGAATTTGTCAGTAACCCTGGAAATGCTGCAATGTTTAAATCGCAAAAACCCTCGGTTGAAGGTTAACAGCAAGTGTAACTTTTGAAAAACTTTGCCCATATTTGGCTTCTGATGCCGTGCGGTATACAAGCCAAAATCATATCGCTTGCTCAAGGCTTTTGTAACCAGCAGATGGCCAAGTTGAGAGCATGAGCCATTGTTCAACAAGTTATATTCTCATTTGTTCAACCTCCAAATTACCTAAATGTGTCAAAAAATTTGGTAAATAAACCACCACACCATTTAACAAATGGGATCGGATCTACCGGATAAAGAATCATCTTTTCCAAAAGTATAAGAAGAGAATTTCAAAATCTGTCGAGCAACTTGGCCGCATGCTGCATGTTTAATTATTATAAACCAGGTAAATTGAAGTGCCCTCCAGGGCTCCAAGTGCTAACTAGACGTCTACGGCTTATAGGCCAATGTGTAGTACCTGGAAGAAATTCATTTTGTTAATACGGTTATCGAAGGGCGCTGTGGTAGTGGTGATGGAGGGGGGGGGGCTGCAGTTAGAGTCAAAGGGCGGTTCAGAACCAGCATATTTATAATGGGAAAATCCGATGAGCTAGAAAGCTCTTTTTCACAGATGTCCAGTCGGGGGCGGGTTGTGCACCGTACCTTGGACTTGACGTCGCTGGCCGGTTTGTCTCCCTTCCCTTTCGCTGGAAGCTTTGCCTCGGGTGCCAGCCCAGAGGGGGGCGCCGCGTAGCCTCCTGATTGGTCAGAGCAATCGTGGATTTATGTGGCAGTCAGCAGCAGATTGGGGGGGGGGGGTGGGGAAGCAACATCCAGACACAACTTGGTCACCTGAACCCTACATGTGCACTGCTGTTATTATTTTAACACAAGATCCCTTTGGCTACTGCTCTCTATGCCACTGTATGTTACTCATCTTTAGAAATGCATTAAACCTATGAACTGCAATTTGACAAAGCAATGCATTAGAAACAAATGTCATGAAAAATGAAGGTTATTCGTGCTTGCTTTTACTAACAATGTCAGGTCAGTAGTTAAACCGTTAAAAACTAAATAACGAAGTGCGCAATAAAACAATGTCAACAGTGGCAATATGAATCGTAACTCATTCATAAATGAACGCTAATAATCTTAACACAATAAAAAAACTATCTAATGAAATATATCACTGTCCATAAACATCTCTAAACCTGACAATTAACACACACAGACACATCGGTAAACCTCATAGCCTGTGC
This sequence comes from Lethenteron reissneri, assembly GCF_015708825.2. NCBI lineage: Eukaryota > Metazoa > Chordata > Hyperoartia > Petromyzontiformes > Petromyzontidae > Lethenteron > Lethenteron reissneri. The sequence continues at coordinate 9,223,360 of NC_083784.1, forward strand.
AAATGGCTAACTTGTGCAAAGCTTACAAAAGCATCCACCATCCAACGGATTTTCCCGTCGATTTGTGAATATACATTGAACTTATTTTGCACCGTACGTAGCCAACCGTGCTAATTGGAGGTGCAGGGGAAAGACAACTAAACACATATAAAGCAGTTCGAAAGAAATGGGTTTTTAATCTAGATAGCTCCCGGTGGATTCCTAATATCGCAAAGAAGAAGTGTTCCAGACGGCCACAGAAGTGCATCTGAAAGCGCGCACGACGCGGCACCCGTCTTTGTTCGATGAGTAGCCAAAAATCTGCTCCGGGGAGAGACCGGAGTTTGCGAAGTGGTTTATTGCTCCTTAACGAGATCAGCGAGGTCTTGTGTTTCATTTGCGGCCTCGTACCTGGCAGGCTGTTGGGCATGACAGGGCCGGATGGGCTCATCATGGCCTGCTGCTGGGGATAGCCGCCGTGGCCGTAGGGCGGCACCCCGGGACCCATTGCACCGCCCTCGTACACGCCAGCCCTGCGATGCACAACGCATAAAAATATATATAAAACGTACAGATTTTTTGTCAATCCGGTGATGAATGAGCGCCTCCCCCTCACCGTGACGATCGTGAGGGGGGGCAGGGAGTGGGAGGGAATTATTTAACCGTAATTCACCACGCTGGTCAGGACAGGATGAAGGCAGGGAGCACAGGTGTGAAATTATTAGAGTATAATACGATGGAATTGATACACAGCCCACCAAACCACATAAAACGCAAGTCTTTTTTTTTATAAAACAAACATACCACTCAATGTACTATATAAGTGTTTACCAAACTGCAGTCCTTGTAACCGCCGTGATATGCTTTTCCCAATTACCAGCCATGGACATGCATGCAATATGCAGTGGAGGCATATCAATTGGAAAGCATGCCCCCCCCCCTTCCTGGAAGGCTGCACACCATGAATGGGGTGAATATACTGCAGTTTGACAAAACTTTAAACTATATAAAACTACATTCAGGTCCATAAGCAAAAAGACACGAATGCAACATTTTTAAAAGTATTCCATTGAAGCAGGCAATAAAAACCTGCATGGTGTTGCCTGTAAAAACAAATGCCGCTGGGTTTCCTGGCACTCTTCACACAAAATCATTTTACAAACACCGTAGAGGCACCCAGACACCGTATAGATATTTTATGCTACCACCCTTTGTTCTACCGCACACATGTACAGTAAAGGGATTACTTTTTAATGTCAATGCATTATGTAAAACAAAATTCAGCAGTCACCCCCCACACTATCATTCCCCCTTAATCCCATTCCTCTACCCATTTCCCACACCTCCGATTAGCGTGGTTGGCTACATACGGTGCAAAAAAGGTTCAACATACAAGCAGCTAAATTCATGCCTAATCCTCAAAATGCCCAAACGAGCAAAGGTGGGGGATGCTCATCTCTATTTTCCACCCTGACTCGGTGGAAGAAATGTATTATTCCCACGGTGGGCATCAGTCTGCTGCAGTTGCTTTCATTCATTGTAAACTCTGCTCATCTGCACAGGAATTATGCCCTCCGTTGGTGTGGACGATTGAACGTCGTGTAAAATACCAACATTTCACGCAATTACATCACGTGAACAATTATGGCAATGTTTTAAACACGGAACAAAATCCAGGAGTCACCCCACCCCCCCTCACTCCGCTTCGTCAGAGGGGACCAGAGCTGATTCATTCTGACGGCCGATCTCAAGGACCGAGGAAGAGCGAACACGACGGATGTATGGCGGCCACCTGCTGTTGGGCGGCCCAGGCGGCATGCCGTTGAGGCCCATCTGCGCGTCGGGGGTGTTGCTTCCGCCGTAGGGACGGGACAGCGCGCGGCTCACGGGGCCACCGTAGCCTCCCGCTGGCGGAGCCTGACCCATGCCCTCGCCACCAGGGCTCAAACCATCACTGCTCGAGCTCCCGTCCGGGAAACCGCCGTAGCCCGGCGGCATGCAGTTACTCGCGTTGACTGCTGTGGATCAGAAGCACAGCAGCAACGGGCATGAGCACAGGCGTGTACAGGATCCTCTTGCTATGTGTGATTATTCTGCCTGTGTGCGAAATCGCATCTGGGACTATACACGAATTGCATCGAGAAAGAAAGTGACGAGAGAATGAGACGAGAGAACGTGACGAGAGAACATGATGCAAGAAAGGGATGAGATGAAGTGATGATAAAGTAATGATGCACGGCATCATAATTTAAGGTAAGTTCATTTAAATTGAATACTTTCATATTTATTTACCGTTATCACCATTTTTTGTGTTATGATAATTTGCATATTTTGAATAGCTTATTCGTATATTTATGCAAGGTAAGGAGCATATCCCTCGCGAATAACGAGGGAACAGTGTTCACAAAATACACACACGCAGTACAATGGCTCACAACGGTGTACCCCACACCTTAGTAATGTATTCTCACACGGTACTGTAGCTGCAGTTACTCAACAACACGTAGAAAACTAAAGTATAAACTACATAAAAAACTAAAGTATAAACTGCATCGCACCATCAGTATACTTACTATACTCTATAATAAGCTGAGTTACTAACAGCAAGTAATAACTCAGCTTATTATAGAGTATAGTAAGTATACTGATGGTGCGATGCAGTTTATACTTTAGTTTTTTATGTAGTTTATACTTTAGTTTTCTACGTGTTGTTGAGTAACTGCAGCTACATATCATTAACATTCCTTTCCTTTGTTACTGCTAATCCCTGCACCCCCCTTGGTTGCTGCTGATCCTGCATAATGCATGGGCATAATATGACTTTGACACCCCCCCGCCCAACGCCTACGCATTTTCCATGAATATGCTAAATCCCTCTTCACATGCACATTCTTTTTGTTAAGGCGCTCTTCAACCCCCAATGCAGCTTATATATAAGCTCCTAGTTTGGTAGTGTCTCATTCTTCACCTGAAGACGGCTGCTTGCGTTGTACCAAACACGCTTCCCCTCCAGTGCTCAGGCTCCACACAACAGAGCAGGTTTGCACCGTTATCAATTGTCAGGTGTAGCCAATGCGATTTAGTACTGGGGCAGTCTCACAATCCCAAGACAGCAATCGTGATGAGATCCCTGGAATTGAACACGATTCTGAACAGGGGTCGTGGAATTTATGGAATTGTGGAATGGTCGGTATTTTTATTTTAGCAGGCCAAAAGCAAGTCAGCTCGTGGAGATTCCTGGAATCACCGCTAGAATTCCAGTGATTTTAACAGTACCTCAGACAATATATGAGGAGTCTAAGGGTTATTACTGTGCTGTCGGAGAAAGCCCACTTCTTTCAATGGAGACTCGTGCATCTCCATTCTAATTAATGGGATTATATGACAGCCTAAGTATTGTTAAATGGAATATCATTACTTGTAATGGAAGCATATGAATCGCCATCGAAAAGAATGGGGATTCTGACAAGTTGAGAATGGTTAACATAATCCATTATTCTAATTTCGATTCCTGGGTCTATTAAAATGAGCGAAATTCTATTTGCAATTCCAAGAATCACCACGAGATGGCACACTGACCCTGGTGGCATCCCATTTAAGTGTATGGAGAAATTAATCATAGAAGATTTGTTTTCATTCTTTAGCTATCGTCAATGGTGGAATTGTAGAATTTTTTAACAATTCCTGCAGGAATCACCCAGCACTACTACTTAAAGCCTGAACACTCTCCCCTCCTACTGGGTACCATGGTCATGGCCAACCCAGCAATGTGGGCAAAGCAAATGAATTGTGCGCATCTAATCATGATCCAGATTCCAAACCTAAACCATAACCTAGAAATAATACCAGGTCAATTCAGGAGTGGGGTGCTCCGGTATAATAGTTTTTTCCCCAACAAAACCCCATAATTCCCAAGAGGACTACATTTTATTTATTTACAAATCGAAATGAGGGGGAATAGAGTTTGGCAAGTTAGACTTATTGGTCATTTAAATCAAGACAGAGCTAAAGTACTTTAAAGTGAAAAACGAAGAGACAGCTGCAAAACAGTTTCTTACCTTGAGGCCCAAACTGTCCTGCGTGGCCACTATACGGCCCCGCCTGTTGCCCGTACTGCACCGCATACTGCCCTCCCTGCTGCGACTGGTACGGCCCTCCTCCTCCACCGCTGCCGCCGCCGCCGCCAACTCCCTGTTGCCCCGCGTACTGCGGTGGGTACTGCGCTCCCTGGGGGGCAGGAGGGGGCTGCTGTCCGCCGGCGAACTGACTGGGCGCCGATGGCGGCCCGTACTGCCCCGTGGGCTGACCTCCCTGCGGCCCGTATTGCTGTCCGTAACCGGAGTACTGCGGCTGTGGCGGTTGCTGCTGCTGTTGCTGCGGAGGCTGCTGTTGCTGCTGCTGTGGTGGCTGCTGCTGTTGCTGTTGGGGATACTGCTGCCCCCCGTAGTACTGGCTCGGCGCCGTGCGGGGGTACGGCCCCCCCTGGTGCTGCGCGTGCGGAAAGGGGGCGGCTGGGGCAGCCGGGTAGCCCGGGCCAGCTTGGGACGGTCGTGGGGAGAGCGGAGTCATCCCGGCAGCTCCCTGGGGCGTCCCCGAGCCCTTTGGGTATCCTGCGTGACCGACACAGACACGGAGCACCCCTCCTGCTGAGCCTTGCGATCCCAGGTGCAACAAGCTCGATACCGCATCTGTTTACCGCTTATGATGAACTGCCTGCAATATTTGTGTTTCATTATTAATACTGCAGTAACTTTTCATTCATTTCTAAATATATATTTTCAAATTCATCACTTGAATTTCCCATTCATAGTTTCTTCACTGTTATCCAGATTCAGTTGTGCGACTGTAAAGTAGCTAGAGATAACATTGCATTTGAAGCTTTATGAACTCAAATTGGATTTACGTCACATTGGCAAGCACCAATCAAGGCAGTCGCCCATCTTTTAAAGTTGTTAAATTCAGCATCACGAATATCTGCCCAATTTTCGTCTGACCTTTGCAGATACTGACCCCCCAAAAAACATGACTCATTTGAGACTTCGTTGCACTCTTGGAAGGCCAAGCTAGGTTCATTCACCAAATGATGTGTTGTGAAAGATGGTTGCTGGCATGGTCATGCAGTATACCAACAATGACATTATTATTCCCACCCCAATACACAATAGCACACTAATTTTGATATATAATGCATTAGCCTACTTCTTAACAAGTAACATGCACACAATCCTCTCCATTACGGTAATTGCGCAAAATTAAAATTAACAAGATGGATGCGCACTCCTGGTTGGGGGGGCACTGGCTCTTCCATATGATACTTGCAGTCAATACAAGATGATGGCATATACGTATTATGAACTTAAGAACCTACATTTTTACATTAAGAGTACATGCCACATGCGCATTTTTATTGCAGGGCTGAGAGCAATGGTTAGGCATCGGACAAGACCGAAAAAGAGATTAAGAATCATGCATCATTTTCTGGTTTCTTGTGTGCAGTATTTGAGAATGGGTTATAAAATAAACTCCACAATGTGCAGCAGAATTATTCAATTGCCATCGGAGTTCATCTCACTTTAACTTTCAAAGGATTAGGCCTGAATGTGCACAACAATGTATTCAGCTAAATGCACAGTGCAGCACATGGGGGACAAGGGGACTGACTTAATAATTAATTAAATTGTGAATCAAAATCGGCTAAATCAGGGGCAGATAAAGGGCTGGGGGAGTACAGAAAAAGGCAGCAGTAGGGGGGAACTTGTCAATCCGACCCAAAGACAGTTCCGAGGAATACAAACCTCGCTCCTGGGGCCGTGGGGACTGGCTGACCGAGCCCGAATCTGACAGGTTACCGGTGGACTGAGGGGTCATCTGATTGCCTGCTTAGCAACGGGCAGTGGCACGGGAGAAGGGGGGGGCACAAGCACATGACGAAAGGAGGGAGGAGCAGCAAAGGCGCAGAAAGCAAGGAGACAGCGAGGTGTTAGTGCATTGGCGCCAAGTCAAGGACGGAACCACAAAGCAGCAAAACGCGTGCTACCATCAACGGTGTTTCGGTGAAGCCAAGACGGCCATTTTTGGGGCATGGCCGTTTCCGGCACCATTTTGTGTATTCGCATCGGAACACTCTCGATGTGAATTCCACGCCGTACCCAAATTGATGGCTCGAGCAGTAGGTGGGCATTGCGTAATGATTTACGTGGACTGGTTGCTCTTAAGTGCTGCGGACACACATTTCGCAAAATGCCTCTCCCCCAATTTATTTGAGCAAATGGTGACGTCAAACTCGGGGATTTACTGCAACAATAACGAGGAAAGCTGTCGCAGTGTACATCACCCAAGATGGCAGCGCTGGCTTTTCGGGAAAAAAAACAAATGTACTCGGGGTTACAAAGAATCCCATCGCAATTCGAATGCCGACAAGCTGATGGGACGGGGGTGGGGTTTTTAGGGAGAGCTCTCAAATTTGGCATCAGAATAAAAACGTGCAAAACTAATGCATTCAAATGACAGTTCAAAGGAAATTCAACACATCCAATTAACAGCCACGGAAACACCAGAGCGGAAGAGTTGGCTCCAGATTGTGGCGTTTCACGTTTCAAAGCGAGCTCTGAAAATCGCACGGTTAGGCCCGAATGTGCACAACAATGCCTTCACACAGAAACCATTTAAATGGGAAATGTACCCACAAGCAAAGCTGTTCAATTAGCAGAAACAATTGTTATGTTTGTAAGTTCTAAATTCGGCACGCTAACTTAATAAAAAGTTAGTTAATTATTTTGTAGCTTCCGAGAGCTAACATACATTTCAATGTGGGATGTTTATTCATTGCTCCTAGTAGGCATCATGCAATGTTTCTAAAGGATGTAGATGCAATAATATAATCAGTGAAAAACCAGAATGGTTAATGTTGGCTAATTAGGATCCATAAAATCACAGATGACGATGTCAACATGAGTTCTATCGCTGTAAACACGTCGAATAATCCTGCGGATTGTCACTGTGCAGGAAATTAGCCTTTGTTATAAGGTGAGAAAGCTACGAAATGCTCGTTGTTGAAATGCTGCCTTAATTAAGCAGGAACGAGAAAAAGGCAATGTAAGCATAGAATTAGTAACAGCCTTTTTAGAGCGTTAACATGAAAACAATTAGGCTACTTGTGAAAAAATCTACACAGCCATGATTATGATTATTAACAGTGCTATTTAAAGTGACTGTGGATGATGACAGCCAGCACAGCATGTGGCAGTATAATCACTTTACATTAGTTCCTAATTTATTACTGAATAACTATTCTGCCTGGATATCATTTTTTATAAATGGGGAATATTTTGTGTTTTCAAAGTAGGGGAGGAGGGTGGGGGGGGCGGTGTGTAGGTGAAGTTGAGTCAAATAATGTTTGAAACCTGGACAATGCTTACACTGGCAAGAAAACAATATTACATGTTAAACATTTTAACAAAGTGTATTGCGATTGGTGGGGGACATATCTAAAATAATGTTGCTTTGGCTATAATTTTTACATTTTTCAGTGGGGTATCCATAATCAGATCACCCTGTATTTTCAAATGTGTGAAAAACCAGGGTGCATTGAGCAAAAACACCAATGCTGCTAACAATGCTAGGATAATCAAGATCCACTTGCTTGACCTCCACCTGTGTACAAACACCATGTCTTTTGCCCTGCCAGTGGGGATAAAGCCATACAGACCGCCAAGCTCTCCAGCAGCGCCCACCCAGTACACGGGCGGGTGCATCGCGTATCCGTGGGACACAACATCCGTTACGTACCCACGTGCCCTGCGGGTGACAGCGGGCCGCTTCGTGAGCCGGCGGGCGAGCACACAGGCGAGGGGCCTCCCACGGACGGGTGCGGCGAAGGAGAGGCCCCCACGGCGGGCGGCCGAGGCGACTGCGAGGGCGCGTGGTGCGGAGACGGGGACATGGACGGCGACGCCGCGGGCCCCGCTGGGCCCATGGCGGCCGCCGCCACCGCCGCGGCCGCCGCGGCCGCCGCGTTCTGCTGCTGCTGGGCGTGCGGGGAGGGCGGCACGGCGACGTGCGGCGAGTGGGAACGCGACGATGCCGCCGTGACGTGCGGCGAGTGCGGCACGGCCGACAGCGGGCGTGGCGACTGGGAGGACGGGCGTGGGCCGGCGTGTGGGTGCGGCGACGATTGGGTGGTGTGCGTGTGTGGCGACTGTGCCGCCGCCGCAGCCGCAGATGCCCCTGCGGACACGGGTCCGGCTCCGGTGCCCGCCGAGCCGGGCAAGCGCGGGGAGAATGGAGACGGAGCGGAGCGGCTCGAGCCAGAGTCGCCCTGTGATGCCGCCACGTCGTCTCCGCACATCGTCAGGTCGTCTATCTTCCCGGAGAGGTCCTGCAATTACAGGCACGGAAGAAAAATCGGGCACGTGCGCGGCTTCTGCAATGCTTTCCCGCACCTACAATTAGCACAGTTGGCTATGTACGATACGAAAGAAGTTCAACGTACATACGTACACAACAAGCATATTTTTCCTCTGAAGTATGCAAATCGTGATGTTAACTCCCAACCTGTACAATGGGATATATATGGGATGTCACATGACGTGTCATGTTGTAGAAGACTTCGGGCGTAATGATGTCATGGGAAGGGCGCACAGGGGAGCGAGGACACTAAGATATTATAGGTTAGAATCCAAAACTCAGTCACTCACGAATTAAATAATCCCAAAATATAGTTAATGTATGGTCTCAGTCCATTTCCTTGGTAAATACCATAATCAAGCATATTTTGTTGTTCGCAATATTCAGCTGAATCCAGTTCTCAGAAAAAAAACATGGGTTTTTGCCATATAAGGTGTTCCCAAGTTTAAATAAAGAGGTCTGCTTAAGCAACTTGCATATTTCAACTCCTAAGGCCGTCTGTGATACACAAGTGGTATACACCTCGTTTCAAGAATTCCAAATAAGAAATTAAGTCTCACGAGCCGGATAAAGCAATACTAAGGATGAGAAGAGCCAAGAGCATTTGCTTTCATCTTAAACTCTCGAAATATTTGACCGAGTTAGTTGGAGGGACGCAAGATATATATTTTTTAAACCTTTAAAAGAACAATTTTAAAACGTCTCCCTTTATTTAAAACATGGCTGCACGCTCACGAGTGCAACATTTTTCCTGCCAACGCCACCTTGTGCCATTTAGTATCTGGCAAAGCATCAGAACCAGGAAGCTTTTGTTCCTTGAAGTCGACAGTCATAGATTATTTATACAGGAAGAATCGAGACCCTATTCTCCAACACCGGGTTAAAATGAATGTTCTTTCCACTCGTTGATTCGCGTGTTTTTCCACAATTATTTAAATTTTAGACGGTTATTTTACGCATTTTTTTATAAGCCGACACCATTACGTGTAAAGCAGAAAAGCCATGGCCTTGAAGGCACTGCATTTTATTCATACATAGTTGACTGACTTTTAGAGTTCCAAAGTGAGGCAGTGAAAATTAACAACATTATTTTCTTCCTGTCGGCAGAGTACACGAAACATAAGTTGGAGTCGACTTCGGCAGTTTGTCCAATCAAACGGCTGTGAGCCAACACAGCAACAAAGACTACAGCAATAGCTGCTTTTTCTACTTCAGTTTTTATACTTTACCGTTATGGCTCAGGCCATTTTTGGCTTCTTCCTCAAGGGAACCACAATAATATGCTTATTTGGGTACCAACTGGTCAAGTTTTTTGACACTGCCACAAGCATTAGTATGATATTCGTTGAGTATGCAAGTGTTGTGGGTACAACAAATGCTTAGAGTAGACTTACTTACGAACATGTACTTGCACACATATTGCAATAATATCCTCGTGAGGATGAATTTGACATAACTAATGATAATTTACAGTGGTCTCTTCGTCAATCCACTGCCAGTTGTAGGCCTCCCCATATCGTGTCAGTTATGAGAGCTGTTTAACCATACCTAGTGTGGGTTTGATAAAGGTTTGGAAGTGCGAATTTTTAGCCATGGCCATGAATCAAACTCAGGTTTGCCAAATTAACAGCGCAGTGTGCAAATCACTTTGCCACCGATCCCCACCAACGTATTCAACAGCCGCTTTCAAGTGTTCAAAAATGCACCAAGCTAGAATGTTACAAAAATTATCATATTCCCGTTTTGTGGATCAGCCTTTTCACGGGACAACTACCGACGCCGACTTCCCAGCAAGTGGTGCTCTCATCTTAATGACCGTGACGAGATAATGATGGGCTGAGTCGACCCCAAGCTGGGAAGAAAACTTATCGTTTCACGATTAGGAACACTGTAAACTGAAGAGCTTATCTTACCTAAACCGATTCCTCTTTAAAACGCAATCGTTGTGAAATAATAAAAAGACCTTGCCTCTGAATAATCAAAGGGCTCCGATATAAAAGCAGGCTGCAAGTGGGCTTTCAAACCGACGCCACACCTTTCTTCCATGGCACAAAGCTCACACGAGTGGAACTGGGATCCCAGCCAAAACGAGGCATTAGGCCAATCACTGTCACATGACGGCCGCATTAAAGGTAGGAGTTCTCTGCGACGTCTTCTGAACTTTGCGTCGGCGTTATTTTAACAACTTTGGGAGCTGAAAGCACCACGTCTAATAGCACTTTAGTCTTGTCCAAATGCATCATTTTAAGACTTAAAAAACGGTTCTTTTTTTTCTCAGCCATATTTTAAGTCCTATTCTAGTCACGAAGGCCAACACGTTACCAGCTGCTGCAGTCATGCGGTCAGGCCGATTTCAGGCTGCCCGGTTTGAAGAGCCATGATCTTTAGCTTGAGCAAAGGCGGCAGGGAAACGAGCCCGCCGAGGACTGTTCACACACCAAGCCTAACTTTTGTTCACTCAATTTTTGCTCTTCTGGATAGTACGAGCTCCTGCAACTATGCGGGTGTCCACTCTTGTCTCAACAGGGCCCCCCCTCGCTCCCACCATTATTGCGCTCGCCGCCACCGGCGCAATCAAGCAGTAGGGGAATTCTCCTGCATGTGACGGGGCCGCCTGTCTGTCTGCCGCATGATAGACACGGGGGGGCAGGGGGGGCATCGCCACGGCCCAAACGGCAAAAAAAAACCAGAAATGAATTTTTTTTTTAAAAAGGACATCCATCACTTTTGCTTTTCTCGCAAGGACCCAATGATTATCGCCACAGGACACGCACGGGTGAACATCAGCTGACAAGGGCTTTTCCCAGTGGCAACCGGAGAGATACCATTTTTTTGCAATTTCAGGACTTGCTTCAATTTCGTGTGCGTGTGGTTTTACAGGTTGTGAACGAGTGCGCGTGTCTGCAGGTATACGTGAAAATAAAAGATTTACATTTGATTGCAGCTGAGGCCACCAACACTTTCTTGAACTGGCTACATTGTAATTGTCGAAATTCGAAGACCACAGTTCAGCTTTAAAGATTTTCAAGGCAAGTGTCGTTGTTCCCAGTTAAATGTGGTGTGGCTGCGAAACACACACTTAGCCACCTCTGCCGATCGACTATTTCAACGAGGACAGACCCAAGGTTGGTTCCAACACCACAGGGAATTAAATCCGATTCAGTGCAATAATACAGCACGATCCATTTGTAGAATCCCCGCTCTTACGTTCTTACGTTCTTCTCAAACACGTAAGCAAAACACACCGGCTATATTCAACTAAGTATATGGAAAATTATTTTAAAAGATGTACTAAGCGCATTGAGATTGGTGGAAAACGGATCGAGGCTGTGAGGCTTAATAATTTTGTTTTCTCCATCGCGTATTCCCATTATTATTTTAGCGAGGAATCTATGCATGGATCACCCTGTAACATCTGGGTGGCTGGGGACTGACTGCAGCAGTCTCGTTAACTGTCATGCCCCCTGCTTCCCACCACACACCCGTACCGGCAGGCTGGGCGGCCGGCTGTGCTGGGCAGGGTCGTCAGGGCCCGGCTTTCCGGGGCCTGCGTTTCCAGCCGCCACGGCACGTGCGTAATTGTCTGGCACGCCGGTCTCCTGCGGCACAATCAGGCACGCACATACAGGCCGGTTACACACCCCGGAATAACACCCACACAGAGCTCCGAATTTGTGGTGGCCGGGCGGCTAAGAAGGTCAAAAGACTCAAACTAGGTACGGCAAAGATCCTGGGGTTTAAAATCCAGGCAGCCACCTATGCTTAAAACCGGGTTCTGAAGTGAGCAAAGCTGTTGGCCTCAGCCTGGTTACCAACAGCTGCACAAAAAAACCCATCAGATTTAATTTGTTTCTTCTGCGCTAAATTCCAGTTCTACGAGAATAAGAAACAATGTTTTTAATCGTCTAGCACCAAACACAGGGGAGAGCAACGCACTGCCCCCACCCCCAACCCCCCACCCCAAAAAGAGAAATCCAAGCGGAACACGGCGCGCGCACGCTAAATTACGTTGCGCGCAGCAGGTGGAAACGGCATGCACATGTGCGCGAGCAATTCTAAAACCACACGTGAACAGGGTGTATTTGTTATATGGAATTCCGTGAACCCATTGGGGGCTCTTGAACGTCACGCTCATCCACACGAATTGCTTAAAGCTCTCACGCGCGCTCTAATTTTTGACATTTAACAAAAAAAAACTCTGCAAGCCCATAAGAAGCAGCCTCTGCTTCATGGCCAAAGGAGTCAAATTAAACTGTACAGTAGTCTTTTGTTTTTATATTGGAAATATTACATTGCAAATATTTAGATAGTCATTATCCCCCATGACCAGAAAGGCGCTCCCCCAAAGTTTGATTGAGAGGGTTTTAACTATAAAAATAACAATTAAAGATTGAAAGTCACCCAAACTTGACTTACAAATAAGAATTGGGTTTAAGGCTGAATGAATCACACCTTAAGTCAAACCGAGGATTTCCCAGCAATGCGGACCTTGGTGTCCGCTGAGCCACATAGGCCACCCCCCAACAGCTATCATTAAGTGTGAAATTAAACAAAATATGAGGCAATGCTGCGCTGACAGTAGTGCACAAGCACAAATAACAAAAAAACAATATTCGTCAATAACACTGCCTTAAAAAGAAATGTATACAATAGGCAACGTTTCAGGCAATGGCTCTCCTTCACAGCCCATAATAAAAGTGCGTTTTCAGAGGCATTCCTCGAAAGAAAACCTAATGGGCGTAGCAGCTTGTCAGTTTTGGAGGACGTCCACATGCAAGCGTGTAGAGAAAACTAGTGGTGTAGTACAAAGATAATGTACCCTTGGGGATGGGTTTGTAATAATATCATCTGCAAATGCACAAGCAAACGATGCACGTGTGCGAGTCCGCTCGTGTCCAAGCCCCATCCACAGCAGCAGTGCCAAACAATTTTTTGTGAATGGCATTTTTTCACGGTTAATAATGACCAGAACCAAGACAACGCAACGTGTAAACGCTTGCCAACAAGGTTCAGAGAGAAGTCTTAAAAGTATCATACACAAACACACGGCCGTCAATATAATCCCCGCCCCCTTCTTTACACGAAGGAAGTGAAGTGTGGTGTGTGTGTGTGTGTGCGTACACAAAATACATTAAGCACAACTGCTTCATTCAGAAGTACTCACTGGGTTATTATTTCGTAGTGGAGAATAAACTTGCCTAATGCGAGTCAGAATGGTCCCGTTTGTTTATTTTCAGTAACTCACCATTTTAAAAGTTGGAATTATTCCTTTTGCATAGGTGGTTGGTTCACTACGATTCATGTAATGTTACAGTATTTTTTTAGTTGCCAAGAAGTATCTTTAATAGGAATGTTGCCACTTGCTTATTATTACGGCTATTAAGGCTTAGTCAGAAGCAACATGGCCACAAATGATAGCTCAATGAAGTGGCTTATCACGTGGACTTGCATCATGGCCAAATACTCTAAATGCATGTTTCTAAAATGTGGAGGGAAAAAACCAGAGGACCTGGAGAAAAATCCACGCGACCACGAGGAGAACAAACTCCACATATACAGCAGGCGTCAGGGTCCGGATCGAACCCACCATCTCCGACAAACCAGGTGAAGTAGTGAACATCTCGCCACCGCGGCACCGAAAGCAATGAATCACAAATTATAAAGGGCTTACACATGTTAATGTTGTTTGAGAGGATGCTATTTTGGAAGGACGTATTTTTTTATCCACGCAATTTTTTACAAGATGTAAATTTGACAGCCAGTTACAAAATCTGTGTACAGAGGTTAATTTATCTGCCAGATGCTTTATTTTTCAGTCACCCAGCCACACATCTCTAACTTGGGCTGCCAATAATCATGAATAAGTACTTCTTCACAACTTAAAATACACAAGTTGAGGTTTCAGGTGATGGCATTGCCTTCAGAGCAGACAAAGACAGGTAAAGAGGATCATGACTTAGAGTTGAACAGAAAATGACAATGTCATGAAATAGAAAAATGTAATCACAATAAAAATATGAAGTTCCCTTTACACATTAACGGAATAATTTACAACAGAATCGAGCGAATAGATTGAAAACATTACATTTAAGTTAACTTAAAAGCATATAGCATATATTACCCTATATTATTATGCAACCTCCCAAGGTAGAAAGTCTTTCTAAAAACGCCAAATGACAGTGAAGCCGAACAAAAGTGCGCAGAGCCATTCAGACAAAAACGACCGCAACGGAGGAAAGCAGCCGATACGCGTACACCGAGCAAGAAGGGGCCAGCGCGGGCACACACTCACCGGCTGCAGCTGATATCTCTGTGGGAAGCCCACCGACGGCTGCTGGTTGTAGTGCCCTGGCGGCTGCTGGCTGTAGGCACCGGGGGCGTTGTAGCCTTGTGGGCCGTACTGCACCGAGCCCTGCTGCCCATACGCCGCCGCCGCCGCCGGATGTTGCGCATTGTAGTGCCCCTGGGGTTGTTGGCCATAGTGTCCTGGCGGCTGCTGCGCGTGCTGGTTGTACGGCGCCGGCGGCTGCTGGTTGTACTGCCCTTGGTGCTGCTGCTGCTGCTGCTGCTGCGTGTTGTAGTGCCCCGTCTGCTGCTGCTGTTGCTGCTGCTGCTGCGTGGCGTACTGCCCAGGAGGCTGCTGACTGTAGTGGGCTGGAGGCATGTGGGGCTGCTGATTGTATTGGGTGGGTGTCTGCTGGCTGTAGTGGCTCTGCGGGTATGGCTGGTGCTGCTGCTGATTGTAGTGGCTTGGTGGCTGGTTGTAGTAGCCCTGCTGCCGATGCTGTGGGTTGCCTCCCATGCCCTGCTGGTTGTACTGGGACACCATCTCCTGCAGGGGAAGACACAAAGGGATGTCCACATGTAATTGACCAGCCACCGTTAGAACAAGCCACACCAACTATAACATCATTGGCATCGTCTCAGTGATATTACGATGCATTGATTCAGACTAAAATAGATTCCTAATCAATCATTCAATTAATATTAATTGAATGTATTTAGTTCATGTCCCCCCCCCCCCCCCCGCCGCTACTGGAATTGCCACAAAAAACAAAATATTTTTTGCTAAAATTCTAAAATTGAATCGCAATTCTAAATCGTGACGATTCAACTAATCGATGGGGATGTGAATGATTATCAACATTTCATCTCTATCGGTGTTCACTGCTTTAACATCATCATTTGTTCATTTATGAACACCGAATAGCCGCTGGAAGCGAGTAGTAGATTAAAGAAGCGGTGACTAAAAAAGACAACGAAGATGACAGTCTACAAAAAACTATTTTGTCATGCGTTCATTAGACTTTAAATAAATAATGATTGCAGCAGCTGTGTTTGAGGTAAAATAACACTCAATGTAAACGAGGACAAGTCAGAATTCTTGTCAAAATCTAGACGCCCCCTCATCCGCAGTGGTGAGCAGCGAATTGCATGCAGCGAATTGCATGGCAAGAGAGGCTCCCCCACCTCAAAATCACCTTTTAAATTTCAACCATTATCTCGTAAAATCGAATTAGCTGTGACATGGCATCATTTCCCAGACGATGGTCAAGGCGGCCCACAAATACGAGCAGGGACGAGATACTCCAGGAAGATAAAACGTAGCGCCACAGCAACAAAGCATGATAAATAAATGCTAATGTGGTCGAGATGTCGGGAATGTGTAAATGAAGCCAGCATTGCTCCGAGGCGAGAGATATCCAATTAGGCACAGGTCAATTGCAAAATAGGCTACTTTTTTCAGGACATTAACAACAATCTTCACATTTTGTCGGAGACACACGGACACAATCATCACCTATTATTATGTAGACTCTGTAGTTAAGCTCTTTCTCCCCCCCCTCATTTTCACGCATTAATAAGATTACACCGGTGACCTGGCATTATATAATACAATGCTCCAAAGCAAAGAGCAATCTGAAAGTTTGCGATGGCGGATACACTGAATGTTTTCAGTGCACGTCTGCCGGATATTGTCTCAAGAGTGGCTTTATTCAGACGACTTGCTTCTGTCTCGGGGAGGAGCCCTTTGGACCTTACAAGTGTTCAGGAAGGAACGATTTTGACAATTTCTCTAATAGTGGGTAATTCTTCACACAATGGTCTACTTGTGTGTCAGGAGGTCATGCAGGTCCGCACAAAATTAGCGGAGGGGTTTATCTCTCTAACAACGGTGCTCCACGAGCAACGGGTTTAGCCAAATGTTCACGATGTACATTAACTGGTGAACCTTGAACCCAAAGGTGAGCGAGCACAAGCCGATCACTTCAAACGCCTTCTTGCCACGAAAAAACGAACACAGTTAATTTAATGGTCCCCCCCCACCTCTCCCCGAAGAATTCTGGTAAAAAAAAAATCTAGACCTTTTTTTATAAAGCAGTACTCCCTAATTGGTCATGCAAAACAGTTAAGCCCGAAATTACGTGCAGCCAATGCACACCAACATACGTGGACAAACATAAATATGCAAGAAACGGATTAAGTATGTAAAAGGATACCACTTAAGAGCCCTGCCATTCCTTTGCGCGTGCCTTTTTTTTGCTTTAAAAAAAATGCGGCACTGCCACTGATAATCGGATGCGATTGGCCGACTATTTTCGCGGAAAAAAAAATTCCGGTGAGCCAGGACTCACGGGAAATACTCGAGCAGCCACACAATCGTTCACAAAAAGGTTACACCGCACGGTGGCCCATTTCAGCGTCTTCCCAAAAAGCATTTGCAAAAAAGAGCCAATTCCACAAAAATGTCAAAACATTTAAAGCCAAGCCACCCACCGAAAAGTACTCGATTTACGTGACCTCAAAGGGCCCCCTGAAATGAAAAAGCCTGCTCATACAAGAGACAAGATGTAAATAAATAAAAAACAAACGTGATACAATGCTTATTTTGACTTTTCCGTATGGAAGCGATCCTCAAGCCTGTGCAAGCAATTTCATCTGAATGCATGGGAGGCAATTGCCCCTCATTTTCCAACCATTTCTTTCATAGCCTTTGCCTGCCCGTGCACCAGGCCTTGCACTCAGAAGTCTACTGGAAATCAGCGGCATTCCGTAACAACACGCTGAGGTATTGGCTAGACCTCCACCAATGTGGCCAAATCACTCTGAATGAGCCCAATATCGTCAAGATCTCGGAAGCTAAAGATGATTGATCCTGGTTAGTATTCGGATGGGAGACCGTCTCTGGAAATACTAAATGTTGCAGTCTTGGACATGTGAGGTGGTTAAGAGATGGCAGGACAGAACTGTACTCAGAAACTGTGGTTTTACTAACATTCATTAAAATAATTATCCAAGCCTCCAAACCAATGCAGGCCACTGCTCAAAAGAAAGCCTCTGCAAGGATTTTCCTGGGTAAGTAAAGAGCATTATTGCATTCAAAACTCTACCATTCCCTACTGCTCCCTTACCTGCTGGTGAGGGTAGCTCATGGGGTTGCCAGGCCCAGGCGGCCGAGATGGCATGCCCTGGGTCGTCGAGCCGTAGCGGTGTGGACCCCCACCCGGAGGCCCGTACTGGCCCTGCCCCGTGTAGCCAGGGCTTGGGCCACCGTACGCCTGACCCTACACACGCGCGCGCGCGCCACACGCAGCTTTACCACCAGCCCCCACTCAATGTCCTGCCAATTTTATCCAACCTCGGGGTGGGCTCTGCAACTCAGGGGGGTTTGGCAAGTGCTTGAAAAATAGGTTTGTTTTTCACAGTTGACGGAGCGAACCCCAAGGCTACCTGGAAAGATAAGAATTTGATACGCAAGAAATGTGTTTGAATTGTCCATGACGTGTAATCAAATCGTCACAAGTCAAAAGTAGTTCTTGCTTTAATCAGCCAGTCAGTTCATTCCAAGGCCCAACAAATGGAAAGTAGTGTGCAACACCTGGTTACAGGCCTGAGCCAATGGTGAAACCACCACATTCCTGCTGTGGTGACAAGTCGAACCATAAAACAACTACTGTGGAATTACCAAAAATAAAAATAAATTTCTATTATCAAGTAGCCACCCATCAAAAAGCGGTGGAGCAGTGGCGCTCAGGTTAGCGCACTGCTCTATGAATTCAGCGAACCAGTTTGATTCCGACTTACACCTTTCGTGACTGCAGGAATTCATATTCTTGGTTCTTTCGGTAAATTCACGTAGATAGAAAATAAAAATAAAATTTAATTAAAAATAAGAGCAAAAAACCACGACGTTTCAATCGCAACAAAAGCGGTCTTCATCAGGCGGAGAGATGACCGCTTGTGTTGCGATCGAAACGTCGTAGTTTTTGCTTTAATTTCAAATAAAATTTAGTTTTTATTTTCTATCTACGTGACTTTACCGAAAGAACCAAGAATACAGTTTGATTCCTTTGCCACGGCTAACCTTGGTAGCGAGTAATATCTGAAGCGCTCCTGGGCACCACCCCCCCTTCTTCAATCTACATTGACCAGCATGGTGAAGTATGGTCAAATTCCGATGACCACAAGGCATGGGGAGACCTTCATCCAGCAGTGGACCGATAAAAGGCTGTACACATTGTGGTGTGAAAGTGTGAGTCAACACCAACCAGAATTTTATCTTCCTCTTTAACCACTGCACTACCCAAATTAATAAATGTACTTGTAATAATGCTGCAAGCTAAATCCAGCACCTACTGAAGTCCACATACGATCTCAGTCAAAATATAAATCTCATGAGAGCAACTTCCCTCTATCCAAAATCAAGCAGCGTTCCCAACACGCCATGATCATTATCAATATGAACACTGCATTCATGTGAATAAACCTGTGTGCGTTAAGCAATTCCGGCGTACCTGAGCGTGGTCAGGGAAGGTGCCGGGCGGCTGCTGCCCATTTCCACCTGGGTATGGAGGAGCTCTCTTGGCAACCATGGAGTCCATCACTCCCATCTGCGCACACACATGGAGACAACACAGAAAACACACGCTGTAACAATGGCCACGTCCTGCCAGCTTGGGACGACATCTTCACATGTGCAGCCAACAGAACCTGCAACAGAGAAGCGTCATACAAAAAATATTCAACTTGCGCGTGATTATTAAAGCGCACGATATCGGTACACCTGTGGTGAGATGTTTGTTGAACAGCCTTACAGGGGAAAACTGGGATGCATCTTATTTATGTTTACGTTTCTGCATGCGTGCACACATTCTTTTTTGTCTCCCCAGCAGGGTCCAAAACGGTCTTGCGGAAGCACGAATGCTTACAACGTGAAATCACAATTTTAACCGTAGTGATGCGATGGGCTTCATTAAACAGCGCCTGACAGCACCACTATCCTGCAATGAGGCTGACATCTCTGGCAGCACTACTGGGGTGGGCAAAGTGAGGCGCGTTTAACAAGCACTTGCAGACTACCCCTTTGTGCGGATGAGAAGATGCTGTGCCAAGCGCCCAACAACATCACTCCACAATAAGCCACCCAAGATTAATTAATGAGAATTTACTTAAAATCTTCTAGAAGGCACTCATCTTAAACAGTAACATGGTGTGGTGTTTATGTTCAGAGCCTCAAGGGGCATCTTGCCTGGGTCAACGGTGTTGAAGGCCAGTGGTTTGCACGACTGTCACTTAACATTCACGTTTAATAAAAACACATCATGGTCGGGGCGCAGAGAGACCGTTGCACACACAAGTACTTTACATGACCACCTATTACGAGGACAGCAAAGATGAAGTGCTAACATCTTGCCTTCGTCTCCCCAAGCACTAAGGTTGACATACACCCATTCTAGTTTGAGGTGACCTACAATAGGACCATCATTTCTGCTCTACAGATTTAAAATGTTGTTTAGCCTCTTGTGCGACGTAGGGGCTCTGCAGATCAACATCGGTCAGCAGAATTGTTCAAAACAAACCAACTGTCGACCAGTTTCAACTTTGTGGTCCCATCCGAGGTCTGGCTGTGTAAATATTGCCGGGTTAGGCAGATGATGCCATCAAGAGTAGTAACATTGTAAAAATGTATTATTTCGTTGTTGCACATTCTGGGTATAAACCTGCATTGTTTTCCAATTAAAAAAAATAATCTTCGTCTGTCGGCATACTGGCCTTCAAGAAATGCTAACCAGCAGCTTTTATTTAGACAGGAAAACTATCAATCGGTTTCAATCCTTTGGGTTTCATCAGCAGTGAGCTTTGTTAAATATTGCTGGTTTGTAATGTCATTGTACGAGGCTCAGATCAAATTCAGATATTAATTGCTGATGGTTTTCTGCATCACCATTATGAACCAAACCCTAAGTAACAGGATAAGCAGTGCAGTAACTTCAAATACTGCTCCCAACCACTCACATTCCATGGTCAATCGACTGCTGGGTGAAGGCCTCACAACTTTAGTCAGCACACGGTTCCTCAATAACCAAAAGCCATCTCACTCCTGAGGCAGAGTTGATCTCATCACTGCATTTCCAAATGGTCATCTGCTCCTTTGGCAACCATTCCATATTCTCCTTCGACCGTCTCTTTCAACGGCAATCATCTCTTGATGGCCGATGGAAGAGACGTCTTGCCTAAGCCCTGTTACTTTTATATAGCACCAATTATGTCTAATTTTCATTTGGTCAATGTGTCCCTCTGTATTTATCTCAATGTCATTTGCAAGCATGCTTTTCTCCATGTTTCTGTGCACTATTCAGATTTCCTTCCGTTTTCTTTTGCAGTAGAATTGCAAACTATTAAAGAAATTTAACGTTCAAAAATGATTCCAGGCACAATGGGCATCACAACAAATGTAGCATACAGTGTGTTGCCACTTGTGTTCAATAAGCAACAATCATTGCAAAAACACAACCACACATTAACCGGGCTCCAGAATCATCCCTTCACTCACACCAAAAGTATCAACTTCAAATTATGCACATTTTCCCCACACAATATTGGTCAATAGGTGGAGCAACTTTCTGTTTGCATCAGCGTCTTGTTATGCCCTTCTCTCGTGTAGCTCTCCCTTTCTGTTTGTCCACCTCTGTGTGGCCATTACTCTATATCTCCCAAGTCTCTAGACGCTTCTCTCCCCATCTCAGGTGGGCCCCAAAGCAACTCCCCCGCCTGGGTCATTGTGCATCCACATGTGTCCATCACCCAACATTTGCACACTAATGCATTTGTCCGCATCTCGTGGTTCCTTTTCACGTCTCTTGCTCAATGGTCAATGCATGTGCGTCAAAAAATCTTAGGCCAGCGAAGCCAGAGTCGAGTGGAATCGCGTGATCAACAACAAAATTAACCCCCCCCCCCCCCCCGAATGCTCGATTAAGGAACCACACAATAAAAACGGCCGCGCGAGTTTGAGCGGTAGTTTTGCCGAGAATTTACGAGTGCCTCAATGTGTATAGTAACCACGGCAATGGATATTGGATTTCAAAATGCTTGTCTGTAATTCATCTGACTTGCCCTCCCCTCCTTCCCGCTTGTGCTCACTCTCCCCCCTCCTTCCTGCTCGATCACCATCTCTCAGAGGCCGATTGCTCCAGCCTCTCTCTCCCTCCTTCCCCCCTTTGGCTCCCCTCCCACCTCTCCATCCGTCTAACCCCGTGCCAAGAATGCAGCACCTCTGGAGCCATCCACTACTCCAGCAAAATAATAAGCCGGCGGCCGCCGCGTGGCTAATCTGCATAACTCCAAGGTCGAGTGTTCTGCCGCCCTTCCCCCAACCCCACTGCCTGAAACTTGACAGCCCCGGGGACTCTCAGACACCGCTGGACATTGCACCGAGCTTGAAACACAATAGCCCATCGGCGTGGCGGCTTAACCCTTTCATTTTCATTGTTCTGCCGCGTGCGCTTGAAAAGACTGTTTGGACACGGATGAGAAATTCCTCAAGTCTGGCCAATGAGGGGGTTGGGGTGGGGGAGGTAAGGATGCTTCGAGTATGGTGAAGGGGGGGCAGTGATTTGGTAGAAGGAAGAAGACAGAAAACAAGTTTGGCTGCATATTTACGAAGGGTGAACGTCTGTGCAAAAAAAAAAAACGGGCGCTCAATTAAACAAGGCATGTCACAAGCCACTCGCGACACGCACCAACGCACACCAGCAACACTACCCAACATTTCAAACCTATACACGCGCGCACACACACTGCTTCCGACAAGACGTACAGCGCCGTGATTATCTCAATTACTACAGTCTAATTCCTGAATATAAATGAAATAATATTTCAAATATTGACCCACACGGAGGTCTGGCTCTAAGATGTTCAACCCCAATAGCCAAGCTTTGACGATATCAACAACCAGCAAGCAAAAACCCTTTGTATTTTTTCGACAATTAAATCACCTACAGTAATATCAATACAACCAATGTCGATGTTGTGACATTACCGAGCTGGACAACAAAAATAATTGACGGTAATTGTTAAGTCCTTTAGAACAGCCAGCCGTAGGGGGGTGGGGGGAGAACAAGTTCAGAGCTCGCGGTTGTGTGACGACGCTTGCCCCCCCCCCCCCCCCTGGCTGGAACACAGAGCAAAGAATGTGAAAATGGCAGCGTGTGTGGTGTGTCAGCAGTCACACAAGCGCGCACACCACAAAACGAAGACAAAGATCCCCCGTATAACCTTAACAGATTGTTGGGGCAAGTGCTATTAGCGAGTAGCACCGATGAATGCCGGCACGGCACACGAGTGGGGTGGGTGGCCAGCACCACGCCCGTCCGCCTTTGTCTCCCCAGTGGCGATGTTTACAGCACCGCACTCGGCACCAGGACCGGCTCGGATAATCACCACCGGTGTTGGCCGTGAGCGGGAATCAAACTCGCGTCGCCCAGGGTTCGTAGCGCAGCGCAGCGCGCTAACCGCCACACCACCGCTCCCCACAAATGCGCACAACAAACACAGCAGCCAAGCCCAGCATCACCAGTCCTTAAAACCCCGACCGCTCCAGTACCCCCCACCCCCCCCCCCCCCCTGATGGCCGGGTGCTCTCGGCGTTTTAACGGGAGGCACACCCACTGCCCCCCCCCCCCCCGCCTGTCTCACTCATTCATAGGGGGCAGCCCCATAGCCGGCTCTTCCCACCCAGCGTCAGCAGCAGCAAGTCACACCGTGAACACAACCGCCATTTTAGGAGCTCCCAGGCACCCGATTCAGAGCAACACACGGGGTGTGTGGAAGGGAAGGAGCGAGCCGAGCCCGTAGATGGGAGCGGCGACATTGTGGCGACCGTACGAGGGATGGCATGCCTCCTCCACGCACGAACAACCGCATCAGCATTGCAAATCCTATTCATCTAGCAGTATGTGATCATGGCTACCCCCCCCCCCCTGCAACCCCCCCCTCAACCCCTTCCACCAACACTACCCGACTGACAACCAACGATGGTTGAGATTCTAGCAACGAAAACGCATCTTGTGGAAAAGCCAGCCTGCCGTGCTCAGAATCGAGGTTGTGGGATTATAACCGGAGGGGAAGTGGGGGGGGGGGTCAAGAAAGGCCCCCCCCCCCCTATTGTATTTCTATCATTTATTTTCTATAACCAAAAAAACCCCTGTGTTCATTCATTTTTTTGTGTAAACATTAATGTTCACGCCGTTGTCTGTCAAGTCTGCTCCCCTTGGCTAGAGCAAGGTGACACAGACGGCGAAACCAACAAAAACAGAGAAACCACGCACGCTCATCTCTCTCTCGCCGCCTTCACCGACAAAATGATCACCAACCCCTCCCACCTCCGACAAAAGTTTATGTTTCCAAATGCACAGTAGGGTTGTTTACGCTGTCAAGATGCGTGTCAACATCAGCCGCCACGTGCGGACGGAGCCCACTTAAAAGTCAATAGCCCATATGCGGAGCAGCTGATACTAATTTTACACAGCTAACATCTACCGGAATTAAACACGCAGGGATTTTTCGCGACCAATATTATTCATGGGTTACATCGCATGAATATACAATGCGTCATTAAACCACTGCCACCCGACAGCCAATTAAGTAAGGTTTGCTCACATGTTCACCTTACATATTTACGAGATCTAACCCCAAAAATAACATCTACCCGGGCACATTCTATTTATTCATCCTTGTAAACTATTATCAGACATCCATAATACAATTTTTTGGGTTAGATCGCTTAAATATAGATGTCCTTCAACCTGCCACTACCCGAAACAGCCAATTAGTAAGGTTTGTCACGTACAGCACACCGGTGTTGGAGAGCAAATCAACAACATTTCCAACATTTGCAGTCACGAAAGCTTCAAATCAAGATTTCCAGTAAGATTTCTCCAAAAATGTGGCTGTCCGCCTGAAGATGCTAGCTATAATTACTGGCCAAACGTCGTACTCAGATTGTAAATGTTGTGGATTTGCTCTCCAACACACCGGTGTGCTGTACTAGTAACGAATTGGCATGTTCTGTTTACGAGCCAAACCTCACTAATTAATTGGCTGTCGGGTGGTGGTGGTTTTAACGACACATTTATATATACACGATCTAACCCAAAAAACCTGTCGTGAAAGCCGACGTGTTAAACTATTATCAGACACATTCCACCCACAATGGATTGAGTATTCAATGTATTTCAATAATTATAACATTTAGAACACCGCCACCCAGCAAGGATGACAATGTAAAAATAAGTAACCCAGAAACGTTCAATTGTGCTCTGAACGTGTGAACCAAAGACAGCAGTGTGATTAAGGATTAGAGTTAGTCTTATTAACTTGGATGGCGAAAGTAGAAGCAATATATTCAAAGTATGCAATTAAAAAGTTGATTTATTTTAAATTAACATTTGAGATTTATATATTGAAGTTAATTCAAGATTTTTTAATGCAGAGCCTTAAATTATTTTTTAATGACAAAATGTAACACTCCTTATTGCAAGTAGGGCACACACCGCAACGACAGGAAATGACAATTTCCAAAAGCACAAAGAATAAAATTTACTTGACAAAATATAACATTCAAATATTTTGCATTTCAAACCTTTTGTAGAAGCGTGATATACTGAAAACACTGGAGATTAAACAAACAAGGCTACGTTGTTTATATCAAAGAAGCGGATACAATTATAAATTCAGCACATCTAAAAGTATATTAATCTTTTTTTTATGTTTAACTCCATAGGTTTCTTTATCACATCTTCACTTGGGATAAAAACCACAACTATATTATTTCTTGCCTGAAGCAGGAGGATGTTTTAATCGCAATCGAGTTTTTTCTAACAAAGCTATTACAATTCCAGACGCAATAATGTTGCTCTGCTCTGTTACAATGCCATTTAGTTTGGAATGCTGCTAGCAAAGTGTTACTACAACAGGTAACAACGCCTTTAAAAATGCACCGAATTAAACTGATGCTTTTGTTAACTAGAGATGTAATAATTCAACCGATACACAATTTCATTAATTTCTAGGATTCGGGTTTATATGGATTCTATTTTTCATAATTTTTATTTTGTTTCTGCAAACTCATTATTCATCCAGTATATTGTAATTCGTTTCAGTATCCTAAATTTAACTTATCATTTGCCTACATCTTGTCATCGATTTCTACATGTACCAATTCAATGAAATGCATAAACTGAGCTCAAAAGTAAACTTTAATGTACGAATCACTACATGCCTATGTCATGAACTGAAGTTGTTAATTTCCTTTGTATATAATAAAAAACGGTAATATTAGTATACAACATTAATAATGACCAACTCCAAAATCTCAGTATATGGCAATCACAATAATCTATTAGTTTACAAGTATTGCAGTGATGCACAACCATCGTTTTAAGATTATTTAATAACTGATAACGTGGCCACATGGGAAATGGTACATTAATATTTTCCTTCAACAAATGTTTCCCTACAAAAGTGTCAGGGTACCGATGTGGCATATCGTGATAATGGGCTGAAGGCAGGGGCTGATTTAGTTACCAAAAGAAAGCCAGAAAATTTCACACAAAGCCAACAAAAACACCACACTGCTCTGCTCTACTAAACTCGGGCTCCAAAGAGCACATGAGCAGGTCGAGGTGAAGATGAACACTTATCAGGGCCCAGCAGGGGGCCCCATCCGCAGGAGGAAAGGCCCTAACACCCTAACAAGACCGTGCAAGAAGCGCAGGCGCTGCCAAAGGAGGTGAAATTAGTTCCGGAAAACAGAAAGACGGGGGCATTCGCAGTTTGTTACTTTCTCCTTCCTGGCACAAAGTGCCAACAAACACTACACGACGCCAGGCAACACGTATTATTAATTTTAAAAAACATTGCTGCCGTGTATTGACCATCTCAACCAAATTATATTAAATTACTGACTTCAGGAATTAAGAGACGTTGACTCAAGAAGAAATAGCACTAATTTAAGGTTGACAATTATTCACCCAACGTATTTCACATCACTTAATTTTCAATTAATGTTGGCGAGACAGTGTGAAATGTTTTTTCAGATATGGTGTACTTTTTAATCAGTCGTTTTATTAGAGAGACCCTTACGATAAACAACTTACTCGTTTTATGTCTTGCAACGGGGACTTTCAGCCAAATTCATTATACACACACAAATACTGAAGGGATACGAACATTATAATTCCTGACAAATTAATGTCTTGAGCTATTTAATTCACAATTAGGCAAATCTGTTTGTAGCACAAGGAGCACTTTCAGTAAATGAAATAATTCCACTTTAATTAGCCAAATGAGCCAGTCCAGGTTTTCATGCCTGCCAAAGGCCATCTTGGCCAATATATTTAATGGGATTTGCGTGGGAAAGCCACCAATCATTCAATTAAGTCTCTTGGCCACACCCGACGTTAGGGCGCATGGGGAAAAAACGAGCGGTGTTATTGCTGCTGCTTTGATAGCAATTTTTTTACAGGGTGCAATTTCTCAATTTATGGTTTGTTTACATTTGGGTTGTTTTATTTTAGTAAATTAACTCAAAAAGGAGGTAAGACAGTCTGCTCAGGGGACTAATAACAAGTCGGATTATGGAGCAGGCACATCCGCTTCACAGTGTACAAGTCCACATTTTAGCCACCCCAGTGCTTAAACTGGTTATCGTACGTGTAACGAGTTCGTGGTCCAGATGACTACAAAAAGTCTAGTTCAATTGGTCTGTCACTCAATTTTACATACTCCAGCTCTTAAGGATTATACATTTTAGTTTTGGCATGTGACTTTCTTTTAAAGGGCTAACAAACAAGATGTACCACACAGGACCGGATTAGGGTCTATTGAAGGGATTCAGAAATAGTTACGTGATGTAATCTTCCAAGGCTGTGCTCTTGACACAGGTGACGCACAGTGCTCAAAATAAAAGTTCCAAACAATCGTTTTCACCTCATGACATGATGTAAACAGCATACTGGGCGTACACGGTGTACTATAGTGGGAGAGAGGGTAAAAGCAAAACTACCATTAATACTAAGAAGACAATATCGCAAATTTATGGAGTTATATAGTTGATGTAATTTATCGGAGATAGATGCGTGTCGAGCATGGCTGTGTGCTTAAGGGATGCGACACTCACCACACTCCCTTTGGGAGATGTCGCCAATGCCCACTACAAACGTCAGAAAATAATGAGGACGCTTTGAACGTACATGCCAACGCAGCTCGGCTATCATCGGAACCCAGATACCCACGGCATATACCCAAGAATATGCCATTGACCTCTGACCTCCACCGAGTCTGAAACGGGGAAGAAATCTCTATAGTTTAGTTCATTGCTGCATGCAATTGAGCATATATATATCGAAGCATGTTTGACTACAACATTAATTTTGATAACCACTACTGGATAAAGGCATCCTCACGCCATCGTCCAAGGTTGTTACGACCATGATTCACCATGCCGGTCAAGGGGAAATGGGGGGTGCCCAGGACCAGTTCAGATATCAATTACCAACAATGTATGGGTGTCCCTGGGAATCGAACTCAGCTTCGTCGAGTTCATAATTCAGTCCCCTAACCAATGCGAGCACTGCTCTACCCCACATATACATTATGTTTAGCTTGTTTGAGTAAACCAAAAAGCTTTGCATTTCAAGTCGTCAAATTCATATATACAAACGTACATGCGTAAACCACGCACATTTGCAAAATTGTATTCCGGGTAACGCAGGCATCGTGGGCTACATGCGGGACGTGGGCAAGAACAAATAAATAACTTTCGCAAGTTTCGCAAAAAAATGTATTTAAAACCAGGTGACAACCCATGCAGATCTGTCTTGCAAAGGGAGGCTAATTAAATGGAAACGTTTTGCAAATCCCCACCAATTCAACATTTATTTTAAGCCACTCGTAGTGTTTGAAGACATGGTATATAATTAAACACCGTTCACTTCAATCACGCATGGGCCACTGGCACACACCATATGCTTGTATACATTAAACATTAAATGCCATATGCTCCCTATTTATTTCCCTATTAAACCCTCTATAATTGCTCAATCCGGATCCAAAAAGACAATTGACATTTTTGGCAGGGGAGTCCCACCGTATTTCAAAGACGAACAAAAAACAGTGAACAACATCTTGCGAAGAGTGCCGCCTAGTGGCTCTCAGATGCTACATTAAATTTAAATGAACAAACAAAATGATGTGGGGGGACCACAGAATATCCTCTCTGCAATGGGTGAACCGTGATGCGGCGGTGCGCAGTGGTTAGCGCCCAGAACTACGAACCTTGCAACCCAACTTAGGTTCCCAGCCAAGGCTAACCTCAGTTTTGAGTGGTTTCTGAACGAGTCCTTATCTTCTTATATATGAGCTATCATGTGGCCAGGTCGCTTCTGAAAAAGGTAATACCTCAGTGGGCTTTGCCCGATAGTATGGGGATGGTTTAGTTTTACTTGTATGTGTTTGGGTGACGTTTACCTTTGTTGTACTTTGCACACTATCATGTTTTTGTATTGTTTGTTGTTGTAACGTTCTTACCCGCCCCGACTGGACATCTGTAAATAAGAGCTTTATAGCTCATCGCATTCCTCCAGTAAAAAATATTCTGATTCTTATGGATTTCTATAGCACCTTAGTCCAAGGCCCCCCCCTCTACCCCACACTGACCAGTGTGGTCAAGTATGGTAATGACCGCCACTGACCAACAGAATGTTAAGGCTTTCTTCATCCAGCACTGGACTGACACGTCTGTCAATTACGTGTCTCAAGCTCAACGGGGGCTTGACTCGGGGAAATAAACATCCGATCCAGATTAGATTACAATTATAATGGGTTAACCGCGGCATGTATAAAAAAAAGAACACGTCGAGCAGCAATAGCCTCTGAAAAGTCACAAGCTTCCAACAAAATTAACACAAACTGCAGTAACAAATCTCAGCGGGGGATCATTACGTCTCCGGAGGAATAAACTCTGCCATGGCCAGACTGAACAAGTGCACGATTAGGGTAATACACTCATATTTTCATTATGCTCCTCGTTTTTTTTCTTCTCCAAAATGTATGAAGGCACCGAACATCAAACTCCCAACATTTTCTTCGTGACTGCAAGAAGACGTCGAAGGGAAGGGTGGAAAGTTTATGTCACGCTGGGAGCACAGCCAGTTTGACGTTTCCCAATTACACGGCAAAGCTGCGTGTACAGTGCGATGCCCAACTTGGCTCATTATTGAATTTCGGCAGCCTGGCCCGTTGTCTTAAGGGCCTAATGAATGGGCGGCCACTTTGAAAAATCAATAACGCATTCTTACTTCATTTACACAGCCAATCGTCTACGAGTAGCAAGCAATCATCAATTACGGTATTCCAAAGTTTCTACGGTCACAAAAAACAGTTTAGCCGGGGCCCAAATGGATTTTCTCTTTTTAAACACTATCCACGGGTACGTGCCGTCACAGGCACATACTATTCTTCCACTGGGCTGCACCGACGCTGGCAAGGGCGTGCATTATCGGGAAAAAATGTTTACGTGTTTTGTTTGGCAAGTGGCACTGGATCAGTTGTACCGGCACCTGTCGGGCAATAAGGCGTGGAGATACACATGCGCAGGGGTGAGAGATTAGGCTCGTGCACGTGCCCCCTTTAATCCGGAGTATCTTACCAGTTACAACAAGCAGAAGGAATTATATGTCCAACTTTAGGAGCCCATTCATTTGCTTATCTCAAGATTTATATTTTAAGCTACCGAAATTGCTAGAATGCTGCGACCCGCCCCAGGTCCGGCCTCCTCCAGTCTCTCATTTACGATTGTAGTCGGTTCTCCTGTTGCAGTCACAAATATTTTGGAATTCCCAAGGAGCTGTTTACGGAGGGGAGGAATAGGGAAGGGGATGGCTCGCTATGCTAAAAACCTGGCTTTTCCTGCTGCCTCTGCCAGTACAAAAATAAAAACAAACAAAAAACTACGCCGGTTCTGTGCAGTCTACGCGAGTGGTATGGAAGGGAAAAAAGGTTTTAAAATTAGCTGGTGTTGACCAGATATTAGCACATGTAACCCATGTGTATTTCTAACGCATACCACTCCGCATTAACATACATCCATTCGTGAATGTGAAATCATGTTTTGAATTCTGGGTTTTCGGCTGATGGACCAGCTTCACTTTGTGGCCTATAAATAATGAAGAGATTATGGGGAGACAGATTGTTTTTTACAAGTCTCCATTTTCAGCACATGTCCCGTTCTTGTCTGGCATTTAAAACAATGACCAATAAGCATCATGCTTTGAATACTGACCTGCCAACATCACTGTAAAAAAAACCGAAATGGAAAATAAATGTTGTGAGAATTCAAGACGAACGTGGCTATGCCCCAAGATAGACCAACAGAAACCGAGCGTCCGTTTCCAGCTAAAACCTGCCATTAGCAGGAAGAACCCTCCTGATCCGTACAGAAACACCAACAGCTCTTCTTGACAAGTACGAGTGCTTAGGCATTTTTTATACATTAGAGGTTTTGAAGGCACCCGTACATACATTTATTAGCAATCCACGATACATTGTTATAAATTTACAATTTCACGTTTATTTTCGTGTCGTTATGTTTAACGTCATTTTTTTCCCCCATTCGTAAAAAAAAAATGCACACGATCGTTAATTTGTTTAAAGATACTTCGATAGCATTGGGCAGTAACTTAAAAAACAAACCCACGTGAAACGGTCATTTAAAAACTTCGAACGCCACTATCCTGCCCTAAAATGTGTGCGGTTGCCCTTGATTCGGTCATGCCCCATCTGTGAGCACAAAATGGGTGACAGTTGCAGAGTCAGGGAAATAAATATTGCGAGCCAGCAGGGGGAGCCCGCCAGAGTGCAGAGCCCGACCAAAAGATGGCAATGCAATGACCCCCTCCAACTGCGCACAATGTGGAGATACGAAAAGGATTTTCCAATCCCGAGTATTTGTAACATTCAAAAAGGAGTAAATTGAATGCAACTAAATGGCACACAAAGCCAGTCTCAACCTCAAAACTTAATGTCAACAACAATGCTTTCGATTTACATAACACATACAGTGTAAAACTGCACTTTTTTTATATATTTTTAACCTGCTTCAAGTCCACATATTAAGCCATTTACGGCTGTGATGAGCAAGGATGGAGTGACGTCATAATAGCCTGGCACGAAACCCACTCTGCCACAGGCTATGAAGCAAAGACGCGCCAGACATGCATTTTGCATTTGAAATCAGTTTAAGGTCCAAGCTGGCTCGAGGCTCCTTGTAAGAGGGGGGAGGCCAAATATTTCTGAATGTGCAAATCTGGTTGTTAGTCGTCATAAAATGCGTGAACGTCTACGATAATGTGAACGGAAATATCGTCCGAGTGAAATGGTTCAAATCGAAATACTCAACTATATTCCCATTTTACTTTTTGTTGTATTTGTTGTGCCGGTAAACCCCCACATGCCAAATCTATTTAAGGGCACGAGTCGTGAAAATACATGGGGGGCACTAGGTTGTTTTCATATTATGTTACTGCCGAGGCTGACACCAGTCTAATATTTATAGAGGTCAGCTGGCCTGTTAACATTTCACATTCAAGCAGGGCCGTCATAAGCCCCATTGTAAATAAACACCAAATAATGCGGGGCCCGTTGCCTTATTGACTCTTAACAACGTAGGGGTCACTGCTCACCAGTAATTGTCAACAATCAAAAGACTACAAAGGAAGCCTCAAGCTGTCCATCATTCACAGACGTCACTTCCTACCGGTGCGTTGTGAAGCGCACGTTTTTGTAAATCAACATAATTAAAATGTATAACGCGCATTCCATCCTAGGATCCCTATGAGCAAATGCATGAAAAGCAAGAAGCAAAAAGAGAGCCAGGGCAACCGACCAAACTGAAAAGGGAAGGCCACTTTAAAGACATGGGTTTTCAAAGCAGACTTAAAAAAAAATCTACCGACTCCGATTTCCTGATTTCAAGTGGCAAGGCGTTCCATAGCTTGGGTCCCACGCTAACAAAAGCCCGATCACCAAAAGAGAGCAAAAACACGCGTTCAACGTATTTTAGATAAACAACTTCGGCTAACTTTCCTTTCATGCAAGCAGATGAAACTACAAACTTCTACGTGGTGCCCAGAAAAACGAATAACTACCGCAGCTCAAAATATTAAATGGGTAGTCCTAATCAGGTGAGGTACGTAAACATTATTCCTCTTTTTGAAGCGAGCAATTTACACCTACTAGAATACACCGCTCTATGGCTGGCATCCAAGACCAACTGTATGCACAAGTGACATCCAAAATATCCAGGCAAATTGGAAAAGGCTCGTCGAGTATTATTAAACAAGGAAAACGTGTGAAATGCTGAAAGCTGTATTGAACTCTCCCCAGCGGAGTGACTGCCTGACCTGCCCATGACCACGCGCCGTGTTCTCTCGCCTACATCAAAATGATGACGAGTTATTCCTGGATTTCAAAAAGGAGGGTTTTGCATTCCTGATATAATAGCTAATTAGGTCGTGAACTGCATGTGAATTAACAAAAAAAAATGTGCTTGTGAATTAGCGGCAGTCAAGCATTCTTCGCCTTCAGGAGGCAAGTTCTTTGCTCCGGAACCACCCCGGTGAGAGTTAACGGCATGCGTGCCTAAATTGTCGGTTCGCACAAGCTTTCCTTCGCCACTAACAATTAACGCAACACCTTCCCCTTCCCCAGTCGGCACAAGCCCCCAGGAGTACTCCCCTCAGGTGAGACATCGGCTTCCTTCACGTTGACAAATGGCGTGCGCTTGCAGAGCCCATCCAGGACTACACCTAAAATAGGCGCCATCCTAGTTTTTTTTTGTCGAGTATAATTAATGTACGCAAAATTAAGTGCATTTTAAATATGCATTGTGTATCCAGCAAATGTGTCCATTATCGACACTAAATTCTTCCTTTTTTCAAACATGCATGTGACATTTTGTGGATTTTTTATTATTACTATATACCTTTTATTTTATTGTCCAGAATAGACAAACAATTAATTCCAAATTTTCGAAAGTGCTTAAGTGCAGCGAGTAATGATGATCCCATGACTGCACCTGCATCATCAATTCAGTTGGGCGATAACATTTTGTCCCCCACCTCGCCATACTTCTGGTGAGCTTGAATGGCCACAGGGTAGAAATCGTAACAAGCAGGATTTGTTATTGCACATCGTTGGTGTAATACGTCCAGGTATGAAATACTGAATAATGCACAATCCTCCACCATCGGGTAATCAACCTATAGAAAATATTATTACATCAAACACATTGCCCTGGGTAAATGTAAATGACAGTTCGCCACATTCAGTAATGCAATTCAAATCAAAAACAGCGCAACAAATGTTCAATACCAACTGCTTTTGTAAATGCATTACGGGGCAGGGCACTGTTTATTAGTGTGCAAATTGAACCAACTCAACGTATTTAGTTGGTCTGAAACCGCATTAGAAGCCAAGTTCAATCCTTTCATTTTGTTAGGTCATTTGCACAAGCTTGCACCCATCCAAACATCCCGATTATAAACACCTCGGTGGAGTCACGCCGGTGTTTCCCTACACCATTTGATTGGCCAAGATTGTCAAGTCGTTTGAACATTCATTTTTTATAGTATACAAATGACATCATGAATAATGTAATAAGCGCATCAAGTAGCGCAGTCTTTGCCAATTGTATTAAAGCACAAGTTGCTGATAAATTCATGCTGTTAATCAAAACTGAGAATTTCTAAAACTAAACACTGAAAAATGAAAAACTAAATTAAGAGCTTCCACAATGTTAACTTTAAAACCAATCCCAACTACAAACTATTTTCATTAAGGATGCATGTAAGGATGCATGCCTAATCAAACAAGAATGTGAACCTGGACCGAATAAAACTTTTAGTTTTATCTCTGAATCTGGATACACTGCTTTAAGGCTTAAGTGAGATTCAACACGCCAGCCTCGCCTCCAAAGTAAGCTGGGCATATTAGAGGCACATATATACTGACACCAAATGTCAAGTAAAAAAAACCCTGAACTTACGAATCTACGTGTCAACATTTGGATGCAAGATAGATACTTCCTAAGGCCTTACTAGCCACTGCATTAGAATCAGGAAGCGTGTAAGAGTTACTAAAAAAAAGTGAAATATCAACAAGGAAAAGCATGTAATGTTTTCACTTGCCACTAAAAAGTTGTTTGATGTGTGGAAGAGCAGCCAATCATGGGTAGCTCTCTGTCAATCTAAGAACTTTTTGGACCAATGAAAATAGGCTTGGCGCTAAATATACACTTCAATAGTATTCTGTAACAATGGATTTTGTTTATGGAAATCGCTTACGGTACTGTACTTGCAAAATTAGCCTCGAATGTTGTTACATGGGATTTTAATGTGCATTCTTACCTGCAGTGCTACCCATGGGTGCTGGGCATCTGAAAAGGCTTTCAACAAATCGCTTGCGCGTGATAAACACCGACAAGACATCAGCTTTCTGTCGGTCCAGATGTGAAAGTGCATTGTTGAGCACGTTTCAAATAATGTGCCAAAAACTTCCTTCCACAATGTGATGTACACTCAACGCATAACAAGCATTACATGAGCAAAAGGTGTTTTTTGTCTCGTTGACAGGGGGTAGGTGTGCAAAATTCTCAATTGTTCAGAACATATGAAATCAGAAAAGTTGGTGACCTGTTAACGATGACAACGCGAATGATGCTGGTCACTCACCACCACGCGCTTCTAAGATTAACCTGGCTCATTCAACCAGTCTCAGAAGAGGTGCCGATTTAGAAGGGGCAATGGTAATGCCATTGAGGTACGAACTACAGCACACTTTAACTCGTTTTACAGGGCAGCGTATACCTCATTTCCACTGGACAACCAAGCCGTGCCAGAGCCTCGCCAAGCCAGCCGAGTGTAGTTCAGGGGGTGATAGGATGCGTTTCAAATGCAGAAGGCTAGCCGTACCGCCGACTTCACGTAATGTGTTTGGATGCATGTACATGATGCAACGATGCTATTTAATTTGTGTTTACATTTCCCAGGTAATTAATGTGTCATCATGCCCGCTCCTGACCCTGCTCGGCCAAGAGCCAGATTCAGATGCCTTGTGAGGCCAGCAAAGCAGTAGAATTCCGGCACAGCGGGGCTAACAGCAAGTGGAATACCACCTTGGCTCAGATGTACCAGTGGAAAAGGGACATTAGAAACTCGTCCTTTCCCCTCTCTGAAAGTTGTCCAGCCAAACAAGCAACCGGCGACTTACCAGGCACACGAGAAAATGGCAGCACCGCATGCTTGGTTCCTGGATGGTGGACCTCAGCATTGATGTTAAGATGCTATAAGACACGTGGTTGACGTTTCACATCTACTAGTGTATTACAATTACAGTAGTGTAAGCCAGTCCATTAGGCCAAAATAAAAATGCGTGCGAAATACAGCATAGAAGACCTCCACAGGGCACATTTACCAAACTCTTGCACACACTGGGTTTGAAATAGGACTGCATGCTGCTTACGCTACGCCTTACATGAAGCGATATGCCCATACACTTCTTTTCTAGCTTAATCCACATTACAGCTGAGTAGGCAGGGGCAATGGTGCATAAGGCAGCTCGCCCAAAATGTAACAAC
Source organism: Lethenteron reissneri (assembly GCF_015708825.2). NCBI lineage: Eukaryota > Metazoa > Chordata > Hyperoartia > Petromyzontiformes > Petromyzontidae > Lethenteron > Lethenteron reissneri. Next base: position 9,259,721 of record NC_083784.1, read on the forward strand.
TGTTCTGCCTGGGAATCAAACCGTGATCCTCTCTGGGCTGTGACTCCAGTGGGGAAATAGGGTAAAAGGCCAAAGGCAAAGAGACCACTTATGTAATGCAAAGCGAGCCAGTGTTACTCTTTGTTTAACTTATTTTCTTTCTACGTGACTTTACCGAAAGAACCAAAGAGTAATTCCTGCAGTCACGAAAGCTTCAAATCGAGTTTGAGCCAGTGTTACTAGTGCACATTTATTTCCGGGGACCAGAACCCAAATTCTACCCGGAGTCCACGTCGTAGTACTGGATGTTCATTTCATGCTACATTGACCCAGGGAGACTTTTCACTTGCAAGAAGGGCAAAAGATTTTAACAGGCCATTGGGATGAGAACAGCAACCAATCTAGCTAAACCGTGCAAGAACCAATACTGCATTCATTTTATTTACATGACTGAATATCAAAACAAATTCGTACCCTTAAAATTTGAGAAAAAACATAGCATTGACAAATTGGTTCTGATTTTGTGGAAACCAATTTTTTTTGTCTTAATACCCGCCATAAAAAAAACCTTCCTTTTTAATGGAAACATTGTGCACAGCCCCCATGTGCAGTCAAAATATTCCTAAAGCACCCTTGGTGGCAATCTCAAAATTGCAGCGGCAATTGAGGCATCTCATCCCATTAGGGGCGTTGCAGTCGTCAGCGCCACGTGTGCCCCATTGTGCATTAGTTCAATCAAGTTCAGATATTCGCCTGTGTTTACAAACAATCCCCTTTGCTCGCTCGCTCACTCACACACGAGGGATCTCCCCCACGGCTTGCACATCACGACGAGTCCAATGTATCACTAGGTTAAAAATTTTGGCTTAGTTTTTTTTGTTGTTGGATTAAAAGACGTTTATTTCGATATAAAAGTGCGGAAATCGGTCATACGAATACATTAATGTATACAGAACCTGCCTTTTGAAAAAAACTAATTCCATTTAAGAACAGGGAAAAAATTTTTTTATACGTCATTGATGTCTGAAAATCACTTGGGATACATACTTAATTTTTTTAGCTATTACGTTAATTTTCATTTCGTCTGCTTCTAAAGTCGATTGACTTATTTGCGTGCACTTCTTGATTCTATAATTCAGCACTCAATTAGTCAACATGCCGACTTTTTTTTATTGTATTAGAGTACTGTTTCTGATGGAAAACGAAAACAGTACAACCTTGTATACAGCAGTTTTATTAACGTGCACACACTTAAGGCCGGAATGGCCTTCATTCATGTTTTTCATCGTAGCCACTGAACGTGTACACACAGATTCGAATATTATTTGTTTTCCTGTTGCGACTTTCACGAACACATTTATCGATGCAACATTTCCAAAAAATGTCTCATATCTGGACGGATGAACTCGACAACGATCTCAGTCACCGTGTAAATAAAAACATGAAAAAAACTGACGCCAGTGACAACTCGGTGAAAAAAGCAGCCACGAAATGAGCAAATTTAATCCCCCCCCAAAAAAAAACACACCAGCCACGCACATGGAGGGCCCAATGAATACAGCAGTAGGAAAGCCACCATCACCATTAGCGCGGCGCGGTCAGAGGGAGCTAGTGGCGGTGGGACAAACTCTCACGCCGCTTTCATAACCTCCACGGGCTCTTCCAGCGCACACAAAAACCACGACGCCAACTCCACCACCGACACACACAAATCCCACCGAGGGCCACCGCAAATCGTCTAAAAGGGGGAGAAATGAGCCTATAAGGCCGCCCGAACGAGCAGACGACGAAAGCAAGAGACAGTAAAAAGTCAGAGGGGTCCCCCTTTGTTCTTGGAGCAAAGCACGTTGCTTGCTGCTGCTGCCTCCACCACCGCCACACCACGGTGGTGGCGCACGTCTGTGAGACGAACTCCCATCTGTGTGCTACGAAGGGCCACAGCCCGGAACGTCGCCTAATGACATCGGGGGGTTTTCTTTTTATTTCGGGTCGCGTTTTGAGTTTATTGGCGCGCGTGTTCCCACTGCCACCAGCAGTTCGCACAGATAACGTGTCCGAAGCCGGCGCTTTCGGAGGCAAGGGTTGGTGGATCACGCAGAGACGTACGAGTCTAGCCATACACACTTGGGTGGTCGGCTCGTAGACATAAAAGTGAGGGTTCGTGAACCCGTGTGTGCGGACCTCTGAAGGTGTAAAACCTACCATGTAGACAGCAGGTTGGTTGGGTTTCCTCCGGGTAAATTTGGGGTGTCCTCCTCCCCCACATGCAAATCAACGCATTTTAATGATAACACTAATAAACTCGACGAACATATCAACTAAAGACACTCTTAAAAATGGGTCTCAAGGCTCTGCGAGCCGTTCGTGAACGCGAGCATTACATCACAGTAATCACTACGACCACGAGGGGCTTCAGCCACACGAAATACAACTTGGGTCGTTGTTTTTCTGTTTACCTAAAACTCTCTCACTCTCACCTGTTTGTTGGGTGGCTGAGGACTCGCCGTGGCCGCTGGTCGCCCTCCTCCTCCTCCTGCTGCTGCTGACGAAGCTCCCGCTGCTCCCGCTGCTGTTGATGATGATGATGAAGAAGCCGGCCCCGGACCTTGCCCAGCGGCCATGGCGCTGTACACCCGGGCGGGGTTTGACGATGTGAGCAGCTGGTTCAGTGTTGGCGTCTCGGCCGACTGCGACGAAGACTGCGCCGAATGAGACGACTGTCCGCCCATCAGCCTGCCCTGTTGCTGCTGCTGCTGCTGTTGCTGATGGTGGTGGTGATGATGGTGCTGATGCTGCTGCTGGTGGTGATGGTGCTGATGGTGGTGGTGCGGATAGCCGGCCACGCTGCTGTTCGCCCTTCCTCCGCCACCCGCCATCATCATCATTACGTCCTGCTGCTGGTTGAGCCCCACCGCTCCGGCTCCTCCCGCTCCTCGGGGCGAGTGAGCCCCCGAGAAGCCGGGCCCATAGCCCGAGCGGGCTCCGTCGTAGCCGTAACCCCCGCCACCGCCGACCCCGTAAACCCCGTCACCGTGAGAGTTCAGGCCGCCGGGCCCCCTCGCCCCGGGCTCGGCGGAGCTCCCAGCCGAGCCCGGGGTCTCTCCGCCATGATGCGGCCCACTAGGCCCCGTTGCCTCCGTGGCAGAGACCCCGGCCTCCCTCTCGGAGGACGAAGACGACGACGAGGACGATGACGAAGACGTGTCGGGAACTCCACCGGCATCACCACCGCCGCCGCCACCACCGCCGCCTCCTCCTCTGCCGTTGCTGCCTCCGCCGTCCTTGGCCCGCACTCCATGTTGTTGGTCTCCATTGCTGTTGCTATTGTTGCTGCCGCTGTTGTCGCCGCTCTGCTCGGCGCCCGCCCGCACTTTCCTGCCCGTGGCCTCGTCCGAGAGCAGCAGCGACGTGGGCTGCTGCTGCTGCTGCTGCTCCCCCGCGCCGCCCGGGTGCTCGGCGCTCGCCCTGCCGAGCAGCGGGCTGCGATCAGAGTCCCGCCCGAGGCCGCCCACCAGCTTCACTTGGGCGGCCATGCCTCCTCGTCCTCCACCGTCTCTCCGCCTGCTCCTCCTCCTCCTCCTCGCCTCTTGCTCGTCTCCCTCTCGTCCTCTTCCGTCTCCTCGTCGTTTCGATCTCCTCGCGTCTGACACTAAACAAGAGGTGCCTACGGACGGGGGTCGCACGGGACGGAGGGACGAGGCGCGTGAAAGAGAAAGGGGCGTCCGCCGCTTTTGTCCGCCTTCTCTGCGAGCCCGCCTTCTTGTTCCCCCTCTCTCTCTCCCCTCCTTTAAACTTTACATATCACCGCCTTCGTTGACGGACGGGGGACTAAGCCTGTGCTGCGTGGCGTCTCTCCCGTCCCCTGCTCGTCGTCGCGAAGTCCCTCCCGCGTGCGCGCGATTCAACGAGGCGACCCCAAGAGGAGTCCATGCAGCGAGTTGTTGGCCCGCCGCCTGGCATGAGGACTTAGAGCACAACTACTCCTATCCATTACTGTACTTCTATTATTAAAAACAGCGGCGCGCAAGAGCCGGAACGGATCGACGCTCCCTCGGGGCGGCCAGGATTCCGGTTCGCTTTAGCACCGCCCTTCTTCTCCCCCTTTCTCACCGCCGCCACTTACAAAATGAATCTACTCGCCGTCCTTTGATTCGCGACTAACAGCCCGCGACGACCACGACGATTTCGCCGCACGAATCTGTCTGTGTGAGAGTTGTTGTTGACGATTGTGCGCTCGCCGGATCCGAGTGCCCCATTTTGGGCGCCGATCCGCGCTCCGGGATTCGCTTCGCACCGGGGGCCGCTCCGTGTGTTATCGCAGGCGGTGATGCGGCTCTGGGCTCCGTTGGTGGGGGTGGGGGAAGGGAGGTTGGGTGGGTATCCTTCCGCGCGCGCGCGGAGCTCGGGGGGGGGAGGGGGAAAAACCCGAATCCATGCGCGACAAAGTCCCCCGCTCAGCCTAACCCCTTCCCCTCCAAACTCCGTCGCTGTCCCTGACCGCCGAATGTTGCTCGGGCGAGGGCATTCGCTCGTCGCGCGCGAGGGACACACACACAAACAACGTCTTTGCGGTTTAAAACAAAATGAAAAAAGCGCGGCGAGGGCGGGACTGCTTCACCCCCCCCCCCGCACAAAGGCAAACAGGGGCCGCACTATTTGCGGCGGGGTGGCTGCGCGGGGCGATTCACGCATTCCAGGGTAGCGCGGCGGTTGTTCGCTCATTAGCGTGGCCTCAATTCCGCACTAAACTCAAACGGGCTTACAGCGCACTCCCCTCTCCTCATCCTCGCACCAACAAACTCGCTCGTGCATCCTACACGACGAGCATTCCCTCGGAATGAAGCGAATAAAGCCACGAGAAACCTCGGCACGAGTGTTTCGTGTTTGCCTGCTGCTGCTGCGTCCATCTTAGCCGTGCTTTATTTTAATAGGCTGCAATGGCGCCACTGCGACCAGAGGCCCGTGTGTGTGTTGTTGTTGTGTGTGTGTGGGTGCCTTTGTGTAGCCTTTGTGGGCCTTGTTTTTACGTTATTATTTGCGTGAATGCGGTCGAGTACTCGCATTGCCCTTCATTTTTCATTTCAGCGTGAGATTAACTTAGGCACAGCTGTAGCAGCTACATGGAGAGTCCAGGGATGTCAACATGCGTGCACTTTATATGTAGCTGCTGCTTAGGGTGTACTGTACTGTTAACCCTTGCGTGTAATTAAAATGTGGGTTTCTAAAATACATTCACACCATTGAGACGAATGCCACAAAATAAAATGCATCTGCCACGTTAATATGTGGATTAAAAAAATAAGTTTCCTTTATCGAGCCAGATGCAATTGAAAATGTTACAGTATTGAGGTTTAAAAAAAAAGTAAGGTGGTAAAGGACGTAATATTTGAATGAAAAACATTTTGTACACGCGGTAAACGATCCAGAATAGCATGCACCCACATAGAGTACATTCAATCAACACCAGCACAACACGCGTTCTTGCCATAAACCACCAGCACACGTACCAAGTCATAATTTGTCCCATAATTGAGCGCTAATTAAGATTCATCAACTCTTGCAAGATTGATAATATTTAAAGTATGAATTGATAATTGTTATTAATACAGCATATATGTTTTAATTAGTGGTTGCTAATTTACACCGTGACATCATACATACTCTTGCAAATTATGTCAGAGGGCCTTTTAGAGTCCACAGTTTATGGCAGATGGACACATTTTGGGGATTCCAAGCAGGCTCATCAGGTCAGTAGAGAGAAGTAAGTTTCCGTGAAATCTAATTCTTGACAACCTGGCTTGCCAACTTTTCATTCACGTAGGAGAACACACACATATATATGACAGTATAAAAACACATCAGCATACAGCATGACCCAAATACTGTACTGAAGGAGTTTTACATTTTTCATTCAGTGCTCACTCAAATTTAGAGTGGTGCGTCATTCAATTTGCAGCACTGCCTTACAAGACAGCAGGGTCATTTATCTCCATGAGGGAACAGCCTTGGAAAGAAACAATTGCAGGCCTGCATCAATTTGTTTCAATTGGTCAATTTATCCGCCCATTAGATGGCGCTATCAAGATGTTGACATGAGTGTTTGGCGACTCCTCACTGCTGAGTGCAATTACAGATTTAGTCTAATGGGTTTTCGTGCAGTTTATTGGTTGACTCGGCTGTGGACATAAAACAAAATATTGAGGTTTGGACACCAATTTTAAGAGCCATAGGTTTCATGCCCCAAAAGTCATCTGCCATTTATAATTGTCATACTTTTGCCCTTCATCGATCCACTGTTGGACGAAGGCCTGCTACGTATTGTTTGGCCATACTTCGCCAGGCTGGCTAGTGCTGGTTGGTGCAGATGGTGCCATCAATTCAGATAAAGCTTGCTTCTGTGATAGCCATGGCTGGGAACCGAGCTCAAGCGAACACTGGTTTCATGGTGTCGTGCACGAATCACTGTCACCCCCCTCCCCATCTTGTCACATGAAATGTGGAACATACTGTACTAACGTAACATTCATATTATTGTGATAAACATTTTTTGGTAAACTCACCACGTTATCAAACAATAAGACCAAAACGACCCCTTTAACACAATCGTCACCATGTCTTAGTGAGCCTATTAGGGCCGATAACAACAGTTAAAACACACGTGCGTCGTGTGGCCTCAACCCCACACACAGCTTTGTCTCCCTTACTCGGCCGTCGGCAACAACCCCAACCACCAGCTTCTCCTGTTTAGACCGGGCAGGCCTTATGGGGGAGACTAATGCCAGCCGTAAGACCACATTTGCCACCCATCCCTAACAACCGAGAGTCAAAAACTCGAGCCGGCTGGAACTCTCAAGAGCTGCGGTGGTGGGTGGTGGTGGTGGGGGGTGGTGGTGGGTGGTGGTGGGGGGTGGTGGTGGGTGGTGGTGGTGGGTGGTGGTGGGGGGTGGTGGTGGGTGGTGGTGGTGGGGGGTGGTGGTGGGTGGTGGTGGTGGGGGGTGGTGGAGGGTGGTGGTGGGTGGTGGTGGTGGGGGGGGGGGTGGTGGGGGGTGGTGGTGGTGGGGGGTGGTGGTGGGGGGGGGTGGTGGTGGGTGGTGGTGGTGGGTGGTGGTGGGGGGGGGTGGTGGTGGGGGGTGGTGGTGGTGGTGGGTGGTGGTGGTGGGGGGTGGTGGTGGGTGGTGGTGGTGGTGGTGGTGGGGTGGGTGGTGGTGGTGGGGGGTGGTGGTGGGTGGTGGTGGTGGGGGGTGGTGGTGGGTGGTGGTGGTGGGGGGTGGTGGTGGTGGGGGGTGGTGGTGGTGGGGGGTGGTGGTGGTGGGGGGTGGTGGTGGGGGGGGGTGGTGGTGGGGGGGGGTGGTGGTGGGGGGTGGTGGTGGGTGGTGGTGGTGGGTGGTGGTGGGGGGTGGTGGTGGGTGGTGGTGGTGGTGGGTGGTGGTGGTGGGGGTGGTGGTGGGGGGTGGTGGTGGGGGGTGGTGGGGGGTGGTGGTGGTGGGGGGGGGTGGTGGGGGGGGGTGGTGGTGGTGGTGGGGGGTGGTGGTGGGGGGGTGGTGGTGGTGGTGGGGGGTGGTGGTGGTGGGGGGTGGTGGTGGTGGGGGGTGGTGGTGGTGGGGGGTGGTGGCATTAAACTCCATTCTGTCACCAACGTCCCCTTGCTTTCACGATACACATTCACACAAATCAACACCACGCACAACTGGTATCACCATACATCATACGCCTAAGCACACGGCACACTCAGTTAATATTTACTGCGGGCCTGTGGTGGAGGGGGACGTGATTAAATAGAGTGAGTACAGTGCTGGGCGGGGAGCTGAGCACAGCGCTGGCGTGATGATGTGGAGGGCGCTCGTATTTCGCTGTGAAAGCGCGTCCGCTAGAGCGGAAAGCCTGTTTGTTTACCAGCCTCTCTCTCTCCTCCCCCCTTCCACACCAACCCAGCCTAACCCACAGCTCACCACGCCACTACATTGCCAGTCCACTCTCCTCTCTCCCCTTACCACGCCGGCCTAATCCCATCTCACTGGATTCTCCGCCACGCCAGATGCCCTCTTGTCTCTCTTCTCCGTCTTCGCCACAGCCAGCCTCAACCCAGATTCACTGGCTATCCATCCCCTCCTCTACTCCCCCGCCACCACACCAGCCTAACCTCAGTTCACTACGTACTGTACTGGCTTCCGAGCCCCCCTCTCTCTCTCCTCCCCCGCCACACGAGCTTAACCCCAGTTCACTGGCTTCCCTCGCCACACACCACCACCACTTCTCTGCCTCCCTCAAATCTGGCACGCCAGAGCCCATCTCACTGTCTTCCCATCCACTCCTCTCTGCCTCTCCTCCCCCTCTGCTACAACCAACCTAACCCATCTCACTGTCTTCCCATCCACTCCTCTCTGCCTCTCCTCCCCCTCTGCTACAACCAACCTAACCCATCTCTCTGCCTCTCCCCCTCTGCTACAACCAACCTAACCCATCTCTCTGCCTCTCCCCCTCTGCTATAACCAACCTAACCCATCTCACCATCTTCCCACCCATCTCTCTGCCTCTCCCCCTCTGCTACAACTAACCAAACCCATCTCACCGTCTTCCCATCCCCTCTCTCTGCCTCTCCTCCCCCCTGCTACAACCAACCTAACCCATCTCACCATCTTCCCACCCATCTCTCTGCCTCTCCCCCTCTGCTACAACCAACCTAACCCATCTCACCGTCTTCCCACCCATCTCTCTGCCTCTCCCCCTCTGCTACAACCAACCTAACCCATCTCACCGTCTTCCCACCCCCTCTCTCTGCCTCTCCTCCCTGCTACAACCAACCTAACACATCTCACTGTCTTCCCACCCCCTCTCTCTGCCTCTCCTCCCTGCTACAACCAACCTAACCCATCTCACCGTCTTCCCATCCCCTCTCTCTGCCTCTCCTCCCTGCTACAACCAACCTAACCCATCTCACCGTCTTCCCACCCAACTCTCTGCCTTTCCTCCCCTGCTACAACCAACCTAACCCATCTCACTGTTTTCCCATCCCCTCCTCTCTGCCTCTCCCCCCTGCTACAACCAACCTAACCCATCTCACCGTCTTCCCATCCCCTCTCTCTGCCTCTCCTCCCCCTCTGCTACAACCAACCTAACCCATCTCACCGTCTTCCCACCCAACTCTCTGCCTCTCCTCCCCTGCTACAACCAACCTAACCCATCTCACCGTCTTCCCATCCCCTCTCTCTGCCTCTCCTCCCCCCTGCTACAACCAACCTAACCCATCTCACCGTCTTGCCATCCCCCTCTCTCTCTGCCTCTCCCCCTCTGCTACAACCAACCTAACCCATCTCACCGTCTTCCCATCCCCTCTCTCTGCCTCTCCTCTCCTGCTACAACCAACCTACCCATCTCATCATCTTCCCACCCATCTCTCTGCCTCTCCTCCCCCTCTGCTACAACCAACCTAACCCATCTCACCGTCTTCCCACCCAACTCTCTGCCTCTCCTCCCCTGCTACAACCAACCTAACCCATCTCACCGTCTTCCCATCCCCTCTCTCTGCCTCTCCTCCCCCTCTGCTACAACCAACCTAACCCATCTCACCGTCTTCCCACCCAACTCTCTGCCTCTCCTCCCCTGCTACAACCAACCTAACCCATCTCACCGTCTTGCCATCCCCTCTCTCTCTGCCTCTCCCCCTCTGCTACAACCAACCTAACCCATCTCACCGTCTTCCCATCCCCCCTGTCTGCCTCTCCTCTCCTGCTACAACCAACCTACCCATCTCATCATCTTCCCACCCATCTCTCTGCCTCTCCTCCTCCCCTGCTACAACCAACCTAACCCATCTCACCGTCTTCCCATCCCATCTCTCTGCCTCTCCCCCCTCCCTGCTACAACCAACCTAACCCATCTCATCATCTTCCCATCTCATGTCTCTGCCTCTCCTCCTCCCCTGCTACAAAGCAGCCCTCCTCGCCCATCGTTCCACCACTACAGCCCGCCTGCCATGTCCGGCATTTCAGTCCCACCACGTGCACAATTCTCCATTGCTGTCGTACAGTACAGCCTCTACAGTTGTCTTGGATATACACATTCATTTCCCCTGTTGTGTCTTAGAATTTAGACTGCCACGTTTGTAATGCTTTTCTTTTTTAGAACAGCGTTTTAATCGATATTCTAACTAGAGTTCAATTATATGGTCAGGATTAAAGTTGGGTTAGGGTGCTAGGGTTAAAGTTAAGGTTGGTGTTGGGGGGCTGGGGTTAAGTCATGGGAGGCATTTGGAAATGACACTTAAAAAATGAAACGAGACGTTCCCAATTGTGGCCAATTGTCTTTGTTGTTCCTGCCACCAATTCACTGTCCCAGTAGAGGGCAGTGCAGCCAGAGCCATTGTTACACTGCGCGTCAGTGCCCCCCCCCCCCCCCCAGAGTGGTGAAGTATGGTCAAATAACCCGCACAGGCCCTCATCCAGCAGTGGATTGACAACAATGACTCCGATTGTGGAGAACGCGCTCATAGTCCTGGCAACAGTGGGTTTGTCAACGGCGCCTAAACTAAAATGCACAAGCGTGAGGTTAAAAAAAACGTATCCTGTTGTTTCTTCAGATATCCCTTGCAAAATTGACGTAGTTAAACCGATTACCCCCTGTCGGCTTAACATAAAAATGATTTCAAAGACAACGCGAGACGTTCACACACACAGAGACAACGATTTCCCGTGTAGCCTGGACAGACTGGGGGGCAGGCGCCGTGAGCGAGAACCTCCATGAAGAAAGCCGGAACGGCACACGAAGGGGGGGGGGGGGTGGCCAGCAACCACACCCGGCCGCCTTTGTCTCCCCCAGTGGCGATGTTTACTACACACCGCACCGGGTACTTATTCGAGGCTGAGTCGACCTAGGGGGGGGGCAAGACCGGTTCAGATAATCGTCGCTGCTGTTGGTTAGCCGCAGCGCTCTAACCACAACACTACCGCTCCCCACACACCACACACACACAGAGAGATTGCAGAACACCGCCCGAATTGACATCAGCACACCCACTGACAAACCCACCACCAAAGGCAGGGGCCACAATGTAGTAGTTCATCATCATCAGCGGTTAGTGCTGTCCTAGTAGCGAATGTGGCACGTGGCAAACCTTACGAATTGGCTGTGTCGGGTGGTGGCGGGTTTAACGACACATTTATATGTTTACACGATCTAACAACCCCTCTCCCCCGCCAAAAAACCTGTGTTATGGAGTACATAATCGTTCTGCTGCTGCTGCAAACGTGTAGAATAAATCCTAGCTTTCCCCCCAGGTCTCCCCCATGAAATGCAAGACGTTTTAAACCGGCTGTAATAATGCTCCTATAAAGGTTACGGCAATTGGGGTGTACACACAGCAGACACCCTCGCATATATACAGCACTGCCCATTGCTGTTCGCATGAAGTGTACAGGTAAATATTATGTGTGTGTGTGTGTTACAGACATGTATATTGTTACCAAGAGTGTCGAGAAAAGCAGGGACACCCGTGTAGCAGCATGTGGTGTTCATACTTGGTCAATCAACGCATAAACAGAAGCTCACGGGCAATTTCCATGAATGCATAATCTCGCGGATTCAGATATACATACAAATAAATACACGCGTTTGTATGTACAGAGTGATTATTATGGGAGCGATTCACGTACATTCTAAGATTGCTTTAACGAGTCTAGTGATGTTCCAGTAAGTGATGAAAAGCTACAATCAGGGGACAAATGTGGTCGAGTCTGTGCTTTATTCAGTACTAGAAAAATCGTAACAAATACTTACAATTGGGGCCCAAATTTTTTAGCATGGTTGATTGCTTTCCCTTATCGGCCAGGGTCAGCCCAGAGTTCGAGGTTTAAGTCATGTACTACAAGTTTAGATTACTCTATATGGCCGTTATCAGTGGACAAAGCAATTTACCTTCTGTGAATTATGATACTAACGCCAATAGACAGTAGCTAAAGCCTGCTGACTTGGTCACTTGAGTATATATATAGCCATGACAGCATTTTGGTTACAGGGTGAATCATACTTGATTCGTATTTGATGTATCCATACTGTGAGTGAATGTACGATCGCATTGAACATACGCAGAGATCTCCAGACACATGTATGACGGAATGGTGTGGCCAGAACTCTGGTTGTCTTTGTATTTCGATTGCTGTTGTTGACCGAACTATGCGTGGTCCTCATTTTAAATCTTGTCGACCTGTATACTGTATGTTGCTACACACAGTTATACAACACTGTAATGCAAACTTAACCTCTTGTTTTTTTTTAAATGTCACTTCAGTGTCATCAATTGTTGTGGCCAGACATCTTGCTCTTAACGCCTCGCACTGCTGTTCTGTCTCATTAGCCTGAGTGTGGCACGCTGCCTCAGCCGGGCACTTTCATTGAATTTCAAGAATCTGACACACACAGCGACATGTGCGCACAGATCCACTGAGCAATACAACCCTATCGGAATAAGGACTCGTATTTCCTGGATTTTATTTATCAATAAAGTGGCACTGTGCAACTCAATTACACAACATTTTACATTCACACGCACATTTTTCACGGGCGTTGCATTTCCAAGTCATAAATTCTACCTTTGATGGGGTTTTACTCTGGTTGACTTTTAAGTTGGTGTTACATAAACATGCATGAGGCTGTTTTAATACAGTAGCGCATGAATATACAGTGCGATACGTTGTGAACACAACACACTTATGCATTAATCTCTATAAAACTAAATATTTTCACGATAGCCTAATTCGAATTTGAATGCAGATATTTGCTGATATTCCCATATTTACTGCAGTATATGTCAACTTATTTCGCACATTCTGAACCACAATAACTATTGTGACTACACTCCTGCAGCAAAGTGGTTTGAGTTTGAGCGCGTAGTATGCAATACGTCACTGTGGATGGGGAAATTTAACTGAGCCAGCTTTCGCTTTTCAACAAAGTATATATTCCCAAATACTGGGACAGCATTTGGGAAAGCTGGCAGCAATTGTTGGCATCAATGCAGGCACGCGGTAAGTGCCTGGCACCCATATATCAATGGACATCACTGCCAGGAATATCAACAGCCTCACACACACAGCCTCATCCTTGAATATGCATTAAGCCTGGTTTCCACACGCTATCGTTTGACTGTCGTGAGTTTATAATGAGTCGGTTTAGACCCATTTGTTACAGTACCTGTATTAAAGGTTAAACCTATGTCAACTCAAGATTGCTGTTTCAATGATCGCGTATTCGTACACAATCCATGGCGGTAGTGACACCTTCGGGGTTTCTGATTCAAGCCTTTTTTCAATCAATAACAATCCCCATGAACGAGGTGTGCCTGGGTGGCTCAGAGGTCAGAGCACTCGCTGAGAGCTCTGAGATGTAGCATTTGAATCCAGTCAGCCACCCGTGATTAAACCGGGTTCTCAAGCGTCGCGAGTTTGATGGTTTCAACCAGTCACAAATTATTGGCCAAAAATTAAATAAACTTTCAAAAAAACACTTTCTGTCATATCACTTTTAGAGCTAAAGGTGTCCAAATACATACTTGGATTTATTGACGTGTTGATAGAAAGGACTTTTTGCAATTACTCTCGAAGTTGTCCTGTGATCTTCTGGGGTTGTCCTCTATCCCAGGTTAATGAACTTGCAAGCCACGGTTCCACAGTGGACAGTTCTTAATTTCATGACACATGTGGAATAGAAATGGGGGGAGGGGATGGGGTGGACATTTCTTAACCCAAAATAAAAGTTTGCGAACCAAAACTAAATATAAACTAAAAATGTACACAAATGTGAAATATTTAGGTCACAAGATATCATGGGGAAAAAACACCCAATCTACTGCATACCCTCACTTAGTTATGTATGTGCAAAGCAACATGTTCTGAGATGAAAATCCAACTTTATGCAAATTAGTATCAGAGGCACAGCTTTACCGAATTGCGTTTGACTCAGCACACAACCCAGGTTTTCGGGTATGGCCACACGATCATGTAAAGTAAGCTTTAAATAGTACATTCAGATCAAAGTTTATTGGTTCCTGGATTTCCAATGTATATTGCAGTAATATGATGTGTGCAGTGTTCAGGCACGCATTGTGTTCACAAGTGTTAACAAGCATTTTCAAACAAACACTCATTTCATTGTATCTGCAGAGACCGTCTTGTGGTGTCTCCCAATCTACTCTGTGTCAACACAGCTGCCATCATAAGCCACTTGTGTAATCTAGCAATATGTGCGCTGCATATGTGGGAGAGACACACGCGGTTCAAATATAAAAAATAATGCAGTCACAGTCAAAGTCAGGTCAAGTGTCTCCCTGCACAAATAATTGTTGATGGCAGTAGCTCATCTCTATTGGTGGTCCCGAGCCAAGAACTACGATAGCCTCTAATATTGCGAGAATAAAACACACATACAATGACCTGGAAATAATACAGCGATTGCAACATTTTAATTCTGCAATGTAGCAACAAAAATTATTTTTATACCGTATTATATTATCAGCTCGTGTGTGGGAGCTTGTTGAGTGATTACATCGCAGGATGGTGAGAAATGGTGGAAGCTTGGGGGAAGGACCTTCATCCAGCAGTGGATTGACCATCACCAGGGATCTTCCACCAAAATAACAAGGAGATGCATTTTTTTTCGAATTCGGTAAAAAAAACTCAATATTTCAAGAGCCACAATGCACTGCGGTGGTGAAAACGATACGGTGGTCCACAATGAATAACGTCACGAAGCAAGTCCTTATGAGAGCCACACGCGACTCCGGAACAACAGGTTGCCGACCCCTGACCATGACTGATGATGATAATTATTATACACAGTATAATTATTGTAACATAACCAGCATATATACTACAGTGCACAATAGAATGATGCACACATTGTTTGCAGTCCCATTGAATACTACTGTATAAAGTTTAAGAATATATGTACACAGATATATCATTACAAATGACGAAACAAATAATGTCACTGAAAAGTACAGAACTCCTCTGATCTGTTACCATTTTATCTGCGACTCCAATTATTCATGCATTTTTAACTGATAATTAATTGGGCTTTACATATTGAACTTCTTTGCACCGTATGTATCCAACCGTCCTAATCGGAGGTGCAGGGGAAAGACAACAAACTAAACACAAAAATCTGTTCTAAAGAAATTATTTTTAAATCTAGGCTTTAGTGTCAAATTACAATTATCCGGTGGATAAGTGGCATACATTTCATGGATAACCCTGCAGACAAAATAGGATCCCGGATAGTGGCTCCCCCAAAATAAGAGTTCTCCTTTAAGGATGAACACAAACTCTGCCTCCCAATTTACAACCATTGTTGTCAAAAAAACGTGTGTACATACATACAGCAGTGCACAATGTAAAAAAAACACACACACACCCAAAACACGCACTTTCACCGCACACAGGCACACACCCCACACAGAACCAACAGCCACCACAATGTCATGCGCAGCTCAGTGGGGGGGTTCACGCTGTGCCTGCCTGTCACAAGTTCCCACTTCCTGACTAAATACCAGAAATGTTAAAAGGGACCTCGCACACTTCCCCCCCCCCCCCCCCACAAGCCCTCATTGATTCGCTCCCATCGCAGCGGCTCATGCACGCCGGCTCCCCTATATTTAGGCCCGCTTTTGTTATGAAATGTGCCGCGATATTTAAAGTCTTGGCCACTGTCTGAAGCACTGACACCAGGCAGCAGCAGCAGTAAATCGTCTAACCACGTTACGAAGCACGTGTTGCATTCACAAACACGTTTTCTCGGTGCGTGATTTTTTTTCGTCTCTCCCTTACCACGCCTGCAAAAATCCATTCTCCAAGCACACAGTGTTCTTAATTTTCAGTTTACGCCTGTGGAGCAATGCCACCACGCTGGGTTGCATGAATACATAAACCCCAGTACAACCTTTAAAACGCAATAGTGTGCTGCACTGTAGACGACGAGATTAAGTGCTGTGTGGTAGGTATGATGTATCGGGTTAGGGGCCGTCCATAAATGACGTCACGCGATTTTTGACCCCCCCCCCCCTCGTTCATCACACGGCGTCATAAAAAGTCAGACCCCCTCCCCTCAAATATGACGTCACAAAGCTGCCCCCCCCCAAATAAAACATGCTTCAAATCGCTTTAAACTATTGTCATTGTAGTGCGTATTTAATGTGGCACTGCACTCTGATGTTGTAGGAGAAAACATTTATTAAAAGTATATTTAATTAAGTAGAACGTGTTGTCTATATTTATTTAAAGTTGCGCATTTTGATGTGACGTCACATTTCTCACCCCCCCCCCCCCCTCGTCACACATCGTCACAAATATCTGACTCCCAATCCCCCCTAGGTGCGTGACGTCATTTATGGACGGCCCCTTAATGGGTGGGAGGCAAAAAATGGAGGGCATAGGTCTGGGGTGGCATTTGGCTGAAGGCTATTCTGCCGTAGGAGGTGCCAACCTTCACACTGAGAATGTACTGTGCTGGAATGTTCCGTATGAAGCACGTAACGATTCGAATAGATTATTGTGTTCATGATGCGCAGTTTTATTCGTGCGTCTAAGCACCCAAAAGTTAGCGATTTAAGTGACACTAGATGGAGCAAACAAGGCAGAACGCGCCGCCAAAAAACAGGAGAGAACATGTGAGACGGGGACAAAAAAAAGACAAAAATAATAATTTAATGAATCGACTCGTGACGATGAAATCGCAGGAGGCAGAGGTTCGTCGGTAAGGGTTGTGGCGCTGGTGGGGGCTGGTGTATCGTTACTTGCGTGCTTAGAATGTTCCAGGTTTTGGGGCCGTCCATAAATGACGTCACGCAGCTAGGGGGGGGGTCAGACATTTGTGACGATGTGTGACGAGGGGAGGGGGTGAGAAATGTGACGTCACATCAAAATGCGCAACTTTAAATAAATATAGACAACACGTTCTACTTAATTAAATATACTTTTTGATAAACATCAGAGTGCAGCGGCACATTAAATACGCACTACAATGACAATAGTTTAAAGCGATTTGAAGCATGTTTTATTTTTTTTTGGGGGGGGGGGGGTCAGAGCTTGTGATTTAAAATTTTGGATCAACGTTGGACCAACTAGGATGCTGGGTAATCCGATTTTTGTTATTTCAGATTCATCTATAAGAAAGACGTCACTGGAAATAGCGTAATATTGTTTATTAGGTCACTTCCCTGCTTTTCCCACAGAAAGTGGTGGCACGTGCCAAAGGGTGATATCACTTTTGTAATATGACGAAACGACATCACTTACTCTTTTTTCCATATCACAAATCATTTGAAATTCTGAAAATCCTAAAAAAAAATCCTAAATTGTCCTTGAAAATCTTATATGCAGTACAAGTATTCCTAGATTTTACGAAAGTGATGCGTTCTTCAATAAAACACTCTTAAGACGACATTTCGTAAATCGCAATGACTTTTCCCATTATTTGATATGAAATGTAGGGATATGTTTTGGACAGTCCTTCCAAGTCTACTCCTCACCTGAAATTATACACCTATATCACTTTTGATGAGCTACGTACGGTGCAAAAGAAGTTCAACATACATACATATACAAATATTAAAACGATTAAATAGTAATAAAAAAAAGTGTTACCTTTACAGGGAACTCAGCAAAATATCTGCATGTTGGAATTACTGGAAAGATGATCTGGATGCGTTACCGTTGCACTGTCGGGGTACCATGACACTGTCACGGATGGATGATGCAGCCGCTTCTTGTTTGATCTCATGGCGCATGCCGTCGTGAAATTTCGTTAACGCGGAAATTCGATTGTGTTGATTGAAGTGTCCATAATTTGTCAATTGCGTTAACGCGAAACTTCGTAAATTGAATGTTCATAAATATATATTTTTTTATCCGCAAACTCATTCTTCATACAACGGTTCACTTACGCACACCGTGAACACGGTACAGTGTCTGTGGAAATAAGACTCTGACAAAGGACACGGACTTCGCTAATATTGTATTTTACATTGATACGCTATGCACTATAATCTCTGGCTTATCCAAATTGACTCTTTGCTGGTAAATTTTACAACAACAAAACTAATTGGAAACTTGCATCTTTGCAAGGACGCATACTCTGCTGGGAATGCTGCATCTGCTTGTTCAGAAAAGTCTCAAAACACTCATGTTTACAATGTGTACGCACGTGTATCATTAGCTAATGCTCACCACTGACAATACATATGCCGAGCACCCGGGCATATGGACATTGAGGACATAGAGAGAGAAGGTGCTCCTCACGTGTATAGGGAAGTCAAGCCTAATGTGCTTCCCTCTAAATGGCCTTCAATGGCCCCTCGGCTACTGGACATGGATCCTCATTGATACTCAGCCCCATCCAACATTACAATTATCCGCACGTGTCTGTTGATGCATTTTACAACCTACAAGAGAGGGCATCACGGCCAATGCCGTTGATGCCATGACACCTCGCCATCGCTTCCTACCTTCTGTCAGATCCAGCAATGACTCGACCTTTGAGGGTTGTCGTCACAGAACCTCACCATGTCCAGATTTTGTTGCAGCCTACATGTAAGCATATTCTGTTGATATGTAATTATAATAATGTGCAGTATTGTACACATTAATAATGCGTGAACATTATATGCGTATTCAGCACAAATCACACATTTTTCTAAAACAGTGTAGTGTTGCAGTGGCACAGTGGTTAATGCACTGTACCATGAAAACAGTGACCTCAGATTCCCATTCATTGCCAACATCAGTTGCAAAGGTCCTGGTTCTTCACCAAGCATGTAGGGTGAAATATGGTCAAACAAGGCTCATATGAGGTGGTTTTCATCCAGCAGTCGACTGACAAAGGCCTGTGAATTATTATAATACTTAACTAAATTACAACAAGAAAAAACCCGACTGTCATTTTGTAAGTATAGCTACTGTACTCGAATCTCCCTCTCAGCAATAAAACCAAGGTGGTTGATTTGAAGCACGCCACGTATTGCATGGGAAATAGACGGATTAGACTCACTCCAGCCAGGAAAATTTGGAATTTCCTCCACTCATGACGACGAGCAGAGCCTCGTTCCTGGTGTGAGAAGGCTAGACACTTTGACTTTAACTCAAATTGGTATATATAAAGGGAAAACACGGTTATGCAGATATTACGCATGCATTCATTAATGTGTACATTTTGGGAGTACGTTCGGCACTGGCAGAAGCAAGAGCATTTAAAGCAGCGCTGAGATGCTGACGGTGTGGGTACGTAGTAATGCACTGTCCTGTGATCCGAGGAAAAATTTCAAATTCAATTGTGGCCTCTTTAAAATTCCTGCATTTTACAGGGGAATAATCCCATTGGGGACAGGGCTGGATGAGGCAGTGGGGGGGGGGGGGGGGGGACCTTGAGGAACGGATATGGTAAATACAACATCGTACCTCCTAAATCTGTCTCCGCTGCTGTAAAATTGGTCTCAATAGAGAGGCTTCCTAAATGAGGGTTTAGTACACTTTGCCCTGCACCAATAGTGCGGCCCTATCTAATAAGGCAGCAACTTGAAAAGGAATGAACGACCCCGACCAACTAAAAATGTTGACAAGGAACGAGAGAAAAGGGCCAAATTGTAATTGAAGGCAAAATATGAACGTTAAAACAGCAAAAAAATCTGTCTCATGTGTATGTATACATTAATGGAGGGCATGCAAAGCACTCTGGGTTTTTTTACATAATGCTTTGTGACCTAAATATATTTCATATCAGCGTCACAACTTAAGATCTATATACAACCCGTATATTGTAAATAATTGCAGTATTTTACGTGAGGAGATCCGATAGTAACGGAATAACAAGAACAATATAGGGTTTTTAAATCGGCTCTTTTTTAAATATCTCGCCGACCTCCTGTGTAAGGAAGTGTTTTGTTCACAATCGTCAGGCCCAGTTGTCTTGCGCTGTAATTCCGTTACCGAGGATATGAACTGTGCGTTACGATTTTGGGTTGTCGAGACATTGCGGAGGTAAAGACATAAAAACGAAAGTCATCAATGCGTTAAAAAAATATATATATTTGACACACTTTTTTATTGCATCACTACTGACGCTTAGTCATACGCATTGCACCTGCCAAAATAAATTGCGGCCCTGCACGGTATTATGATGATCTTTCACGAGTTTCCCACCTCGCCTGAACACGGAGGGGTTGATTGATTGTGCAAGGGGCCCCTTTGGTTCTGATCGAATCGCTACTGGGCGCCCTCTGGTGGGATACTTCAATGGCTGCAGAGATGGATCTGGGATTGTGTGCTCACCGAAGTCCATCAACAGACAAGACAATTAGTAGGCTAATAGTTTATTGAGTATTTCAATAGATTATTCCACTAAAAGATTAATAGGCAATTAGTATTTCTGCAGAGTTTTTTTTCTCACAAATGTCCCTTAATATATGGCCACTTTGCCAATAAATTTTAGCATTGGAAAGTTAAACATGTGACCTAATTTAATCTTATTTTGCCTTAATACCAGTCCTAACAATGTAACTGACATTAAACGTGGTCCTTAACCCTAACCTAGCTCTAGTATTAACACCAATACTGATCCATGTAATAGAAAAAAAAATTCTACCGGACTTTTTTTTCTTTTTGGCCTTTTCCCAACGTTCATTTAAATGTTGTGCCTTTGGCATCGTGTGATGAGATTGCTATTCCAAAATCTTGTAGAGCAGCATCCACCATGTGTCAAAGAACGGCTGTTAGAATATGCTATTTTTCACAAGATTTCTAAAAAAAAAATCGAACCAAGTGCCCTTTCTATCTTGTTAGCTATTACACAGAAGGTTGCACGCTCTCCCATGCACTATTGAATGAGATAGTTTGCATGAGAATGAAACTCAGGGTCAAATGAGATGCAAACCCAAATGAACACGATTGTCTTTTTTGTATCCAGACTGAGATCATCAACTACCTACACTCGAAAATCCAGTTTGATCACAGGCAGCTATGTATGTTGAACTTATTTCGCACCGTACGTATCCAACCGTGCTAATCGGAGGTGCATGCAAGCCACAATGGGAATAGAGTTACTTAATACAGCCAACAAAGGTCTAGACTCAAACCCAGGCTGGAAATGATGTTAATAGGTCCAAACTCTCAAATTAGAGCAGATTTTTACAATATATGGGCTTTGTTTTACTCTAAGAGGCTTATTCTGAACAGATGTCCACCTTGTTGAGACCACTATGTAGGAGCAGCTAATGCTCCAATAAAAACTAACGTTCATAACTCAAGTGGAGAGGAACAGAAAATCAACCGGGCAAAAATGGGCTTGGATGAGGTTTTTTGTTAGGTAATGTGAACTAACATCCAGTTCGGATCAGTACAGTTCACATTAGGTCTGATAAGAATGGATACACCGGCGTAGAGACGGTGGCTAATTACCACATCCAGATTGTTCCTATGGCATAATGCTATTGACTAGGGGCATTATTTGCACGTTGAAGTCACCAGATCTTGCAAGTATCGTACCCAATGTACATCTGGTACACGTATAAGCCCATATGTATAGGTCACGTTCCGTTTTGTCAAGTTTCCATTCACAAATACTGATCCTCACACAAACCCAATGAGAGAGCAGAGTCCAATTAATGCCTCACACCTAAGCACACTGCGTCATAGATGCCCGCTGTGATGTGCACAACAGAGGTGTCGCCATTAACTCGAGGCTGCCACCCTTCGTTGGATTGCGTGGTTTCTTCAGCCGTAACGACATCACCCCCACATTCTTTGGGTCTTTCGGTAAAGTCACGTAGATAGGTTGAAATTAATACAAATAAAATAAACAAACACCACGACGTTTCGATCACAACACAAGCGATCGTCATCAGGATGTAAAAGGAGGGGTAAAGCTGCTGAGGCAGCATGTTTTAAAGGTTTAAAATGGGTGTAGCCCAAGGGTCACAAAAGAAGTGGGCGGGGCTAGTGATGTTAACGTGAGAGATTAGCATGTTAATGTGAGATCGGAGAGCGACCTCCACGGCGAGGGCGTGGAGGTGGCTATGTTAATGTGAGAGGTTAGCATGTTAATGTGAGAGATTAGCATGTTAATGTGAGATCGGAGAGCGGCCTCCATGGCGAGGGCGTGGAGGTGGCTATGTTAATGTGAGAGATTAGCATGTTAATGTGAGAGGTTAGCATGTTAATGTGAGATCGGAGAGCGACCTCCACGGCGAGCGTGTTGAGGTGGCTATGTTAATGTGAGAGGTTAGCATGTTAATGTGAGAGGTTAGCACGTTAATGTGAGATCGCAGAGCTGCCGCCACGCCGAGGTCGGCGCGCGGAGGTGGCTGTGTTGGTGTGAACGAATTTTAACCTGTTAATGTAAAATCGGAGAGCCGAAGCCACGGGGAAAATAAAAACCAACATCGGAAGGTGGTAGGATGGGAACATCACAGCCAGTTATGACTTAAACTGGTTGATGACGTCCTTCCAATGATTGCTGAGTTTGTACCCACCCAATACAGCCACCTCGAGGCCCTCGCCGTGGAGGCCGCTCTCCGATCTCACATTAACATGCTAATCTCTCACGTGAACATCACTAGCTCCGCCCACTTCGTTTTTGACCCTTGGTCTACACCCATTTTAAACCTTTAAAACAGTCTTCCTCAGCAGCTTCCCCCCTCTTTTTCCTCCTGATGACGATCGCTTGTGTTGCGATCGAAACCTCGTGGTGTTTGTTTATTTCATTTTTATTCATTTGAACCTTTCTACGTGACTTTACCGAAAGACCCAAATAATATAAATTCCTGCAGTCACGAAAGCTTTAAGTCAAGAAATCACCCCCACTCATCTCTCTTCTTTCCAAAGATGGTATTTCCCAATTAGTGCCCAGCACCTGCACACATTGAGCCATACACATCTGTAACAGGTGAGGGGGTGTGCATTAGTCGAAGCATTTCAACTCAAAATTTCACTTAACCTCTCTCCTCCGCTTGGCTGCTTATATTCATTGCGTCCGCTCAGCTTATTTTAAAATCGACACGTTTCGTTTATTAACATTAGGACCGCGCAAATCCCAGATTGCTTGGACCGCGCAATCTATCATTGCACAATTACTGGATATTCTTATTGTATTTTAAAGAGACCAACATTCTACCATCTATAGCATTATAGTCTACTGTGACTATGACTCCGGATGCCGTGGCAGATGCCTGTAATCTAATGAACGGGTGGCATTGTTGGTGGACAATGATGAAGTAGACCCTCCACGTGCATTCAACTTAAACCAGCAGGGCAATACGGTAATGTGTATAGGATGTAATACAGAAAGTCATATGTCATCGTCCATTTCCTTATGCAGGAAAGCCTTACTGAGTCTCACGACCTTTTGTGTCAAGAGGCCAACTTTATTTACGGGTGATTTACATGGAGAAAGCTCATGCATATGAGAAGATAACACTGGAAGGTACGCCAAAGATGGGTTCACGAGCACATTTGCTGTACTACTCTCTCCTGGTAACCTTGGAGCAACCTCCAAAGTGCACAATGTATGCATGAATGTTGAACTTCTTTCGCACCGCCCGTAGCCAACAATACTAATTGGAGGTACGGGAGAGTAACAGCCTACTACTCTACACATAACGAGGGTAGGTTTCTGAAATCTGCATCCAAATGGCTTGAAAGTCAGGGCGAATTACATCATAGTTCACTGGTGTTGTCGTGCAAAACCCCAACTCCCACCAACCACCCCTCCTAGTTATGGCAACACAACCCCAGTGACACCAACCCTAATGTCACCAACCCCAGTGTCACCAACACCCAGTGACACCGACCCCAGTGTCACCAACCCCAGTGACACCGACCCCAGTATCACCAACCCCAGTGTCACCAACCTCAGTGTCACCAACCCCAGTGTCACCAACCTCAGTGACACCAACCCCAGTGACACCAACCCCGAGTGTCACCAACCCCAGTGTCACCAACCCCAGTGTCACCAACCCCAGTGTCACCAACCTCAGTGACACCAACCCCAGTGACACCAACCCCAGTGACACCAACCCCAGTGACACCAACCTCAGTGTCACCAACCCCAGTGACACCAACCCCAGTGTCACCAACCCCAGTGTCACCAACCCCAGTGTCACCAACCTCAGTGACACCAACCCCAGTGACACCAACCCCAGTGACACCAACCCCAGTGTCACCAACCCCAGTGTCACCAACCTCAGTGACACCAACCCCAGTGTCACCAACCCCAGTGTCACCAACCTCAGTGACACCAACCCCAGTGACACCAACCCCAGTGACACCAACCCCAGTGTCACCAACCCCAGTGTCACCAACCTCAGTGACACCAACCCCAGTGTCACCAACCCCAGTGTCACCAACCCCATTGACACCAACCTCAGTGTCACCAACTCCAGTGACACCAACCCCAGTGTCACCAACCCCAGTGACACCAACCCCAGTGACACCAACACCAGTGTCACCAACCCCAGTGTCACCAACCCCAGTGTCACCAACCCCAGTGACACCAACCCCAGTGTCACCAACCCCAGTGACACCAACCCCAGTGTCACCAACCCCAGTGTCACCAACCCCAGTGTCACCAACCCCAGTGACACTAACCCCAGTGACACCAACCCCAGTGATACCAACCTCAGTGTCACCAACCCCAGTGACACCAACCTCAGTGTCACCAACCCCAGTGACACCAACCCCAGTGACACCAACCCCAGTGTCACCAACCCCAGTGACACCAACCCCAGTGTCACCAACCCCAGTGTCACCAACCCCAGTGTCACCAACCCCAGTGTCACCAACCTCAGTGACACCAACCCCAGTGACACCAACCCCAGTGTCACCAACCCCAGTGTCACCAACCTCAGGGACACCAACGCCAGTGACACCAACCCCAGTGACACCAACCCCAGTGACACCAACCCCAGTGTCACCAACCCCAGTGACACCAACCCCAGTGACACCAACCCCAGTGTCACCAACCCCAGTGTCACCAACCTCAGTGTCACCAACGCCAGTGACACCAACCCCAGTGACACCAATCCCAGTGACACCAACCCCAGTGTCACCAACCTCAGTGACACCAACCCCAGTGACACCAACCCCAGTGACACCAATCCCAGTGACACCAACCCCAGTGACACCAACCCCAGTGACACCAACCCCAGTGTCACCAACCCCAGTGACACCAACCCCAGTGTCACCAACCCCAGTGACACCAACCCCAGTGTCACCAACCCCAGTGTCACCAACCCCAGTGTCACCAACCCCAGTGACACCAACCTCAGTGTCACCAACGCCAGTGACACCAACCCCAGTGACACCAATCCCAGTGACACCAACCCCAGTGACACCAACCTCAGTGTCACCAACCCCAGTGACACCAACCCCAGTGACACCAACACCAGTGACACCAACCCCAGTGACACCAACCCCAGTGACACCAACCCCAGTGTCACCAACCCCAGTGACACCAACCCCAGTGTCACCAACCCCAGTGACACCAACCCCAGTGTCACCAACCCCAGTGTCACCAACCCCAGTGTCACCAACCCCAGTGACACCAACCCCTGTAACACCAACCCCAGTGTCACCAACCCCAGTGACACCAACCCCAGTGACACCAATCCCAGTGACACCAACCCCAGTGTCACCAACCTCAGTGTCACCAACGCCAGTGACACCAACCCCAGTGACACCAACCCCAGTGACACCAACCCCAGTGTCACCAACCCCAGTGTCACCAACCCCAGTGTCACCAACCCTAGTGTCACCAACCTCAGTGACACCAACCCCAGTGACACCAACCCCAGTGACACCAACCCCAGTGTCACCAACCCCAGTGACACCAACCCCTGTAACACCAACCCCAGTGTCACCAACCCCAGTGACACCAACCCCAGTGACACCAATCCCAGTGACACCAACCCCAGTGTCACCAACCTCAGTGTCACCAACGCCAGTGACACCAACCCCAGTGACACCAATCCCAGTGACACCAACCCCAGTGACACCAACCCCAGTGACACCAACCCCTGTGACACCAACCCCAGTGACACCAACCTCAGTGTCACCAACGCCAGTGACACCAACCCCAGTGACACCAATCCCAGTGACACCAACCCCAGTGACACCAACCCCAGTGTCACCAACCCCAGTGACACCAACCCCAGTGACACCAACCTCAGTGTCACCAACGCCAGTGACACCAACCCCAGTGACACCAACCCCAGTGACACCAACCCCAGTGTCACCAACCCCAGTGACACCAACCCCTGTGACACCAACCCCAGTGTCACCAACCCCAGTGACACCAACGCCAGTGACACCAACGCCAGTGACACCAATCCCAGTGTCACCAACCCCAGTGACACCAACACCAGTGACACCAACCCCAGTGACACCAACGCCAGTCACATCAACCCCAGTGACACCAACTCCAGTGACAAACTCAGAAAGCAGTATCATTGCTAGCAGATAAGAGCGTTTTTTTACCTCCAGATATAGGTAATTTCATGGGCTGTGGTTAGTGCATTGCTCTATGAATCCAGCAGCTGGAGTTCAATTCCCAAACATGGCAAACATCAGGGGCCAGTGATATCTGAAGTGGTTCTGGAACTGCCTCCTCTCCATCTTGGCCAAAAGACCTCTGTGACTGACACGCCATGGAGAGGGATTCAGCAGGTCGTGGATTGATAAAGACATATACTTTTTTAATTCACATATATGATTTTGTTTTTAATACCAGGAACTTTTTAGGGCGTTAACAAAACTTTTTTTCAGGTAAAAAAAAACAATACTAAAATATTCTTCAGTCCTTTGTTCATCCATTGCTAAATAAAGTAAAAAGTTAAAGTGCCTCTCAACTTAAATGAGTGTGAGGCACTGATCACCTCTCAATAATGCTCTGAGCCAGTGGTGAAAATTCCACAATCCTATGGTAGGGGTCAGTATTTCCCCTGTTAACGTGGTATCTGATTTTTGTTTTACATATACAATACATAAAAAGTATAATGTAATTATGTATGTTTTTCCCCAAAGTATTCAAATTGTGCTGTAAGTGTCATGCCATGAGATGAAGAATTCATTTGAAAATATTGCAGAGCAGTCCGTTCCGTGTGTCAAAACATGAAGGCAGAAAATATTCTTCACAGGACCTCTCCCGAACAATCATTCAAGTGGCCTTTAAAAAAAATCTCTCTTACATCGGAGAGGTCTCGCTTTCCCATATACTCGGCTTTGAGATTGTCACATAACAGTTAAATCCAATACGTTTAATTGGCAGCGGTGGAATTTATCTAAATTCAATTAAAACTAAAAATATTGTGATAATTTCGTGCATAGTAATTGTTGACTGAGTTGAGACCATCAACTTATTGGAGACGCAAACTCAATGCAATCACGGGTGGGCTGAAGCCTGGATTTCAACTCAGCATCTCATTGGTGCCGGCTCAGTGCTCTGAGATGTGAGTCACTGGGCCATTGCCGTTGTATCCATCCCAGAGGAATGACAGGGTTGGAATTTATCCCAGAGGAACGGATACAACAAGACCTGGTTGTGAGTCAAGTGGTCGACCGTGAGTTTCCACCCATCCAGTTACAATTATTCAGTATCATATCAACATAATTACACGGACACACGTGATCATCCCTTTTGTAGTCAATTATGGCTTGTCGTTGTTTGTTTGTTTTCGTGGAAAAAGATAGTCGCTCTATTGTGAATGTGGTGAAGTTTCAAATCGACGAAACCGACCACTGCCCAGGAGGTGCGTTATTCAGGAGGTATGAATGCTATAACATCAAGCAGCTCCTGGATTACCAAACCCAACACCATTATTTTTTGTCAGTTGCTCTTCAAAAGCCGTCCGAACGAGGGGCAGAGAGAGATTTGTCTTGTAATTGCCTTTTTATGCTTACAAAAAGTTAATCTCTTTCAATAATACGGAGGATTTTCTCACACATTTAGAGGTGTTATACAATTAGTCTAGAGGGCATATTTCCCGGATGTTGCAACGCTCCGTGTAAGAAGCAGCGTGCGCTTGAGTAGGCCGCCCTAAGCTGGCTTGTGCCATCAAATGCCTTGCTTTAAAATCGTATTCTTATCTTTTAGGCATGCTCACTTCTTACGCTTACAAAATAAACTACTTTGTGCTGTGTAACTCTGTAATTCCAGGGCTGAGCGCTGTAGTAATGTGCTCTTCGTGATAATCACGTGGATAGAGGCTATTATTCACAGTGCGGGCTTTTCCCGTGGTGTATAAAGTCTGACAGCTGATGATCACTTCATATTGCCTGCACCTACAGCGGGAAATGGCAATCCGTTTCACGAAGCACACCTTTATAATGTTGTACATTAAAGGTCGCGTAACTGACCGCAATTACAGTCGTGATGTGAGTTATTTTTTTTCAAAGGCTAAGATGACCTGCGTGCGAAATTCACTTTGCTGTTTGTAAAATCGCGGGTAAACCATTGCAGCTTGAATCATGCACATCCGTGACAACCATGGGATGGGGAGGCCTTCATCAAGCAATGTATTGATAAAGATTGGAAATTATTGTCAGTTTGTATTATATACTTACAGACTATAGAGTACTCTATCATGTACAGTACACACACACACGGAAACGTTATTACCACCGGCTCTGCCCCTGACACTGCACGTTTCGCCGACTCGCATAGCATCATCTGACACTCGGTATGCGCGCGTGTGTGCGTGTTAGCGACTCGCCACACACCTCTCCCATGTATCTCTCCGATTGCACCTCGTGTCGAACGACAATTTACCGTGTCCGACGATACGCTCGGCGTTTGGAGTTCGCCTCATCGAGCGAAACGTCGGAAACACGCATCAGGAAGGGAGATAACGCAGAGATGTGAAGCCCAAACCGAAAACCGATACAGAAGCACATTTAGCCTCGGTCACGCCAAACTTCTGTACAGGGCCTCATACTCGTAGGTTTTTTCAGTAAAGTCACGTAGGTAAAAATAATAATCATAAAATAATAAATGAAAATAACTCAATTAAATCACGACGTTTCGGAGGCAACACAAGTCTCCGTCTTCAGGTGGGACCGTCACAGCTACATTTACTGTATCAAGTTTCAAATCTAGAAATAAAGTACAGGGCCCCCTCAGCCTCACTGCTCCCCCACCCAGATACAAAGACAAGCCCTACCACCTACTGCTTGCCCGTGGCAGTTCTACCAGTTTCATTATCATGAATTCTACTGCCAATAAAACGACCCACAGTAAACACTCCGCTGTGAGGAGAGGCAGGCACTGTGATAAGCTGTGGTACCTGATGAACTGGTTTCGGTACAGGATATTACCACGCCATTTGCCTTTGGCTCCGTTCCCCCTGGCTGCAGGGTGTGTGTGTGGGTTGTTTCGCCTCCATCCTGTCTCAGTGGCACAATGGTCCTTTGAAGGGGGAGGTGAGGGGGCATAAGTAGTAGAGATCAATCCCGTGTGGATGGCCGCCTTTGTACGTGTGAAGAGTTTCAATATGCCCCATGCCTGGGGGAAGAGTCCCATGCCAGTGGGGTAGAAGGTAAAGTCCACGCTTTGGTTTAGCCCATGACGGTTTCATTCAGTTACATGTAACCATGGTACATGTTCACCTCCGTTGTCGATTCACTACTAAGGGCCTCCCCGTGCAGGCAGAGAGAGAGAGGAGAGTTAGCTGACCATACCCCACCAAACTGGTCAGTTGCGGGTTGAAGTTGGGTGGAGTTCACAGCGCCAATCGATGTTTGCCGTACTGCCCTCTGCTGTCGACAACGCCTATGCCAGGACGATACCAGATGAAAACCAGCTTCGCTTCCGAGGTCTGACGGGATCGGGTGTATTCTGGATGATATAGGCACTTGCCATGACATACCTATTCTATGTACAGTATATATATCATCGTAAAAATACCATGTTCAACGACACTAAGACGAATTATGTGAATTAGTGAGGTTTCTTTTACATCAGAGCAAATAACAGCAACTCTCGCTTAAGATGACACTATAAGTAAACAAAGACATAAACTAAATTGTTGAATGTGTTTACATTGAAAATTATCAGC
This sequence comes from Lethenteron reissneri, assembly GCF_015708825.2. Classification (NCBI taxonomy): domain Eukaryota; kingdom Metazoa; phylum Chordata; class Hyperoartia; order Petromyzontiformes; family Petromyzontidae; genus Lethenteron; species Lethenteron reissneri. The sequence goes on from NC_083784.1 coordinate 9,289,782, forward strand.
GAGTCTCAAGGTTTATTTTCAGGAGGGTCATGCATTTGGGACATTTAACCAATTCAATCTTTGGGTATGTTTGTGAGTGGGAGAAAACCGGATTGTCCAGATTTTGTAAACGCATAAGAGACATAACCACTCAAGCGACTCACAGATCAAAAGCCTACTTTTTGTACTGCCTGCTACAAGAACCTTGCTTCGCTGTGACAAACCAACATTTATTGTGTCACCACCACACTTGGAATTCAGAGGTAGAGAAATGGATATGTAGTTGTGCTCTTCAGAACAAAACCTGAAAATGCTGGATATCTGCATACAGTGTACATTCTGAAATGTTTCGTGAGGTTAAGTCCCAAAATTATGAATGTACCAAAACAGCAGCGTTATATACCATGTTTCATAATTAAATGGAGTTAAGATGCACTATAATTCGTTTCTGTAAAAATCAAATGTATTCGAGGTGACTGCACGATGTGTTGTCCTTCCCCTGCACCTCCGATTAGCACGGTTGGCTACGTACGGTGTGAAAGAAGCTCTACATACATACACATACACACATAATTGCCACGAGCTGGTACTGCTGAGATACCAGGCCTGTGATTCAATCATATTATCAAGTCTAGTGCGTTAATAATGACAGCACACAACTCCATTATATAATATATACATTTTATTTGTTTTCACAAATAATGTGGTTTTATTGTCACGTGACAAACCTTGCTTGCTATTGTAGGTGCATGAAAATATGCTGCCCCCTTGTCAGGATACATCTCCTTCAGTGGGCTGTTCCTTCAGTGGGCTGTTCCATGGGGGCGATGCACTGCTCTGTGACAGTATACTTAGGAACATCTATTCGAAAAAAAGCTAATTCAAATAGTTAGAAAACATAATAAAACAAATCCAAATGAATAAATTGTAAATTCATTCTGTATCCATCCATGCATTCAGTTTCTGGAAATTCACATTAAACTAGAGATTGAAGATAGGACATCAAAATTCGACTTCCTGCGTACGTTTAAAAAAACAAACCATTCCATTCATATTTTCCACTGAGTCAGTGAGATTGAATAGATTAGGAAAACTGGCAGAGAGATTATTGTGACCCGTGTCGAGAGGAGACTGTACCCCACACTGGCAACTCGAGCAAAGTTTTTTTCACTTACAAGGAAACACGTTTCTGCTGGTTCTGGCTGCTCCGGTGGTTGGTACCAACCAGAGTCTCGATTAGCCGAGACATTTCGGTGATAATGTTCACTCAATTACTGACAACAACATTTGCTCACAGAGTATTTATTTCATTTTAATTTACGATAAATACGAGTGCATGAAAATCACCAAGCATGAGGGTTTAATACGACTGCTTTTGACCACAGACACGAGTGTGACTATTAACTAGTCTAAATGAGGATGCAAATTAGCAACATTTAGTCATGCGCGAATAGACTGCAGGGCAATGAGGCAGATACAAATGCTAATTGGTTATCCTATATATACACACAATTTAAACTACTTTCACGAATTGGCTAACTTGAAAACAATTACACGTCCATAACACCAACATTTAATGACTACGAGTCGACTAAATGACAGATTCAGTCGACTACACCGTGGAAATGTAACCCGTAGACGAATGTGTGACTAAAATTCCAAAGGTGGTCATGGACTAAACGAAGCAAAAAGCACAATGCTCACTAAATAAACACTGGCGCCTTTCTCCTCTCCAGCTCTACATAAGCTGAATGAAACCAATTGACCCCCCCCCCCACACACACACCATGCACCCTCCCGGCACCCTCACGCAATTCGACGTGTCCACAATCTGGGGCCATGACTTGTCTTTAGTTTCGTCTCGTTCGTTCTGTTTCATCCGCACTGTCACTCTTCTGTCGACGGGACAGCGAGCGAGCATGCACAAGGAGCCTATTCTTTTTGCCCCGGGTTCGTATATGAATTAACGCAAATAATATTCCCGAACAAATGTTCTCAGAGTCACTTATTGGTGTCACAGCACGCCCATAATCACTCTTCGTGATGACCGCAACTGTCACAGAACGTTGCCGCTGTTTCGATTCGTCGGTTTCAATACCGTTTTGTTACCCATGTCGCCTGGTAGACTGCAGCAAGCACTTGACTAGGAGCCTCAGCAAATGCGAGAACTAATGACGTAGGAGGTATTCCGGGTATATTATCCGGGTCGGTGATCCGGACAAATCCGGCTGAATGAATAAAAACGTATTTTAACTAACACCTTTCACTCCATGTCATTGGCTGTGGCCCACTGCTGTAATCCCGCAGTGTGGAGGCAGCGAGGGCCGGTGGATCACGAAAATGTTGTGAAACTCCCCTGAGGCGTTGAGGTGTCATACCCTGGCTCGCCAGGAGACGGACGGAGATGTTGACAGTGCTGGATTAAGCGAGTGTGGGGCCTGTAAAATATGTTATAAAGGGGCCATAAATAAAAAAAAGACATAAATATTAAAACACAAATGTTTAACTTGCATAGTAAAGTAATTGTATGTTTTCATTTGTTATACAGCCAGATAATACGACAAATCGCTAACCTTAAACACCCAGTCGTTCATAATACTTGAAGGCAATATAGTACTATAGTAATAGAGCAAGTGCAGAATCACTGAACCGGAATTGATAGCTTGAAAGCATTTAGCGCGGGGTTCTTGATTGGGCCCGTGTCTACATATGAAGCTACTTTTGCTACTAGGATAATCCGGCATTGGATACTGAGCAGCAAATGTGGAGCTCACCTGGTCCACCTGTACGTGACGGTGTTGCGTGAGTTTTCTCCGGGTGTTCCGGTTTCCTTCCCACGTTTATTAACGCTGATTGGAAAAATATAACACCGTGATATAGAAGAACGCAGACCTCGGGCAATTGTTGACACCAACTCACCGCGTGGCTGGTGCCTTCCCTCATCTCTGGATTATCGCGCCTCTGATATCGTTCTCTGCCTACGAGAGCGAGCGAATCCTGTACGCGATATTAGTTGAAATTAATACTCCCGTTCACCACGGAGTGTCTCAGGTTACCAGGTTACCTTTAAAAGGCTACACATTCACACAGAAGAGCGGGCGGGTCAATCAATCTGTTCATTTCCATTCCGCGTGAATTGCAAGACGGTCAAAACGCATGAACACACATAATATCAAGCAAAAACACGTTGCAAGTGGGTATGCCGGAGGTTGCAAGATGCGTGAGTGTGGGAGTGAGTGTGGAAGAGCCAGCGGCTTTGCGTGCACACATATGGGAGTGCAAGTGTTGCACACTGGTGGGAGAGAGATGGAGAGGATGGATGAGAGTCCGGGAATGCAATAACGTGAGCGTGTCAGCTGTGTGAGTGCGTGGGCAAGTGAATGTGTGTGAATGTGTGTGTATGTGTGTGTGCGTGCGGTGTGTAAACATTGCCACTAGGGATACAAAGGCGGTCGGGCGTGGTGCTGGCCACCCACCCCCTCGTGTACCGTTCCGACCTTCATAGGTGCTGGCTAACAACACTTACCCCTACAGTCTGTTAAGGCTACACGGGGAATCTTTGTTTTTGTTGTGTATGTGTGTGGGGAGCGATAGTGTAGCGGTTAGCGCGCTGCGCTATGAACCCAACGACCCGGGTTCGATTCCCGCTCACGGCCAACACCAGTGACGATTATCTGAAGCGGTCCTGGGCCTCCCCTAGGTCGACTCAGCCTCAAATGAGTGCCTGGTGCGGTGTGCAAAGGGGCAGAGGTGTGGACTCGAGTCATGTGACTTGGACTCGAGTCAGACTCGAGTCATGAATTTGATGACTTCAGACTCGACTTGGACTTGCATAACAATGACTTTGTCCCACCTCTGAGGTGTGGACTCGAGTCATGTGACTTGGACTCGAGTCAGACTCGAGTCATGAATTTGATGACTTCAGACTCGACTTGGACTTGCATAACAATGACTTTGTCCCACCTCTGCAAAGGGGCCGTCCATAAATGACGTCACGCGATTTTGGACGATTTTTTACCCCCCTCCACTCGTCACACAGCGCCACAAAAGGTCAGATCAAATATGACGTCACAGAGCTCTCCCCCCCCCCCCCCAAAACCATATTTCCATTTTGAAAATAAAACATGCTTCAAATCGCTTTAAACTATTGTCATTGTAGTGCGTATTTAATGTGGCGCTGCACTCTGATGTTGTAAGAGAAAACATTTATTAAAAAGGAGGCGTTGGAAAGCTTAAATTTCGCATAAAATGCACTTGAAAATATTCAACGTCTAATTAAAACTGCAGATGTTCAGATTATATTGAAATTATCTTATAATAATCAAATATTAAAAGTAATTATAACTATTAAAAAAATACTTTGAACTTTGTAGTAGAACGAAGCAAAATGGAGAGTACAATTATAACAATCACATATTCATTCCACAGATGAAAATCCCTGGTAGAATCATTAGAATCAAAATGTTTAATAACAATCATTTAAAAAAAATTCTAAATGTATGCTTCTTCATTCCCCCATGGAGAAGCAAAATTCTCCTTCATGGAATAAATAAAAGGTGACCTTAGTAAATTTAAATAATCAAATAGTTAATAATTAAAATTAATACAAATTTGTGTTATAACAATTCTATATTTATTTAAAGCTGCGTATTTTGATGTGACGTCACGTTTCCCCCCCCCCCCCCCCTCGTCACACATCGTCACAAATGTCTGACCCCCCCCCCCCCAGGTGCATGACGTCATTTATGGACGGCCCCAAACATCGCCACTGGGGAGACAAAGGCAGTCGGGCGTGGTGCTGGCCACCCACCCCCTCGTGTACCCTTCCGGCCTTCATAGGTGCTCGCTAACAGCACTTGCCCCTACAGTCTGTTAAGGCTATACACGGGGGATCGTTGATCTTTGTGTGCGTGCGTGCGACAGCAAGGAATGAACGCAGGCGTGAACGTGGCAAAATTAGTGAGCATGTTGACACATTCTATCTCCTGGACACCTGTGAAAAAGAGCTTTATAGGTCATCGGATTCCTCCAGTACAAATACATATTCTGATTCATCATGCGGGGATTACTTTACTAAGCAATCATCGCCCCCTACTGACAGCTCAGTAAACATGCAACGTAGGGCCAACATTGGCATGCGGTTGGAATCGTTGGACCAACATTGCTCCAGAAACGTTCCATATTTAGTAGAAGACCAACGCGCACCCCGTAGGTCCGGTGCTGATGTGACCTTGCTGCCGCACAGGGACAGCTGCCACTGGTGAAGTTGGGAGAGGTTGACCTTCGACTTGTTCCAGATAAGATTTTAGGCGCTTCGAGTTTCTGGGGCATAGAAGCGCAGAATGTGTGACTGTACACACAACGATTATGATTGTTATTGTTGCAAGATAATTGATCGAGCATGCAGGTGAGCACGCGAGCGTGCAGGTGAGCACGCACGTAAGCGTCAATACGGGAACGCGTGTATCGATCGGCGTGGGTGAGTGGGTGAACGGGCGAGCGAAGGAATGGGGGGGAGGTGAGCCAGTGAGTGAGCGTGGATGGGGCTGAGCGTGGATACGGGTGAACGAGGGAGACGGTGAGCGAGAGGGTGAGCGTGGATGCTGGTGAGCGGGTGAGCGTGGATACGGGTGAGCGGGTGAGCACTTTGGGGTGCTCGTGCGGATGGGCGAGCACGTAAGCGGCAAAACGAACCGTGGTGCAGGAGAGAAAGCGAACATTTCTCCGGGCTGTTACTACGGGATGAATAAGCAAACGTGCATGCATGCGGGAGAGTCGAGTGAGGGTTCAAGGCTATTTACGAGGGATGTTTTTTGTGTTTTGTGTCTCTGCACGGGGGGTGGAGCGAGCGACTGAGGATGCGAGTATTACAGCTACAGGGCGCGTGGGATACTGAGAGCGTTTTCGGAAACTCACCTGTCCAATAACTCACTTGCCATCTTTCATGGCCACCGCTCCCCACAAGCGTTAGCCAAGTGATCATCAAGAGACAGCTTTAGCCAGATCACATACTGCGTATGTTGAATGACAACTAACGTATCACACATTAAATGTTAAATTGCAAGAACAAAAATAATTCACGGTTTTAAACTGCATGCATACAAATCCAGTTTCACGTGCAAGGTAGATTGTTGTTGTTGTTGCATCGCAAAATCGTGAGGTGGCAGCGGCACGGGCAGGCCTTCATCCAGCAGTGGATCGGCCATGTCTGATGCATGATTCATGCATACAATACCTTCCTGGCATATCCAGCTTAGTATAGGAGTAGGAAAACACCGTAACAAGAGCCATTTTTTATTCTGTTAAACATATATTTCAAGAGCCGCAATCCACAGTTTGCTGTTTCGGAGACGGTGGATCCTTAATAAATAACGTCATGAAGCAGTTCTTTAAAGAGCCGCATGCGGCTCCGAAGCCGCAGGTTTTGCAGACTTCCTGAGCTAGAATATCCCCCATTTCTGTTCAGTATTGCCACTTGGGATCCACAATCAAGACCCAAGACTAGCAGAGACATCCGCATTTAAGGGCAACCCTCTGGGGTCCAGCTAATGCCTGGCTTAGGCTGCCTGCCATTGTGTTTGAAGATGCCCTCTGGACGTAATGCCCTCTTAAGTGCTTTGTATTCCCCTCTCATGCCCCACGGACCTCCTCAGAACTCAGTACAGTTCACCGGTGTGTGGTTGTAATTACTGGTGAAACGTCGTACTCAGATTGTAAATGTTTGTTGCTTTGCTCTCCAACACACCAGTGTGCTGTACTAGAAACGAATTGGCACGTTCGGTTTACGTGACAAACCTTACTAGTTGGCTGTTTCGGGTGGAGGCGGGTTTAAAGACACATTTGTATATGGATGCGTTCTAACCCAAAAAAAACCTTTATTATGAACGTAGCCCTTGTTTAGGACTGAGCTCAGAACGACCTTGGCTGAACTTCTGGCTTATTTTGAACACGTAGGCTTTCGCAACCAATATCATCCATAATACAGGTGTTTTGGGTTAGATAGCATAAATATAAATGTGACTTCAAACCTGCCTCCACCCGACACAGCCAATTAGTAAGGTTTGTCACGTAAACAGAACATGTCAATTCGTCACTAGTACAGCACTAACCGGTGTGTTGGAGAGCCAAGCCACAACATTTACAACCTGAGTACGACGTTTCATCAGTAATTACAACTACAGTAGCTTCATCAGGCGGCAGCCAGATTTGTACCAGATTTATATATTTACGCGATCTAACCCAAAAAACTTGTATTATGGATTAGTTTCATCGTCTGAATTTTTAACATATCGTATCTGCTGGCAATCAGTTTAATCAGACGAGTTAGTGAAACGCAGCAAAATTGGACGTGAAATAAGCGGTCTTCCGCCAGACGAGGTTACTAATTGTGATTATTGTGGGTTTACTCTCCAACACACCGGCGTGCTGCAGTTGTAACGAATGTGGCACGTTTTGTTTAGGCGACAAACTTTACTAATTGGCTGTGTCGGGTGGTAGCGGGTTTTAACGACACATTCATATTCACGCGATCTAACTCCAAAACCCGCTGTTATGGATAATATTGGTCGCTAAACCCTCCTGCTACGTGTTAAAAGGACGAAGTTGTTTCGTAATTTGTTTCCACACCTCCAGTCCTGTAAAATAACCCCCAGGACCCACACCGCGTAGGGAGAATGAGGTCTTCATCCAGCAGTATTTTACATGTGCTGTAAAAAAAAATCCCCGCATGTTATTGTCCGCGAAAAGAATCGATTTTAATCACGGAATGATTACGGGGCTTGAAACTGAAGCCCTGGGGCCACGGTTATTGACACAGATGCACTTCACCCCGTCTCCAGCAGAGAGCGAACGCACACAGGGTCAGAGGCTTGCGCGGCGTTCTCTTGTTGTTTTAAGTGGCTCATACCCAACCAGAACTAACAACAGTAACACGTTTTTCAAAAGCCATATCTGTGAAATGTTATACAATTGTCGTACTGCATGGCTGCCTGACGTTAAGTTCGGAGGCATATAAATAAAAAATAAGCAAGCGAAAAAAATTAAAAAAAGTCAGCTCTCCCCGACGGGGAATTGAACCCCGGTCTCCCGCGTGACAGGCGGGGATACTAACCACTATACTATCGAGGACCAGCTACACCAACACCGCAGATGTAGCCTTTTAAACATAGACACCGCGAATTTACGACGAATATTTTAATGTTTAGGCGATATTGGCAGTGGTGGTATATGCGCACAAATAACATAAAGTTAGCGATAATGTGTTCCTTGCCGAGTCCACAACAGGGGCCAACGTTGTACTGTACTCTGCTGCCCACGTCTATGCTCCCCGCCTTCACAAACTCGCACGGTTCACGAGGTGTGGATACCCCCCCCCCACTCCCTACGATCCCACTGCGTGTTTGAGGCCCTCATCCAGCAGTGGATTGACATGTAAACTATTAAAACGCTATTAAACTAAACTATGTTTTATTGTACCGGGTAAGGCGCGTGTTCCCTAATACACAATCTCTCATTATTAGTGCTCTCTTTCAGATGACAGCTCAATTGGTGTATCATCAAGTGGAAATGTAGACCAAGAACATACTCTAAACGCGTGATGTTGATTCTAAATGTGAGGGGAATATCCGGAGAACCCGGTGACACATTCACGCGACCACGGGGAGAGAGACACCGCAAACTCCAAATATACAGCAGGCATCGTCAGGGTCGAGATCAAACCCACGACCTCCTGTAGACCAGGCGAGGTGGTTAACATCTCCTAGTCACCGTGATGACGATGATGATGAGAGACACCGCAGACTCCAAATATACAGCAGCAGGCATCGTCAGGGTCGAGATCGAACCCACGGGGCATAATGCTCCTGGGCATAATGATATGGGGGGAGGTGGGAGTATTGGGGCACTATTAAAACACTGTACGTCACATTTCTGAGTGATGGTAGTGTATAAAGCTGGGAGTAAAATAATGCAAATATGGATATGACTGTAAAACTGTAAAGCAGCTAAAGTTTAACTTGGTTAATTACATCCGTCCAATGATTGCTCAATTTGAAACCATCCTCTCGGTTGAAGTTATGTCTATGTTGTTTATCTGGATGGCTTCATGGACAAATTTTGGTAGTATCCAGGAGGCTTGCAGAGTACCTTGGTATCGGATAACACAATGTCATGAGAACTCGCAGTGTTATAACAGTGGTCAGCTACGGCCAAAGAATTCGTCCTACCGTGTTTTAAATCTGACTTGTGCTCGCGAATGCAATCAGATATATGTTGTTTCGTTTCCCAGATATAACAGTCACCACAAATGCAACTCAGTTTGCAGACACTGGGGTACTATAAGTCAGGAATGACATCCTTTACGGATGGGATCAGATCACGGATTTTGTGTACTGTACTGAAACGGACCTGGATCTTGTGTTTGTTTAGAATTTTGGAAATCTTTTCGGTAACGCCTGCTATGTATGGCAACGTGATGGTTTTGATCGGAGTCTCAAGGGGTTGATAATTGTTTTTTTACCCTTTTATCTGGCAACAAAACTGACACTTTTTTTTACAAGGAGTCATGTTTGCATTGACCACAATACCTGCAGTCATAATGCAAACAAAAAACATAACTCTGATAATGTATGCACTGTCCTTGAAGTTGATTGGTCCACACCCGAGACAGCTTTCCTTAGAGCCTAGTCTCACATGGTGTTGGCGTCATCTGGTCCAACACCATGTGAGACTATGTTCTAAGGAAAGCTGTCTCGGGTGTGGACCAATCAACTTCAAGGACAGTGCATACATTATCAGAGTTATGTTTTTTGTTTGCATTATGACTGCAGGTATTGTGGTCAATGCAAACATGACTCCTTGTAAAAAAAGGTGTCAGTTTTGTTGCCAGATAGAAGGGTAAAAAAACAACTATCATATTTTTTACTGGCAAATGAGGTTCCAATGGTGTCTCAAGGGGTTGTTTCACCATGGTGGTAGAAACAGCTTTGCGGATAGAATATCCATTCATCTTAAGGGACAGGTGTACATGTTCCAATTCACTGGTCAGGTGGTGTTCGTCAGAGATGCAGTGGGCCCTATGGTATAGTGTTTTGATGAGGGAATTATTTTGTGCCGGATGGTGGTGGGAATCAGGCTTCATGTAGGAATCTGTGTGGGTGGCCTTCCTGTAAACAGAATGTCACAAAGAGCCATCGGGCCTCTCAAACAGAACATCCAATAATGGTAGCTTGCCATCTTAATCCACTTCCATGGTAAATTTGATGGATGGGTGTCTGGAATTGATGTGGTCTAGGAATTGGTTCAATGCTGGGAGGCCATGTGGACAAATGACAAAAGTATCATCCGCATATCTCTTCCACAGGGAAGGACGAAGGGTGGATGTCTGGATGGCGTCTGTCTCAAATTTCTCCATGAAAACATTGGCTATCACTGGTGACAAGGGGGAACCCATAGGGGTACCCTCATTTTGTTTGTAGAAGGTACCATTCCAGGTGAAGTACGTGTTGGTGAGGCAGTGCCTAACCAGCGCAGGGACATCCGGGTTCAGTCCATGTTGGACTAAGTCTTCAATTATTGTTATGGTGTCTGGCACTGGATCCTTGGTGAATAGAGAAACCACATCAAAACTGACGAGGACATCATCAGGGGACAGTAAAATGTCCTTGACTAGAGGGACCAAGTGAGTGCTCTGTACATCGGGCTACTGTTACAGCAGATGTTCAGTCGACGCACTTTATATCGAGACTAGTTCACCGAGTTTTAATTGTGTTTTAAGATCAGAATAAACGTACTTTTTGAATAACCAGTCAGAATGGATAAAACGGTCAGGTATAACTGTTTGTACATAGCTGTGTGTTAAAATAGGCCGTTATTTAATCGGCGTGGATTAAATATCGGCCGTTCTATAGGATTCGGCGGGGGGGGGCGTCAAGCGTACGTACGCAGGTGGGGGGGGGTGTAAAAAGTCCGCGTGCGTACAGGAAGGAGGTCAAGTTTTGGACGGATTTTTGCGTACATACTAAATGGATGGCCCCTAATGACTTGGGTTAAATATATATTTTCACCCCAACCTATGATGTGTTAGTATGCACTTCCCATGCTAGCCAGTAGGGGGGGCAGCATGAATACAGCACGCTCTGGAGGACCGCACAATGGATTGACGAATGAATAATTTGTGCCAATGAGAAAGCACGGATGCAACATCGACGATTAAACAGTTTTAAAAATCCAAGGAAAATATTTATTTAGAGAGCTTCTCGAGCAAACATTGGTGGTTGTGATAGACTTTAAGTAAAATAAAAGTCCAGCTCTCCCCGACGGGGAATTGAACCCCGGTCTCCCGCGTGACAGGCGGGGATACTAACCACTATACTATCGAGGACCAGCTGGCATCACCTCTGAAAAATAATCTAATGATGTCTGCATTGTTCAGATCGGAAGTGCATGGAGAAAGGACAATAAACTAAACACAAGAAGCAGTTGTAAACAATTGAGCCTTCAATCGAAATTACTTAAAATTGCCAATCTCCAGTGACTTCCAAAATTTCGGAATTGAGAGCGTTCCTGATTCGTGCAGAAGTGCCTTACAATTCGCTAGCCCTCTCAGCCACTCCTCGATAGTATAGTGGTTAGTATCCCCGCCTGTCACGCGGGAGACCGGGGTTCAATTCCCCGTCGGGGAGAGCTGTAATTTTTATTTTTCATCATTGTTTCCACTGAATCCAAATTTGAAGTTTTCGTGACTGCAGGGATCAATACTATTTGTTTCTTTCGGCAAAGTCACGTAGGTATAAAATAAAATAAATTGTGTTGCGCCCGAAACGTCGTGATTTAATTTATTTTATTTTATACCTACGTGACTTTAGCCAAAGAACCCAATAGTATGTTTCCACTGAGTTTCATCAAGCGTAACATTTGCTGTGGGTCTCAAAACACCTGTCAGTATTATACCCAGCATATAATCACGTGTAATCTCACTTTATTACATGTGATTATTAGTTGGGTCTACTATTGTTCATTTGTTCAGGTTATAAATGATTTACTTATGATTGCCGATTCTCGTGCATTGGCTATCTTGGTACTTCTGGATCTTAGTGCTGCTTCTGACACTGTTGATATGTTTACGTTGTTATATCATCTTGAGCCTTCTGTGGACATCTCAGTGACTGCGTGATGCAGCCGCCGCGAAGCCGCTCTGCGGGCGCCCCATCTACGACCTCGCCACCACCAAGCGACAGGGCCGACACAGCTTCCCCCTCACTACCCCCCACATAAACACACCCTCACACATTCCCCCCCCCCCCATAGAGCTCCGAGGGGAGGTCACTTGGCCGACAGGTTTTCGGCCAGAAGCCCTCTCATAGGGATAATCTTCACGGTTTCCTGCGGCCAGGAAATTGGGCGATCTCCCCCGATGCTAACTCGCACCGAGGCGCTGTGACTTGGGTTGAGATTACATGGTTACGGCGGGGCTATCCAGCCACCGTGGTTAAAACGCACCCCCACACACGGATCGGCAGGCAGGTAGGGGGGCGCAGCCACGAATGGCGGGAAGCCAGGGTGGGCGTCTGATTGGCATCGCGAATGTGCTTGTGGGCGGCCGCCGGCGCAGCAGTCAGCGGTGGGCCCTTTGTTATGGAAACCGGGACGTAGACGGCGATGCAGAGTGCGAGTACTGCGGCGCAAGCCTAGCAATCTGATTGGCCGAGAAGGCCCTCGGATCAGCGACGGCTTCCTTTGATGTGGGTTAACCATAAAAGGGGGACGCAGAAAGGTAAAAGCTTCTTGCTCCTAAAGTCAGCCCTCGGGGACGGTTTTCAGTTCGGCCACTCGAACGTCCGTGCGACTCGTCGAGGTGTGCCGAGAGGACGAGCCCGCCGGAGCGCCGTACGCATCGAACTGTGAGTAAGAGGGAAAGAGCGTAGTGGGATTTAGTCTAAAAACCGAAGCAGCTTAGAGCCCATCAAACTAGATAAATCGGGTACAGACCATCGGGAAATAGTCCTACTGACTCAACAGTGGTTCACAGTCGGCCAGTAAACAGGACCCTGTGGGGTGGGCTGGTAGGAACGAATAACCAAAGAATATAAACATAATGTATTATTACACTTATTTAGCCAGGAAAGCCGCACTGAGTCAAAAGGTTTTTGTAGGGTCCTGCCAAGTGTTTGCAGTAGGGGGCGATGTTGCTACACCTAATCGCACGATACGAAGGGAGAGATTGAGGCCTAGTTGTAGGCTTTAGGCCTAGCTGTATGCTTTAGGGCGCTGTGAGTTAATTTTTAATTTAAATGTTTTAATGATTTATGTAAAAGCTTTAATTTTAAATGTTTCTATTTAAAAACATAAGGGAATGTAACATTGTTAAACATTAACTCCCTTTCACACATGCGGGGGTACGATACGAAGGGAGACTTTCAGGCCTAGTTCTAGGCTTTAGGCCTAGTTGTAGGCTTTAGGGCGCTGTGAGTTTTTTTATTTAATTTCAAAGTTTTAATTAAAAGCTATCTCAGCAAATTATTAGGGCGCTGTGAGTTTTTTATTTAATTTCAAAGTTTTAATTAAAAGCTATCTCAGGGAATTATAAGGGAATGTTACACGTGTTTAGCCAGGAAAGCCTCATTAATTTAAATGTTTTAATTAAAAGCTATCTGAGGGAATTATAAGGGAATGTTACACTTGTTTAGCCAGGATAGCGTCACTGAGTCTAAAGGTTTTTGTAGGGTCATGCCAAGTGTTTGCAGTAGGGGGCGATGTTGCTACACGGACGGACGGACGGACGGACAAACGGACGGACGATATAATCTATTGGTGTCTGGTCCACTTCGTTCCTACCAGTATAAATCATTAATAACTAATCACAGCCTCGTGTGGTTTCGACGAGCGTATGAAAGCACGTGGTGATTTGTGTATGTACGCTCACAGCGTGTGTGGTCGGTGCTCCACGGGTGTGCGCTTCATCTTGCTGCTGCGGACCCCCGAACTTCGTACGGACTAACTCCCTTGCGAACGCCCGTCTCACAGCCCGTCACTCGCCCTCCGACCCCTGACCCCCTGTTCAGAGCATGTGATTGCTGCACGGGGCTGTGTGAGGGGAGGAGTCGCGTGTGATTGGCGGAGAGGCAACGGAGTGTTTACAGGCGGCCGTGAGCCGGCAACGAGCCATGCCCCTCTCGCGGACTCGCGGGGGTGCGACCCAAGGAGGAGAGCCGGCGGGCGACAGCCCTTATCCCGCGAGTGATGGGCACAGTGGCGGCAGCAGCTGTTCACACACGAGTGAGGGATCGGGGGACGGCGGAACCCCTGCGGCCGGCGCCCAGCAGGGAGAGGCCTTGGGGGCCAGCGGCACCTGTGAATAATAATCTAATGATATCTGCATTGTTCAGATCCGAAGTGCGTGGAGAAAGGACTATAAACTAAACACAAGAATCAGTTGTAAAGAATTGAGATTTCCATCGAGATTACTTAAAATTGCCAATCTCCAGTGGCCTCCATAATATCGGAAGGGATATCGTTCCAGTTTGGTGCAGAAGTGCCTTACAATTCACCACCGATCTCAGCCACTCCTCGATAGTATAGTGGTTAGTATCCCCGCCTGTCACGCGGGAGACCGGGGTTCAATTCCCCGTCGGGGAGAGCTGGACTTTTTATTTTTCATCATTGTTTCCACTGAGTCAAAATTTGAAGTTTTCGTGACTGCAGGGATCAATACTATTTGTTTCTTTCGGCAAAGTCACGTAGGTATAAAATAAAATGAATTGTGTTGCGCCCAAAACGTCGTGATTTAATTTATTTTATTTTATACCTACGTGACTTTAGCCATATAACCAAATAGTATGTTTCCACTGAGTTTCATCAACCGTAACATTTGCTGTGTGTCTCAAAACACCTGTCAGTATTATACCCAGCATATAATCACATGTAATCTCACTTTATTACATGTGATTATTAGCTGGGTGTACTATTGTTCATTTGTTTAGGTTATAAATGATTTACTTATGATTGCCGATTCTGGTGCTTTGGCTATCATGATACTTCTGTAGGACTCGTACTGACGCGATAACTTCTTTGTCTTTCTCGTTCCTTTATTACGCATATAGTTCACATTTCCGACAGCATCACTCAATGTTCCTCCATGCTCTTCAATACACAACTCTCCATCGACCTCACTCAATGTCCCTCCGTTTGCTTGCTCCGCTGCTTCGCTCGCTCTCTCTCTCTCTCCACCAAGCTCCGTTACACCGTTGCTTCGCTACGCTGTACTCGCTCCACTTGCTACTCTGTCCGTACTCTCTATATCCACTGCTACCGTATACTGTATTCTCTTTGTCCACTGCTACCTTATACTATACACTCTTATCCACTGCTACCTTATACTATACACTCTTATCCACTGCTACCTTATACTATACACTCTTATCCACTGCTACCTTATACTATACACTCTTGTCCCAGGCACCAACTCCAACTGCAACTCCCACACTCACAACGACTCCCGTATCTCCATACGCTCTCTGCCTTTATCCCCAATTAATTATGTCATCCCCCGCTTCGCTACTCGCCACCAGGCCCCCAGCCTCACGTAATGCTGTTATCGTAGACACCCCGGCGCCAGTCTTCAACCACTCACCCTCTTGACCAATCACCCGCCAGCGTCCTCAGTTACCCCTAACATCTGCAGTGTCCCTTAATTACCTCACCCCCTTAATTGGCGCAACAACAGCTGTATCGCGCGCCCTGCTCCCTGTGTCCCCGTTCGCCCTTACTGTCCGCCGCACGTCCGTATCACAACCAAACGCGTGACGCGTGTTATCTCAAGTCCTACACTTCTGGATCTTAGTGCTGCTTCTGACACTGTTGATACGTTTACGTTGTTAAATCGTCTTGAGCCTTCTGTGGACATCTCAGCGACTGCTGCTATTTGTTGGCTCATGCCATACAACAAAGAGCAGTCTGTCTCAACGGGAGACTGCTCACCTGGTCACGGCTTAGTGTCCTTAGGGGTTGCTCGGGGCTCTTGTTTGGGTGCTCTGTTGTTACTTAATGTTAATAGCTCAGCTTATTTGAGAGTATATTGAGTATTTTGAGTACATTGATTATATTGATGTAGTTTATACTTAGTTTTTACACATCGGTTTATTGTTTGGTAGTAGGGTAGAAGCAGTTATTTAGCGTCAAAATGCTAAATTCCTCTCTTGATATGTAAACTCATTTGTCAAGGCTCTCTCCTCATCCCACCCAGCTTAAAAATACGCTGTCAAGCTCAGCAGTGTTCATTGGGACGCTGTCTTTCCGACAGCTCTGTTCTTCACCTGAGGACGGCTGCTTGTGTTGTTGCCAAAACGTCGTGAGAATTTTATTTGATTATGTTTTATTTGTATTATTGTATTATTTCCCTTCTACGTGACTGTGCCGAAAGAACCAAGAATAGGAATGTTTTTTCCTGAATTTTCAATATTTTTTCAGAGCCCCAGGTGACATTAGCAGGATTATGGTTCAATAATATCTGAAGGGAGAGCGTTCCAGATGTCTGCAGAAGTGCCTTACAATTTGTTACATCTCGCAGCCACTCCTCGATAGTATAGTGGTTAGTATCCCCGCCTGTCACGCGGGAGACCGGGGTTCAATTCCCCGTCGGGGAGAGCTGGACTTTTTATTTTTCATCATTGTTTCCACTGAATCAAAATTTGAAGTTTTCGTGACTGCAGGGATCACTACTATTTGTTTCTTTCGGCAAAGTCACGTAGGTATAAAATAAAATAAATTGCGTTGCGCCGAAACGTCGTGATTTAATTTATTTTATTTTATACCTACGTGACTTTAGCCAAATAACCAAATAGTATGTTTCCACTGAGTTTCATCAACCGCAACATTTGCTGTGTGTCTCAAAACACCTGTCAGTATTATACCCAGCATATAATCACATGTAATCTCACTTTATTACATGTGATTATTAGCTGGGTGTACTATTGTTCATTTGTTTAGGTTATAAATGATTTACTTATGATTGCCGATTCTGGTGCTTTGGCTATCATGGTACTTCTGTAGGACTCGTACTGACGCGACAACTTCTTTGTCTTTCTCGTTCCTTTATTACGCATATAGTTCACATTTCCGACAGCATCACTCAATGTTCCTCCATGCTCTTCAATACACAACTCTCCATCGACCTCACTCAATGTCCCTCCGTTTGCTCGCTCCGCTGCTTCGCTCGCTCTCTCTCTCTCCACCAAGCTCCGTTACACCGTTGCATCGCTACGCTGTACTCGCTCCATCCTTGCTACGCTGTCCGTACTCTCTATATCCACTGCTACCGTATACTGTATTCTCTTTGTCCACTGCTACCTTATACTATACACTCTTATCCACTGCTACCTTATACTATACACTCCTATCCACTGCTACCTTATACTATACACTCTTATCCACTGCTACCTTATACTATACACTCTTGTCCCAGGCACAAACTCCAACTGCAACTCCCACACTCACAACGACTCCCGTATCTCCATACGCTCTCTGCCTTTATCCCCAATTAATTATGTCATCCCCTGCTTTGCTACTCGCCACCATGCCCCCAGCCTCACGTGATGCTGTTATCGTAGACACCCCGGCGCCAGTCTTCAACCACTCACCCTCTCGACCAATCACCCGCCAGCGTCCTCAGTTACCCCTAACACCTGCAGTGTCCCTTAATTACCTCACCCCCTTAATTGGCACAACAACAGCTGTATCGCGCGCCCTGCTCCCTATGTCCCTGTTCGCCCTTACTGTCCGCCGCACGTCCGTATCACAACCAAACGCGTGACGCGTATTATCTCAAGTCCTACACTTCTGGATCTTAGTGCTGCTTCTGACACTGTTGATACGTTTACGTTGTTAAATCGTCTTGACTGCTGCTATTTGTTGGCTCATGCCATACAACAAAGAGCAGTCTGTCTCAACGGGCGACTGCTCACCTGGTCACGGCTTAGTGTCCTTAGGGGTTGCTCGGGGCTCTTGTTTAGGTCCTCTGTTGTTACTTAATGTTAATAGCTCAGCTTATTTGAGAGTATATTGAGTATTTTGAGTACATTGATTATATTGATGTAGTTTATACTTAGTTTTTTCACATCTGTTTATTGTTTGGTAGTAGGGTAGAAGCAGTAATGTAGCGTCAATATGCTACATTCCTCTCTTGATATGTAAACTCCTTTGTCAAGGCTCTCTCCTCCTCCCACCCAGCTTAAAAATACGCTGTCAAGCTCAGCAGTGTTCATTGGGACGCTGTCTTTCCGACAGCTCTGTTCTTCACCTGAGGACGGCTGCTTGTGTTGTGGCCAAAACGTCGTGAGAATTTTATTTGATTATGTTTTATTTTTATTATTGTATTATTTCCCTTCTACGTGACTGTACCGAAAGAACCAAGAATATGAATGTTTTTTTCTTGAATTTTCAATATTTATTCAGAGCCCCAGGTGACATTAGCAAGATTATGGTTCAATAATATCTGAAGGGAGAGCGTTCCAGATGTCTGCAGAAGTGCCTTACAATTTGTTACAGCTCGCAGCCACTCCTCGATAGTATAGTGGTTAGTATCCCCGCCTGTCACGCGGGAGACCGGGGTTCAATTCCCCGTCGGGGAGAGCAGGTGCTTTTTACAATTTTTTATTATAATTTTTTTCCACTCACGTTTATTATTATTAATGAAGTCTTCCTGTTCACTTCTGTCACATGATTTCCACCAATAATTAAATAAGCAGTGGGTCTCAAAACACCTGTCAGTTTTATACCCAGCATATAATCACATGTAATCTCACTTTATTACATGTGATTATATGATGGGTATACTATTGTTAATTTGTTTAGGTTATAAATGATTTACTTATTGCCGATTCTGGTGCATTGGCTATCTTGGTACTTCTGGATCTGAGTGCTGCTTCTGACACTGTTGATGCGTTTACGTTGTTAAATCGTCTTGAGCCTTCTGTGGACATCTCAGGGACTGCTGCTATCTGTTGGCTCATGCCATACAACAAAGAGCAGTCTGTCTCAACGGGTGACTGCTCACCTGACCACGGCTTAGTGTCTTCAGGGGTTGCTCGCGGCTCTTGTTTGGGCCCTCTGTTGTTCAGCCTGTATTTGCTACCGCTTGGCCACAGTTTTTCGTCTTCATGGCTTAAATCTACACTTTTATACTCACGACTAACAGATTTATTTGAAGACTATATCTGACTCCAAAGTTGTAGTTTCCGTACTATATCACGTTGTCTTGCTAAGGTCAAGTCGTGGATGCATCTAAACTTTCTTAAATTAAATTGTGGTAAGAGAGAGATTATGTTTTTGAGATCTGCCCATCAAGTGCGTTCATTTTTCTGGTTTTAGTGTGGCCATGTACGGGAGTGTGAGGTCAGAAACGTGGTTGTTATCCTAGAACCCAGTTTGACATTTGAAGCTCACGTATGTAATATTACCCACATCTAGTGCTGTTCCTTACTGGTGCCAAGAGACTGGTGCATGCCTTTATATCATCTAGGTTGGATTACTACAATGCCTTGCTTGAATGGGGCCTGGACCTCCACTAGGTTGACTCGGCCTCAAATGAGTACCTGGTGCAGTGTGTGAACAATGCCAGTGGGGATACAAAGGCAGCCGGGCGTGGCGCTGGCCACTCACCCCATTGTGTGCTGTGCCGGCCTTGATATGAGCTGGTAACTAACAGCACTTGCCCCAACAGTCTGTTAAGGCTATTCGGGGGATCTTTGCCTTTGTGCAATTGTGGTGACTCATTGCCCCTCTTTCCGACGACGAACTAGCATCAGGACTCAATGTAAGTGAATATATAAGTGTTTTTTTTATTTACTAGACAGTGTTACATGCAAATGTACAATTTTTTACAATGCTTCCCTTTTTTGTTGAATGGAAACACATTTTATAACAATGACCGTACGGCCATTTGAATATAGTGCATTACTGTGGTCCAACTTACGAAGGGGTCTCAGGAACGAATTGGTTTCGTAACCCGAGGAGTGCCGGTAATTTAACAATGTTTAATCTTAAATTTTCAACATTTATTCGGATCCCCAGGTGACATTAGCATGATTAGGGTTCAATAATATCTTAAGGGGAGAGCGTTCCAGATGTCTGCAGAACTGCCTTACACTATGCCAACGCTTGCAGCCATTCCTCGATAGTATAGTGGTTAGTATCCCCGCCTGTCACGCGGGAGACCGGGGTTCAATTCCCCGTCGGGGAGATCAGGTGCATTTTTTAATTATAATTTTTTTCCACTCACGTTTATTATTATTAATGAAGTCTTCCTGTTCACTTCTGTCACATGATTTCCACCAATAATTAAATAAGCAGTGGGTCTCAAAACACCTGTCAGTTTTATACCCAGCATATAATCACATGTAATCTCACTTTATTACATGTGATTATATGATGGATATACTATTCTTAATTATGGAGCTTTCGTGACTGCAGGAATTATTCTTTAGTTCTTTCGGTTAAGTCACGTCTAAAGATAAAATAATAAATTCAAATAAAAGCATATTACGACGTTTCGATGATGATTGCTTGTGTTGCAATCGAAACGTCGTAATATGCTTTTATTTTAATTTATTATTTTATCTTTAGACGTGACTTAACCGAAAGAACCAAAGGGTATACTATTGTTAATTTGTTTAGGTTATAAATGATTTACTTATTTCCGATTCTGGTGCATTGGCTATCTTGGTACTTCTGGATCTGAGTGGTGCTTCTGACACTGTTGATGCGTTTACGTTGTTAAATCGTCTTGAGCCTTCTGTGGACATCTCAGGGACTGCTGCTATCTGTTGGCTCATGCCATACAACAAAGAGCAGTCTGTCTCAACGGGCGACTGCTCACCTGACCACGGCTTAGTGTCTTCAGGGGTTGCTCGGAGCTCTTGTTTGGGCCCTCTGTTGTTCAGCCTGTATTTGCTACCGCTTGGCCACAGTTTTTCGTCTTCATGGCTTAAATCTACACTTTTATACTCACGACTAACAGATTTATCTGAAGACTATAACTGACTCCAAAGTTGTAGTTTCCGTACTATATCACGTTGTCTTGCTAAGGTCAAGTCGTGGATGCATCTAAACTTTCTTAAATTAAATTGTGGTAAGAGAGAGATTATGTTTTTGAGATCTCCCCATCAAGTGCGTTCATTTTTCTGGTTTTCGTGTGGCCATGTACGGGAGGGTGAGGTCAGAAACGTGGGGGCTATCCTCGACCCCAGTTTTACATTTGAAGCTCACGTATGTAATATTACCCACATCTAGTGCTGTTCCTTACTGGTCCTGAGAGGCTGGTGCATGCCTTTATATCATCTAGGTTGGATTAAATTTCGATTTAAAGCTTTCGTGACTGCAGGGATTCATCTTCTTGGTTCTTTCGGTAAAGTCACGTAGAAGGGAAGTAATAAAATAATAAAAATAAAACATGATAAAATAATTCTCACGACGTTTCGGCCACAACGCAAGCAGCCGTCTTCAGGTGAAGAATGAAACACTACCAAGCTTGGAGCGTATATATAAGCTGGGTTGGAGGTGGAAGAAGAGCGCCTTGACAAAATAATTTGCATATCAAGAGGAATTTAGCATATTTATGGGAAATGCGTAGGAGGTGGGCGGGGGGGTTTCAAAGTCATATTATGCCCATGCATTATGCAGGATTAGCAGCATCAAAGGGAGGGGGTAGGGGGTAGCATTAACAAAGGGCGAGAATGTTAATAGTATGTAGAAGCCACGAAACATGTCAATGGGAGAGCGGTGTAATTAGATCCCCAGCGGAGCAAATAATGCATTCCCTGTGGAGAACACAAGATACACAGTCAATGCCGGTGAGTGGACTGCGGTCTGAAAGTTACCGTAAACGTGAACAACAATCAGTTAAGATCCTAAATGGTTTATTACGTCCTTCCAATGATTGCTGAGCCAGAATCCATCTTCTCGGTTGAAATTGTCTCTGTGTTTGTATATGTGGATCGCCTCATGAACGAATCTCTCATGATAGCCAGATGGCTTGCAGAGAACCTCTGTCTTGGAGAAGTCAATGTCATGTGAGCCCACTGAATTGTAACAGTGATCTGCCACGGCTGAGGCGTTTGTCCTACCGTGTTTCAGGTCTGCTTTATGTTCGGACCGCCTCCGTGAACACACTTCGTCACAAATGTCTGACCCCCCTCCCCCCCTAGGTGCGTGACGTCATTTATGGACGGCCCCTATGACTGACACTCTATCTGGTGCATTGGCTATCTTGGTGCTTCTGGATCTTAGTGCTGCTTTTGATACTGTTGATACGTTCACGTTGTTAAATCGTCTTGAGCCTTCTGTGGACATCTCAGTGACTGCTGCTATCTGTTGGCTCATGCCATACAACAAAGAGCAGTCCGTCTCATCGGGCGACTGCTCACCTGGTCACGGCTTAGTGTCCTTAGGGGTGGCTCGGGGCTCTAGTTTGGGCCCTCTGTTGTTCAACCTGTATTTGCTACCGCTTGGCCACAGTTTTTCGTCTTCATGGCTTAAATCTACACTTTTATACTCACTACTCACAGATTTATCTTAAGACTATGACTGACATCAAAGTTGTAGTTTCCGTACTATATCACGTTGTCTTGCTGAGGTCAAGTCGTGGATGCACCTTAACCTTCTTAAATTAAATTGTGGTATCGAGAGATTATGTTTTACTGGTAGGAACCTCCTGGTTACACCAGCCCACAGGGGATTATTGTGTCCGTCGTGCAGGGAGGGGCTGGGTGGGGAGGGGCTGGGTGGGGAGGGTAGGGTGGGCAGGGGCTGGGTGGGGAGGGTGGGGAGGGGCTGGGTGGGGAGGGTGGGGAGGGGCTGGGTGGGGAGGGTGGGGCTGGGTGGGGGGTGGGAGGGGTGGGGCTGGGTGGGGTGGGGCTGGGTGGGGAGGGGCTGGTCACCCCGTGGAGCTCTTATAAAACTCAATGTTTAACCTACACCACGCCGCCGTTGACCCTGGCCATTGACCGAGCAACCCAACGTTCCTACCAGCTCCCTCCGCAGGCATGTGTTTGAGCTCTCCCCATCAAGTGCGTTCATTTTTTTGGTTTAACTATGAGTGTGAGGTCAGAAACTTGGGTGTTATCCTAGACCCCAGTTTGACATTTGAAGCTCACGTACGTAATATTACCCACATCTAGTGCTGTTCCTTACTGGTGCCGAGAGGCTGGTGCATGCCTTTATATCATCTAGGTTGGATTACTACAATGCCTTGCTTGAATGGGACCTGGGCCTCCACTAGGTCGACTCGGCCTCAAATGAGTACCTGGTGCGGTGTGCAAACAATGCCAGTGGGGAGACAAAGGCGGCCGGGCGTGGCGCTGGCCACTCACCCCCTCGTGTGCCGTGCCGGCCTTGATATGAGCTGGTAACTAACAGCACTTGCCCCAACAGTCCGTTAAGGCTATGCAGGGAATCTTTGTCTTTGTGCAATTGTGGTGACTCATTGCCCCTCTTCCAACGACGAACTAGCATCAAGCCTCAATGTAAGTTAAAATATAAGTGTTTTATTTTTATTTACTATACAGTGTTACAGTAAGGGAAAAAGTATTTGATCCCCTGCTGATTTTGTACGTTTGCCCAATGACAAGATATGATCAGTCTATAATTTTAATGGTAGGTTTATTTGAACAGTGATAGACAGAATAACAACAACAAAATCCAGAAAAACGCATGTCAAAAATGTTATAAATTGATTTGCATTTTAATGAGGAAAATAAGTATTTGACCCCCTCTCAATCAGAACGATTTCTGGCTCCCAGGTGTCTTTTATACAGGTAACAAGCTGAGATTAAGAGCACACTCTTAAAGGGAGTGCTCCTAATCTCAGCCTGTTACCTGTATAAAAGACACCTGTTCACAGAAGCAATCAATCAATCAGATTCCAAACTTTCCACCATGGCCAAGACCAAAGAGCTCTCCAAGGATGTCAGGGACAAGATTGTAGATCTACACAAGGCTGGAATGGGCTACAAGACCATCGCCAAGCAGCTTGGTGAGAAGGTGACAACAGTTGGTGCGATTATTCGCAAATGGAAGAAACACAAAAGAACTGTCAATCTCCCTCGGCCTGGGGCTCCATGCAAGATCTCACCTCGTGGAGTTGCAATGATCATGAGAACGGTGAGGAATTAGCCCAGAATTACACGGGAGGATCTTGTCAATGATCTCAAGGCAGCTGGGACCATAGTCACCAAGAAAACAGTTGGTAACACACTACGCCGTGAAGGACTGAAATCCTGCAGCGCCCGCAATTTCCCCCTGCTCAAGAAAGCACATATGCATGCCCGTCTGAAGTTTGCCAATGAACATCTGAATGATTCAGAGGACAACTGGGTGAAAGTGTTGTGGTCAGATGAGACCAAAATGGAGCTCTTTGGCATCAACTCAACTCGCAGTGTTTGGAGGATGTGGAATGCTGTCTATGACCCAAAGAACACCATCCCCACCGTCAAACATGGAGGTGGAAACATTATGCTTTGGGGGTGTTTTCTGCTAAGGGGACAGGACAACGTCACCGCATCAAAGGGACGATGGACGGGGCCATGTACCGTCAAATCTTGGGTGAGAACCTCCTTCCCTCTGCCAGGGCATTGAAAATGGGTCGTGGATGAGTATTCCAGCATGACAATGACCCAAAACACACGGCCAAGGCAACAAAGGAGTGGCTCAAGAAGAAGCACATTAAGGTCCTGGAGTGGCCTAGCCAGTCTCCAGACCTTAATCCCATAGAAAATCTGTGGAGAGAGCTGAAGGTTCGAGTTGCCAAACGTCAGCCTCGAAACCTTAATGACTTGGAGAAGATCTGCAAAGAGGAGTGGAACAAAATCTCTCCTGAGATGTGTGCAAACCTGGTGGCCAACTACAAGAATCGTCTGACCTCTGTGATTGCCAACAAAGGTTTTGCCACGAAGTACTAAGTCATGTTTTGCAGAGGGGTCAAATACTTATTTCCCTCATTAAAATGCCAATCAATTTATAAAAATTTTGATATGCGTTTTTCTGGATTTTTTGTTGTTATTCTGTCTCTCACTGTTCAAATAAACCTGCCATTAAAATTATAGACTGATCATTTTTTTGTCAGTGGGCAAACGTACAAAATTCACAAGGGATAAGATACTTTTTTCCCTCACTGTACATGCCAATGTACAATTCTTTACAATGCTTCTCTTTTTCGTTGAACAGAAACACATTTTTGAACAATGACCGTTCGGGCATTTAAATATAGTGCATGACTGTGGTCCAACTTACAAACGGGTCTCAGGAACGAATTGGTTTCATAACCCGAGGAGTGCCGGTAATGTAACGAAATGTTTTATTTCTAGACTTGAAGCTTTCGTGACTGCAAGGATGCATACTCTGTTATTTTTTTCGGTCAAGTCACGTTGCCTCCCAACGCCCTCCCCGTTCTTGGAAGGATGTAAGTAACGAAGTTAAACTTTGGCTGCCGTGCAGTTTACTGCTAGACAGCCAGTTTATATCTATTTTCATATTCATATCCCTATTCCCAGTCTTCTATTCCCAGCTTTACACACTACCAGCACCATTGCCACACGTTATTTCGAGCGTGCAAGTTTAGCTTGCGCCTTTCTAATTTTCCAGATATAAAAACATAGACATAACTTCAACCGAGATGAGGGATTCAAATTGAGCAATCATGTGAAGGATGTAATTAACCAAGTTAAACTTTAGCTGCCGTGCAGTTTACTGCTAGACAGCCAGTTTAGATTTATTTTCATAATCATATCCTTATTCCCAGTCTGTTACCCCCAGCTTCACACACTACCATCACCATTGCCACACGTTAGTGTTCATCTTGCTCATTTCTAATCCCCCCCCCCCCCCCCGGCAGCATAACAAAAGGCTGCTTAATCTTAGATTTCTTATCTACTTCCGCCCCCTGCATCACAAGGCTTCAGTTTGAGTTCCATGCGTTGCCTCCCAACGCCCTCCCCGTTCCTCACATCGTTGCCTCCCAATCCACAGCCCGCCCATACACTCACCATGGCCCCTCCCTCCCTCCATCCCCGGCGACAATATAATTCCTCGTCACAGCCATCTTTTAGACACACTTAAGCGGTTGTGCTTTCGCTACGTTGTCCCCACCTGAAGAAGGACGCTTGTGTTGCGCCCGAAACGTCGTGATTTAATTGAGTTGTTTTATCTTAAATTTTCAACATTTATTCAGAGCCCCAGGTGACATGAGCATTATGAGGGTTCAATAATATATAAAGGGAGAGCGTTCGAGATGTCTGCAGAAGTGCCCTACAATTTGCCAAGCTTGGAGCCACTCCTCGATAGTATAGTGGTTAGTATCCCCGCCTGTCACGCGGGAGACCGGGGTTCAATTCCCCGTCGGGGAGAGCTGTTTTTTTTAACGTGATTTTTTCCACTCACGTTTATTATATTTATCAAATCTTGCTGTTCACTTCTGTCACATGATTTCCACCAATAATTAAATAAGCAGTGGAACTCAAAACATTTGTCAGTTTTATATCAAGCATATAATCACATGTAATACATTGAGATTACATGTGATGATATATATACAATATATATACAACAAAGAGCAGTCTGTCTCAACGGGCGACTGCTCACCTGGTCACGGCTTAGTGTCCTTAGGGGTGGCTCGGGACTCTAGTTTGGGCCCTCTGTTGTTCAGCCTGTATTTGCTACCGCTTGGACACAATTTTTCGTCTCCATGGCTTAAATCTACACTTTTATACTCACGATTCACAGATTTATCTTAAGACTATGACTGACACCAAAGTTGTAGTTTCCGTACTACATCACGTTGTCTTGCTGAGGTCAAGTCGTGGATGTACCTAAACTTTCGTAAATTTAATTGTGGTAAGAGAGAGATTATGTTTTTGAGCTCTCCCCATTAAGTGCGTTCAAGTTTCTTGTTTTAGTGTGGCCATGTACGGGAGTGTGAGGTCAGAAACGTGGTTGTTATCCTAGACCCCAGTTTGATATTTGAAGCTCACGTATGTAATATTACCCACATCTAGTGCTGTTCCTTACTGGTGCCGAGAGGCTGGTGCATGCCTTCATACCATCTAGGTTGGATTACTACAATGCCTTGCTTGAATGGGACCTGGGCCTCCACTAGGTCGTCTCGGCCTCAAATGAGTACCTGGTGCAGTGTGTAAACAATGCCAGTGGGGAGACAAAGGCGGCCCGGCGTGGCGCTGGCCACTCACCCCCTCGTGTGCCGTACCGGCCTTGATATGAGCTTGTCACTAACAGCACTAGCCCCAACAGTCCGTTAAGGCTATTCGGTGGATCTTTGCTTTTGTGAAATTGTGGTGACTCATTGCCCATCTTCCGACGACGAACTAGCATCAGGACTCAATTTAAGTGAAAATGAAAGTGTTTTATTTTATTTACTATACAGTGTTACATGCAAATGTACACTTTCTTTACAATGCTTTCCTTTTTTGTTGAACGAAAACATTTTATAACAATGACCGTACGGGCATTTAAATATAGTGCATTACTGTGGTCCTCCGTACGAAGGGGTCTAAGGAACGAATTGGTTTCGTAACCCGAGGAGTGCCGGTAATGTAACGGAATGTTTTATCTTGAAATTTCAAAATTTATTCAGAAACCCAGGTGACATGAGCATTATGAGGGTTCAATAATATCTTCAGGGAGAGCGTTTCAGATGTCTGCAGAAGTGCCTTACAATTTGGCGAAGCTCGCAGCCACTCCTCGATAGTATAGTGGTTAGTATCCCCGCCTGTCACGCGGGAGCCCGGGGTTCTATTCCCCGTCGGGGAGAGCTGGACTTTTTTTAACGTGATTTTTTTCCACTCACGTTCTGTCACGTGATTTCCACCAATAATTAAATAAGCAGTGGATCTCAAAACATTTGTCAGTTTTATATCAATAATCGCATGTAATAAATTGAGATTACATGTGATTATATATATACAATATATACACAACAAAGATCAGTCTGTCTCAACGGGCGACTGCTCACATGATCACGGCTTAGTGTCCTTAGGGGTGGCTCGGGGATCTAGTTTGGGCCCTCTGTTGTTCAGCCTGTATTTGCTACCGCTTGGCCACAATTTTTCGTCTCCACTGCTTAAATCTACACTTTTATACTCACGATTCACAGATTTAACTTAAGACTATGACTGACACCAAAGTTGTAGTTTCCGTACTACATCACGTTGTCTTGCTGAGGTCAAGTCGTGGATGCACCAAAACTTTCGTAAATTTAATTGTGGTAAGAGAGAGATTATGTTTTTGAGCTCTCCCCATTAAGTGCGTTCAAGTTTCTTGTTTTAGTGTGGCCATGTACGGGAGTGTGAGGTCAGAAACGTGGTTGTTTTCCTAGACCCCAGTTTGACATTTGAAGCTCACGTATGTAATATTACCCACATCTAGTGCTGTTCCTTACTGGTGCCGGGAGGCTGGTGCATGCCTTCATACCATCTAGGTTGGATTACTACAATGCCTTGCTTGAATGGGACCTGGGCCTCCACTAGGTCGTCTCGGCCTCAAATGAGTACCTGGTGCAGTGTGTAAACAATGCCAGTGGGGAGACAAAGGCGGCCCGGCGTGGCGCTGGCCACTCACCCCCTCGTGTGCCGTGCCGGCCTTGATATGAGCTTGTCACTAACAGCACTTGCCCCAACAGTCCGTTAAGGCTATTCGGGGGATCTTTGCTTTTGTGAAATTGTGGTGACTCATTGCCCATCTTCCGACGACGAACTAGCATCAGGACTCAATGTAAGTGAAAATGAAAGTGTTTTATTTTATTTACTATACAGTGTTACATGCAAATGTACACTTTCTTTACAATGCTTTCCTTTTATTGTTGAACGGAAACACATTTTATAACAATGACCGTACGGCCATTTAAATATAGTACATTACTGTGGTCCAACTTACGAACGGGTCTCAGGAACGAATTGGTTTCGTAACCCGAGGAGTGCCGGTGATGTAACGGAATGTTTTATCTTGAATTTTAAACATTTATTCAGAGCCCCAGGTGACATTAGCAATATTAGGGTTCAATAATATCTTCAGGGAGAGCGTTCCAGACGTCTGCAGAAGTGTCTTACAATTTGGCAAAGCTCGCAGCCACTCCTCGATAGTATAGTGGTTAGTATCCCCGCCTGTCACGCGGGAGACCGGGGTTCAATTCCCCGTCGGGGAGAGCTGGTATTTTTTTACATTATTTTTATTTTATTTTTTTCCACTCACGTTTATTATTACTTACCAATGCTTGCCGTTCACTTCTGTCACATGATTTCCACCAATCATTAAATAAGCAGTGGAACTCAAAACACTTGTCAGTTTTATATCAAGCATATAAACCAATGTAATAAATTGAGATTACATGTGATTATATATATGCAACAAAGAGCAGTCTGTCTCAACGGGCGACTGCTCACCTGGTCACAGCTTAGTGTCCTTAGGGGTTGCTCGGGGCTCTAGTTTGGGCCCTCTGTTGTTCAGCCTGTATTTGCGACCGCTTGGCCACAATTTTTAGTCTTCATGGCTTAAATCTACACTTTTATACTTACGACCAGTGGCGGCTCGTCAATAGAGGGCGCAGGGGCGCCGCCCCCAACAATATTCAAGAAATATACATATACAAAATTTATATAAAAATACATAAATAAAATATTTTTTTCATACGATGTGCCGGCTGGTAGTAAGAAAAGCATCAGCATTTAATAAAAACTGGCTTTAATCGGTCAACTATTTTCTATGTTTTTCAATGTGTTTCATGCGGGGCGCCGGACAAATGGATGTCTATGTGAGACTTTAAATTTTCGGACAGCATGTGACCTGAAGCTGGTCTCTAATTGGTTTCTTAAAGATTCTCCTCGGGGCGCAAGTCGTTGCGTCCCTGGCCAATCAGAATTGGATACATGTTATTTTATCCAATCTGATTGGTTCTCGTCACCTGTCATTCAACTTTACGCTCTGGGCCACTACTGCGAGTGCGCAGGCGACACCACTTTGACACTTGCTAGGCTGATCAAATTTTTTGTGTAAACAATGGCAGCAGTTCATCCAAATTCTGTAATTTATTTACAAAAAAACCCTTTCACAAGGCTTTCGCTGGAAGAAATAAAAAAGATAAAGGATCTCGGACCGGACCAACCCGATTTACAAATCCAGCAGCAGGCCAGTGACAGAGGACGAAGCTACACACGAAGCTTCACCCGCGCTTGTTATGAGAAACGGAGGTGGCTGGCTGGATGTGATGTTAGCAATTCTCTTTTTTGTTTTCCCTGTCTTTTATTTCAAAGTGTCGGCACTGAAGTTTTGTGGACAAGGACGGGGGTAAGAGACCTCAAACATCTCTCTGACAAATGCAAACGTCATGAAAGTAGCCGCAGCCATATTGATAATAGCATGAAACTAACGTTTTTATGTTCAAGTAGGAAACATGCTTTTTGGTACTTTGGTCTGAAATGTATATAAAAGAGAAACATTTATGTTCAAGTAGGAAACATGCTTTTTGGTACTTTGGTCTGAAATGTATATAAAAGAGAAACATTTATGTTCAAGTAGGAAACATGCTTTTTGGTACTTTGGTCTGAAATGTATATAAAAGAGAAACATTTATGTTCAAGTAGGAAACATGCTTTTTGGTACTTCTTTTGGTCTGAAATGTAAATAAAGATCATCAAAATTTATATTCAAGTAGTCAAAATGGTTTTTGGTACTGCTTTATATTTATTTGCCCCCCTCAATAAAATAAAAAAATGCGCCCCCCCAAAAATAAATATCACCAGCCGCCACTGCTTACGACTCACAGATTTATCTGAAGACTATGACACCAAAGTTGTAGTTTCCGTACTACATCAAGTTGTCTTGCTGAGGTCAAGTCGTGGATCCACCGAAACTTTCGTAAATTTAATTGTGGTAAGAGAGAGATTATGTTTTTGAGCTCTCCCCATTAAGTGCGTTCAAGTTTCTGGTTTCAGTGTGGCCATGTACGGGAGTGTGAGGTCAGAAATGTGGGTATTATCCTAGACCCCAGTTTGACATTTGAAGCTCACGTATGTAATATTACCCACATCTAGTGCTGTTCCTTACTGGTGCCGAGAGGCTGGTGCATGCCTTCATACCATCGAGGTTGGATTACTACAATGCCTTGCTTGAATGGGACCTGGGCCTCCACTAGGTCGTCTCGGCCTCAAATGAGTACCTGGTGCAGTGTGTAAACAATGCCAGTGGGGAGACAAAGGCGGCCCGGCGTGGCGCTGGCCACTCACCCCCTCGTGTGCCGTGCCGGCCTTGATATGAGCTTGTCACTAACAGCAATTGCCCCAACAGTCCGTTAAGGCTATTCGGGGGATCTTTGCTTTTGTGAAATTGTGGTGACTCATTGCCCATCTTCCGACGACGAACTAGCATCAGGACTCAATGTAAGTGAAAATGAAAGTGTTTTATTTTATTTACTATACAGTGTGTTACATGCAAATGTACATGTTTTTTACAATGCTTCCATTTATTGTTGAACGGAAACACATGTTATAACATTTACCGTACGTCCATTTAAATATAGTACATTACCGTGGTCCAACTTACGAACGGGTCTCAGGAACGAATTGGTTTCGTAACCCGAGGAGTGCCGGTGATGTAACGGAATGTTTTATCTTGAATTTTAAACAATTTTTTCAGAGCCCCAGGTGACATTAGCAATATTAGGGTTCAATAATATCTTCAGGGAGAGCGTTCCCGACGTCTGCAGAAGTGTCTTACAATTTGGCGAAGCTCGCAGCCACTCCTCGATAGTATAGTGGTTAGTATCCCCGCCTGTCACGCGGGAGACCGGGGTTCAATTCCCCGTCGGGGAGAGCTGGTATTTTTTTACATGATTTATTTTTTTTTCCACTCACGTTTATTATTACTTACCAATGCTTGCCGTTCACTTCTGTCACATGATTTCCACCAATCATTAAATAAGCAGTGGAACTAAAAACACTTGTCAGTTTTATATCAAGCATATAATCAAATGTAATAAATTGAGATTACATTACATCTATATATATAAAATCGCAAATCTGTCTGTCTGTCTGTCGCCGGACCATACGCAGTTTCATTGGACGGCGGTTGCCCCTGGCAACGGGTAGCGACGCATTCGCTGCGGGGTGGACGCCATTTTTAATTCCCGTTAAAAATATGCGCACGCAATAACACAAGAATCTGAAGTAAATTCATCAAAGTTTCACGTCCTCTTCACTCCCCCCCCCCACCCCAATGTGTGCAATTACTATTATAGGGTCGGTAGATAATAAAATTATAGCGATTAGACAGTATTATTGTAGCACGGGGGGGGGGGGGGGTTAACGGCCCCAGTACCCAGCCTCAGCCGGGTGGGCAATTTAGGCGAGGCCGGAGGCTCTGCACGGTACTAGGCCTCGACACCCCACCACACTATAGGCCGTACATATTACTGCACAGCGGCCGAGGAGATCGTGGCTGGGGGGGGGGGGGGGGGGCAGGGGTAGCAGCCCATATGTGTATATATGTAAGGTTATTAAGAAATATATTTTTCACCCGGGCAACGCCAGGTACTTATGCTAGTAATATCTGAAGGGAGAGCGTTCCAGACGTCTGCAGAAGTGCCTTACAATTTGGCGAAGCTCGCAGCCACTCCTCGATAGTATAGTGGTTAGTATCCCCGCCTGTCACGCGGGAGACCGGGGTTCAATTCCCCGTCGGGGAGAGCTGGTATTTTTTTACATTATTTTTATTTTATTTTTTTCCACTCACGTTTATTATTACTTACCAATGCTTGCCGTTCACTTCTGTCACATGATTTCCACCAATCATTAAATAAGCAGTGGAACTCAAAACACTTGTCAGTTTTATATCAAGCATATAAACCAATGTAATAAATTGAGATTACATGTGATTATATATATGCAACAAAGAGCAGTCTGTCTCAACGGGCGACTGCTCACCTGGTCACAGTTTAGTGTCCTTAGGGGTTGCTCGGGGCTCTAGTTTGGGCCCTCTGATGTTCAGCCTGTATTTGCGACCGCTTGGCCACAATTTTTAGTCTTCATGGCTTAAATCTACACTTTTATACTTACGACTCACAGATGTATCTGAAGACTATGACTTGACACCAAAGTTGTAGTTTCCGTACTACATCAAGTTGTCTTGCTGAGGTCAAGTCGTGGATCCACCGAAACTTTCGTAAATTTAATTGTGGTAAGAGAGAGATTATGTTTTTGAGCTCTCCCCATTAAGTGCGTTCAAGTTTCTGGTTTTAGTGTGGCCATGTACGGGAGTGTGAGGTCAGAAACGTGGGTATTATCCTAGACCCCAGTTTGACATTTGAAGCTCACGTACGTAATATTACCCACATCTAGTGCTGTTCCTTACTGGTGCCGAGAGGCTGGTGCATGCCTTCATACCATCGAGGTTGGATTACGACAATGCCTTGCTTGAATGGGACCTGGGCCTCCACTAGGTCGTCTCGGCCTCAAATGAGTACCTGGTGCAGTGTGTAAACAATGCCAGTGGGGAGACAAAGGCGGCCCGGCGTGGCGCTGGTCACTCACCCCCTCGTGTGCCGTGCCGGCCTCGATATGAGCTTGTCACTAACAGCACTTACCCCAACAGTCCATTAAGGTTATTCGGGGGATCTTTGCTTTTGTGAAATTGTGGTGACTCATTGCCCATCTTCCGACGACGAACTAGCATCAGGACTCAATGTAAATGAAAATGAAAGTGTTTTATTTTATTTACTATACAGTGTGTTACATGCAAATGTACATGTTTTTTACAATGCTTCCATTTATTGTTGAACGGAAACACATGTTATAACATTTACCGTACGTCCATTTAAATATAGTACATTACTGTGGTCCAACTTACGAACGGGTCTCAAGAACGAATTGGTTTCGTAATCCGAGGAGTGCCCGTGATGTAACGGAATGTTTTATCTTGAATTTTCAACAATTTTTTCAGAGCCCCAGGTGACATTAGCAAGATTAGGGTTCAATAATATCTGAAGGGAGAGCGTTTCAGACGTCTGCAGAAGTGCCTTACAATTTGAACCTCGCAGCCACTCCTCGATAGTATAGTGGTTAGTATCCCCGCCTGTCACGCGGGAGACCGGGGTTCAATTCCCCGTCGGGGAGAGCTGGTATTTTTTAACATGATTTATATTTTATTTTTTTCCACTCACGTTTATTATTACTTACCAATGCTTGCCGTTCACTTCTGTCACATGATTTCCACCAATCATTAAATAAGCAGTGGAACTCAAAACACTTGTCAGTTTTATATCAAGCATATCATCGAATGTAATAAATTGAGATTACATTACATCTATATATATAAAATCGCAAATCTGTCTGTCTGTCTGTCGCCGGACCATACGCAGTTTCATTGGACAGCGGTTGCCCCTGGCAACGGGTAGCGACGCATTCGCTGCAGGGTGGACGCCATTTTTAATTCCCGTTAAAAATATGCGCACGCAATAACACGCGAATCTGAGGTAAATTAATCAAAGTTTCACGTCCTCTTCACTCCCCCCCCACCCCAATGTGTGCAATTACTATTATAGGGTCGGTAGATAATAAAATTGTAGCGATTAGACAGTATTATTGTAGCGCGGGGAGGGGGGGTTAACGGCCCCAGTACCCAGCCTCAGCCAGGTGGGGAAGTTAGGCGAGGCCGGAGGCTCTGCACGGTACTAGGCCTCGACACCCCACCACACTATAGGCCGTACATATTACTGCACAGCGGCCGAGGAGATCGTGGCTGGGGGGGGGGGGCAGGGGTAGCAGCCCATCTGTGTATATATGTAAGGTTTTTAAGAAATATATTTTTCACCCAGGCAAAGCCGGGTACTTCCGCTAGTGTGATTTTATATATATACAACAAAGAGCAGTCTGTCTCAACGGGCGACTGCTCACCTGGTCACAGCGTAGTGTCCTTAGGAGTTCCTCGGGGCTCTAGTTTGGGCCCTCTGTTGTTCAGCCTGTATTTGCGACTGCTTGGCCACAATTTTTAGTCTTCATGGCTTAAATCTACTCTTTTATACTTACGACTCACAGATTTATCTGAAGACTATGACTGACACCAAAGTTGTAGTTTCTGTACTACATCACGTTGTCTTGCTGAGGTCAAGTCGTGGATGCACCAAAACTTTCGTAAATTTAATTGTGGTAAGAGAGAGATTATGTTTTTGAGCTCTTCCCATTAAGTGCGTTCAAGTTTCTGGTTTTAGTGTGGCCATGTACGGGAGTGTGAGGTCAGAAACGTGGGTATTATCCTAGACCCCAGTTTGACATTTGAAGCTCACGTACGTAATATTACCCACATCTAGTGCTGTTCCTTACTGGTGCCAAGAGGCTGGTGCATGCCTTCATACCATCTAGGTTGGATTACTACAATGCCTTGCTTGAATGGGACCTGGGCCTCCACTAGGTCGTCTCGGCCTCAAATGAGTACCTGGTGCAGTGTGTAAACAATGCCAGTGGGGAGACAAAGGCGGCCCGGCGTGGCGCTGGTCACTCACTCCCTCGTGTGCCGTGCCGGCCTTGATATGAGCTTGTCACTAACAGCACTTGCCCCAACAGTCCGTTAAGGCTATTCGGGGGATCTTTGCTTTTGTGAAATTGTGGTGACTCATTGCCCATCTTCCGACGACGAACTAGCATCAGGACTCAATGTAAGTGAAAATGAAAGTGTTTTATTTTATTTACTATACAGTGTGTTACATGCAAATGTACATGATTTTTACAATGCTTCCCTTTATTGTTGAACGGAAACACATGTTATAACATTTACCGTACGTCTATTTAAATATAGTACATTACTGTGGTCCAACTTACGAACGGGTCTCAGGAACGAATTGGTTTCGTAACCCGAGGAGTGCCGGTGATGTAACGGAATGTTTTATCTTGAATTTTCAACAATTTTTTCAGAGCCCCAGGTGACATTAGCAAGATTAGGGTTCAATAATATCTGAAGGGAGAGCGTTCCAGACGTCTGCAGAAGTGCCTTACAATTTGGCAAAGCTCGCAGCCACTCCTCGATAGTATAGTGGTTAGTATCCCAGCCTGTCACGCGGGAGATCGGGGTTCAATTCCCCGTCGTGGAGAGCTGGTATTTTTTTACATGATTTTTATTTTATTTTTTTCCACTCACGTTTATTATTACTTACCAATGCTTGCCGTTCACTTCTGTCACATGATTTCCACCAATCATTAAATAAGCAGTGGAACTCAAAACACTTGTCAGTTTTATATCAAGCATATAAACCAATGTAATAAATTGAGATTACATGTGATTATGTATATGCAACAAAGAGCAGTCTGTCTCAACGGGCGACTGCTCACCTGGTCACAGCTTAGTGTCCTTAGGGGTTGCTCGGGGCTCTAGTTTGGGCCCTCTGTTGTTCAGCCTGTATTTGCTACCGCTTGGCCACAATTTTTAGTCTTCATGGCTTAAATCTACACTTTTATACTCACGACTGACAGTTTTATCTTAAGATTTTGGGGCCGTCCATAAATGACGTCACGCAATTTGGGCAGATTTTTTACCCCCCCCCCCTCCCCCCCTCGTCACGCGGCGTCACAAAAAGTCAGACCCCTTCAAATATGACGTCACAAAACGTTGTCCCCCCCCAAAAAAACATTTCCATTTTGAAAATAAAACATGCTTCAAATCACTTTAAACTATTGTCATTGTAGTGCGTATTTAATGTGGCGTTGCACTCTGATGTTGTAGGAGAAAACACGTATTAAAAAGGAGGCGTTGGAAAGATGAAATTTAGCATAAAATTCACTTGAAAATATTCATCGTCTAACTAAAACTGCAGATGTTCAGATTATTAAATATTCAAATTATCTCATAGTTATAAAATATTAAAAGTAATATTAAATTTAAAAAATACTTGAAACTTTGTAGGAAAACGAAGAAAAATGGAGAATATAATTATAACAATCACATATTCAATCCACAGAATGAAAAGCCCTGGTAGAATCATTTAAATCAAAATGTTTAATAACAATAATTCAAAATTTTTACTAAATGTATGCTTCTCCATTCTCTCATGGAGAAGAAAAATGCTTCTTCATGCAATAAATAAAAGGTGACCTTAGTAAATGTAAATAATCAAATAGTTAATCATCAAAATTAATCAAAATTTGTGTTGTTATAACAATTCTATTTAATTAAGTGGAACGTGTTGTTTATATTTATTTAAAGTTGCGCATTTTGATGTGACGTCGCATTTCTCAAATCACCCTACCCCCTCGTCACATTTCGTCATAAATGTCTGACCACCCTCCCCCCCTAGGTGCGTGACGTCATTTATGGACCCCCCTATGACTGACACCAAAGTTGTAGTTTCCGTACTATATCACGTTGTCTTGCTGAGGTCAAGTCGTGGATGCACCGAAACTTTCTTAAATTAAATTGTAGTAAGAGAGATATTATGTTTTTGAGCTCTCCCCATCGAGTGCGTTAATTTTTCTGGTTTTAGTGTGGCCATGTACTGGAGTGTGAGGTCAGAAACGTGGCTGTTATCCTAGTCCCCAGTTTGACATTTGAAGCTCACGTATGTAATATTACCCACATCTAGTGCTGTTCCTTACTGGTGCCGAGAGGCTGGTGCATGCCTTTATATCATCTAGGTTGGATTACTACAATGCCTTTCTTAAATGGGACCTGGTCCTCCACTAGGTCGACTCGGCCTCAAATTTGTACCTGGTGCGGTGTGTAAACAATGCCAGTGGGGAGACAAAGGCGGCCCGGCGTGGCGCTGGCCACTCACCCCCTCGTGTGCCGTGCCGGCCTTGATATGAGCTTGTCACTAACAGCACCTGCCCCAACAGTCCGTTAAGGCTATTCGGGGGATCTTTGCTTTTGTGAAATTGTGGTGACTCATTGCCCATCTTCCGACGACGAACTAGCATCAGGACTCAATGTAAGTGCAAATGAAAGTGTTTTATTTTATTTACTATACAGTGTGTTACATGCAAATGTACATGGTCTTTACAATGCTTCCATTAATTGTTGAACGGAAACACATGTTATAACATTTACCGTACGTCCATTTAAATAGAGTATATTACTGTGGTCCAACTTATGAACGGGTCTCAGGAACGAATTGGTTTCGTAACCCGAGGAGTGCCGGTGATGTAACGGAATGTTTTATCTTGAATTTTCAACAATTTTTTCAGAGCCCCAGGTGACATTAGCAAGATTAGGGTTCAATAATATCTGAAGGGAGAGCGTTCCAGACGTCTGCAGAAGTGCCTTACAATTTGGCGAAGCTCGCAGCCACTCCTCGATAGTATAGTGGTTAGTATCCCCGCCTGTCACGCGGGAGACCGGGGTTCAATTCCCCGTCGGGGAGAGCTGGTATTTTTTACATGATTTTCATTTTATTTTTTTCCACTCACGTTTATTATTACTTACCAATGCTTGCCGTTCACTTCTGTCACATGATTTCCACCAATCATTAAATAAGCAGTGGATCTCAAAACACTTGTCAGTTTTATATCAAGCATATAATCACATGTAATAAATTGAGATTACATGTGATTTTATATATATACAACAAAGAGCAGTCTGTCTCAACGGGCGACTGCTCACCTGGTCACAGCTTAGTGTCCTTAGGGGTTGCTCGGGGCTCTAGTTTGGGCCCTCTGTTGTTCAGCCTGTATTTGCGACCGCTTGGCCACAATTTTTAGTCTTCATGGCTTAAATCTACACTTTTATACTTACGACTCACAGATTTATCTGAAGACTATGACTGACACCAAAGTTGTAGTTTCCGTACTACATCAAGTTGTCTTGCTGAGGTCAAGTCGTGGATCCACCGAAACTTTCGTAAATTTAATTGTGGTAACAGAGAGATTATGTTTTTGAGCTCTCCCCATTAAGTGCGTTCAAGTTTCTGGTTTCAGTGTGGCCATGTACGGGAGTGTGAGGTCAGAAACGTGGGTAATATCCTAGACCCCAGTTTGACATTTGAAGCTCACGTACGTAATATTACCCACATCTAGTGCTGTTCCTTACTGGTGCCGAGAGGCTGGTGCATGCCTTCATACCATCTAGGTTGGATTACTACAATGCCTTGCTTGAATGGGACCTGGGCCTCCACTAGGTCGTCTCGGCCTCAAATGAGTACCTGGGGCAGTGTGTAAACAATGCCAGTGGGGAGACAAAGGCGGCCCGGCGTGGCGCTGGCCACTCACCCCCTCGTGTGCCGTGCCGGCCTTGATATGAGCTTGTCACTAACAGCACTTGCCCCAACAGTCCGTTAAGGCTATTCGGGGGATCTTTGCTTTTGTGAAATTGTGGTGACTCATTGCCCATCTTCCGACGACGAACTAACATCACGACTCAATGTAAGTGAAAATGAAAGTGTTTTATTTTATTTACTATACAGTATGTTACATGTAAATGTACATGTTTTTTACAATGCTTCCATTTATTGTTGAACGGAAACACATGTTATAACATTTACCGTACGTCCATTTAAATATAGTACATTACCGTGGTCCAA
This sequence comes from Lethenteron reissneri, assembly GCF_015708825.2. Taxonomy (NCBI): domain Eukaryota; kingdom Metazoa; phylum Chordata; class Hyperoartia; order Petromyzontiformes; family Petromyzontidae; genus Lethenteron; species Lethenteron reissneri. The sequence goes on from NC_083784.1 coordinate 9,329,308, forward strand.
CTTACGAACGGGTCTCAGGAACGAATTGGTTTCGTAACCCGAGGAGTGCCGGTGATATAACGGAATGTTTTATCTTGAATTTTCAACAATTTTTTCAGAGCCCCAGGTGACATTAGCAATATTAGGGTTCAATAATATCTTCAGGGAGAGCGTTCCAGACGTCTGCAGAAGTGCCTTACAATTTGGCGAAGCTCACAGCCACTCCTCGATAGTATAGTGGTTAGTATCCCCGCCTGTCACGCGGGAGACCGGGGTTCAATTCCCCGTCGGGGAGAGCTGGTATTTTTTTACATGATTTTTATTTTATTTTTTTCCACTCACGTTTATTATTACTTACCAATACTTGCCGTTCACTTCTGTCACATGATTTCCACCAATCATTAAATAAGCAGTGGATCTCAAAACACTTGTCAGTTTTATATCAAGCATATAATCACATGTAATAAATTGAGATTACATTACATCTATATATATAAAATCGCAAATCTGTCTGTCTGTCTGTCGCCGGACCATACGCAGTTTCATTGGACGGCGGTTGCCCCTGGCAACGGGTAGCGACGCATTCGCTGCGGGGTGGACGCCATTTTTAATTCCCGTTAAAAATATGCGCACGCAATAACACGCGAATCTGAGGTAAATTCATCAAAGTTTCACGTCCTCTTCACTCCCCCCCCCCCACCCCAATGTGTGCAATTACTATTATAGGGTCGGTAGATAATAAAATTATAGCGATTAGACGGTATTATTGTAGCACGGCGGGGGGGTTAACGGCCCCAGTACCCAGCCTCAGCCGGGTGGGCAATTTAGGCGAGGCCGGAGGCTCTGCACGGTACTAGGCCTCGACACCCCACCACACTATAGGCCGTACATATTACTGCACAGCGGCCGAGGAGATCGTGGCTGCGGGGGGGGGGGGGGGGGGCAGGGGTAGCAGCCCATATGTGTATATATGTAAGGTTATTAAGAAATATATTTTTCACCCGGGCAACGCCAGGTACTTATGCTAGTAATATCTGAAGGGAGAGCGTTCCAGACGTCTGCAGAAGTGCCTTACAATTTGGCGAAGCTCGCAGCCACTCCTCGATAGTATAGTGGTTAGTATCCCCGCCTGTCACGCGGGAGACCGGGGTTCAATTCCCCGTCGGGGAGAGCTGGTATTTTTTTACATGATCTTCATTTTATTTTTTTACATGATCTTCATTTTATTTTTTTCCACTCACATTTATTATTACTTACCAATGCTTGCCCTTCACTTCTGTCACATGATTTCCACCAATCATTAAATAAGCAGTGGATCTCAAAACACTTGTCAGTTTTATATCAAGCGTATAATCACATGTAATAAATTGAGATTACATGTGATTTTATATATATATATACAACAAAGAGCAGTCTGTCTCAACGGGCGACTGCTCACCTGGTCACAGCTTAGTGTCCTTAGGGGTTGCTCGGGGCTCTAGTTTTGGCCCTCTGTTGTTCAGCCTGTATTTGCGACCGCTTGGCCACAATTTTTAGTCTTCATGGCTTAAATCTACACTTTTATACTTACGACTCACAGATTTATCTGAAGACTATGACTAACACCAAAGTTGTAGTTTCCGTACTACATCACGTTGTCTTGCTGAGGTCAAGTTGTGGATGCACCGAAACTTTCATAAATTTAATTGTGGTAAGAGAGAGAATATGTTTTTGAGCTCTCCCCATTAAGTGCGTTCAAGTTTCTGGTTTTAGTGTGGCCATGTACGGGAGTGTGAGGTCAGAAACGTGGGTTTTATCCTAGACCCCAGTTTGACATTTGAAGCTCACGTATGTAATATTACCCACATCTAGTGCTGTTCCTTACTGGTGCCGAGAGGCTGGTGCATGCCTTCATACCATCTAGGTTGGATTACTACAATGCCTTGCTTGAATGGGACCTGGGCCTCCACTAGGTCGTCTCGGCCTCAAATGAGTACCTGGTGCAGTGTGTAAACAATGCCAGTGGGGAGACAAAGGCGGCCCGGCGTGGCGCTGGTCACTCACCCCCTCGTGTGCCGTGCCGGCCTTGATATGAGCTTGTCACTAACAGCACTTGCCCCAACAGTCCGTTAAGGCTATTCGGGGGATCTTTGCTTTTGTGAAATTGTGGTGACTCATTGCCCATCTTCCGACGACGAACTAACATCACGACTCAATGTAAGTGAAAATGAAAGTGTTTTATTTTATTTACTATACAGTGTGTTACATGCAAATGTACATGTTTTTTACAATGCTTCCCTTTATTGTTGAACAGAAACACATGTTATAACATTTACCGTACGTCCATTTAAATATAGTACATTACTGTGGTCCAACTTACGAACGGGTCTCAGGAACGAATTGGTTTCGTAACCCGAGGAGTGCCGGTGATGTAACGGAATGTTTTATCTTGAATTTTCAACAATTTTTTCAGAGCCCCAGGTGACATTAGCAATATTAGGGTTCAATAATATCTTCAGGGAGAGCGTTCCAGACGTCTGCAGAAGTGCCTTACAATTTGGCGAAGCTCACAGCAACTCCTCGATAGTATAGTGGTTAGTATCCCCGCCTGTCACGCGGGAGACCGGGGTTCAATTCCCCGTCGGGGAGAGCTGGTATTTTTTTACATGATTTTTATTTTATTTTTTTCCACTCACGTTTATTATTACTTACCAATGCTTGCCGTTCACTTCTGTCACATGATTTCCACCAATCATTAAATAAGCAGTGGAACTCAAAACACTTGTCAGTTTTATATCAAGCATATAATCAAATGTAATAAATTGAGATTACATTACATCTATATATATAAAATCGCAAATCTGTCTGTCTGTCTGTCGCCGGACCATACGCAGTTTCATTGGACGGCGGTTGCCCCTGGCAACGGGTAGCGACGCATTTGCTGCGAGGTGGACGCCATTTTTAATTCCTGTTAAAAATATGCGCACGCAATAACACGCGAATCTGAAGTAAATTCATCAAAGTTTCACGTCCTCTTCACTCCCCCCCCACCCCAATGTGTGCAATTACTATTATAGGGTCGGTAGATAATAAAATTATAGCGATTAGACAGTATTATTGTAGCACGGGGGGGGGGGGGGGGTTAACGGCCCCAGTACCCAGCCTCAGCCGGGTGGGCAATTTAGGCGAGGCCGGAGGCTCTGCACGGTACTAGGCCTCGACACCCCACCACACTATAGGCCGTACATATTACTGCACAGCGGCCGAGGAGATCGTGGCTGGGGGGGGGGGGGGCAGGGGTAGCAGCCCATATGTGTATATATGTAAGGTTATTAAGAAATATATTTTTCACCCGGGCAACGCCAGGTACTTATGCTAGTAATATCTGAAGGGAGAGCGTTCCAGACGTCTGCAGAAGTGCCTTACAATTTGGCGAAGCTCGCAGCCACTCCTCGATAGTATAGTGGTTAGTATCCCCGCCTGTCACGCGGGAGACCGGGGTTCAATTCCCCCCCCTGGGAGAGCTGGTTTTTTTAACATGATTTTTTTCCACTCACCTTTTGTCACGTGATTTCCACCTATAATTAAATAAGCAGTGGATCTCAAAACATTTGTCAGTTTTATATCAAGCATATAATCACATGTAATAAATTGATATTACATGTGATGATATATATACAATATATATAACAAAGAGCAGTCTGTCTCAACGGGTGACTGCTCACCTGATCACAGCTTAGTGTCCTTAGGGGTTGCTCGGGGCTCTAGTTTGGGCCCTCTGTTGCTCAGCCTGTTTTTGCTACCGCTTGGCCACAATTTTTCGTCTCCATGGCTTAAATCTACACTTTTATACTCACGATTCACAGATTTGTCTTAAGACTATGACTGACACCAAAGTTGTAGTTTCCGTACTATATCACGTTGTCTTGCTGAGGTCAAGTCGTAGATCCACCTAAACTTTCTTAAATTAAATTGTGGTAAGAGATAGATTATGTTTTGGAGCTCTCCCCATCAAGTGCGTTCATTTTTCTGGTTTTAGTGTGGCCATGTACGGGAGTGTGAGGTCAGAAACGTCGGTGTTATCCTAGACCCAGTTTGACATTTGGAGTTCACGTATGTAATATTACCCACATCTAGTGCTGTTCCTTACTGGTGCCGAGAGGCTGGTGCATGCCTTCATACCATCTAGGTTGGATTACTACAATGCCTTGCTTGAATGGGACCTGGGTCTCCACTAGGTCGATTTGGCATCAAATGTGTACCTGGTGCGGTGTGTAAACAATGCCAGTGGGGAGACAAAGGCGGCCGGGCGTGACGCTGGCCACTCACCCCCTCGTGTGCCGTGCCGGCCTTCATATGAGCTGGTCATTAACAGCACTTGCCCCAACAGTCCGTTTAGGCTATTCGGGGGATCTTTGCTTTTGTGCAATTGTGGTGACTCATTGCCCATCTTCCGACGACGAACTAACATCACGACTCAATGTAAGTGAAAATGAAAGTGTTTTATTTTATTTACTATACAGTGTGTTACATGTAAATGTACATGTTTTTTACAATGCTTCCATTTATTGTTGAACGGAAACACATGTTATAACATTTACCGTACGTCCATTTAAATATAGTACATTACCGTGGTCCAACTTACGAACGGGTCTCAGGAACGAATTGGTTTCGTAACCCGAGGAGTGCCGGTGATATAACGGAATGTTTTATCTTGAATTTTCAACAATTTTTTCAGAGCCCCAGGTGACATTAGCAATATTAGGGTTCAATAATATCTTCAGGGAGAGCGTTCCAGACGTCTGCAGAAGTGCCTTACAATTTGGCGAAGCTCACAGCCACTCCTCGATAGTATAGTGGTTAGTATCCCCGCCTGTCACGCGGGAGACCGGGGTTCAATTCCCCGTCGGGGAGAGCTGGTATTTTTTTACATGATTTTTATTTTATTTTTTTCCACTCACGTTTATTATTACTTACCAATGCTTGCCGTTCACTTCTGTCACATGATTTCCACCAATCATTAAATAAGCAGTGGAACTCAAAACACTTGTCAGTTTTATATCAAGCATATAATCAAATGTAATAAATTGAGATTACATTACATCTATATATATAAAATCGCAAATCTGTCTGTCTGTCTGTCGCCGGACCATACGCAGTTTCATTGGACGGCGGTTGCCCCTGGCAACGGGTAGCGACGCATTTGCTGCGAGGTGGACGCCATTTTTAATTCCCGTTAAAAATATGCGCACGCAATAACACGCGAATCTGAAGTAAATTCATCAAAGTTTCACGTCCTCTTCACTCCCCCCCCACCCCAATGTGTGCAATTACTATTATAGGGTCGGTAGATAATAAAATTATAGCGATTAGACAGTATTATTGTAGCACGGGGGGGGGGGGGGTTAACGGCCCCAGTACCCAGCCTCAGCCGGGTGGCAATTTAGGCGAGGCCGGAGGCTCTGCACGGTACTAGGCCTCGACACCCCACCACACTATAGGCCGTACATATTACTGCACAGCGGCCGAGGAGATCGTGGCTGGGGGGGGGGGGGGGGCAGGGGTAGCAGCCCATATGTGTATATATGTAAGGTTATTAAGAAATATATTTTTCACCCGGGCAACGCCAGGTACTTATGCTAGTAATATCTGAAGGGAGAGCGTTCCAGACGTCTGCAGAAGTGCCTTACAATTTGGCGAAGCTCGCAGCCACTCCTCGATAGTATAGTGGTTAGTATCCCCGCCTGTCACGCGGGAGACCGGGGTTCAATTCCCGGTCGGGGAGAGCTGGTTTTTTTAACATGATTTTTTTCCACTCACCTTTTGTCACGTGATTTCCACCTATAATTAAATAAGCAGTGGATCTCAAAACATTTGTCAGTTTCATATCAAGCATATAATCACATGTAATAAATTGATATTACATGTGATGATATATATACAATATATATAACAAAGAGCAGTCTGTCTCAACGGGTGACTGCTCACCTGATCACAGCTTAGTGTCCTTAGGGGTTGCTCGGGGCTCTAGTTTGGGCCCTCTGTTGCTCAGCCTGTTTTTGCTACCGCTTGGCCACAATTTTTCGTCTCCATGGCTTAAATCTACACTTTTATACTCACGATTCACAGATTTGTCTTAAGACTATGACTGACACCAAAGTTGTAGTTTCCGTACTATATCACGTTGTCTTGCTGAGGTCAAGTCGTAGATCCACCTAAACTTTCTTAAATTAAATTGTGGTAAGAGATAGATTATGTTTGGGAGCTCTCCCCATCAAGTGCGTTCATTTTTCTGGTTTTAGTGTGGCCATGTACGGGAGTGTGAGGTCAGAAACGTCGGTGTTATCCTAGACCCAGTTTGACATTTGGAGTTCACGTATGTAATATTACCCACATCTAGTGCTGTTCCTTACTGGTGCCGAGAGGCTGGTGCATGCCTTCATACCATCTAGGTTGGATTACTACAATGCCTTGCTTGAATGGGACCTGGGTCTCCACTAGGTCGATTTGGCATCAAATGCGTACCTGGTGCGGTGTGTAAACAATGCCAGTGGGGAGACAAAGGCGGCCGGGCGTGACGCTGGCCACTCACCCCCTCGTGTGCCGTGCCGGCCTTCATATGAGCTGGTCATTAACAGCACTTGCCCCAACAGTCCGTTTAGGCTATTCGGGGGATCTTTGCTTTTGTGCAATTGTGGTGACTCATTGCCCTTCTTCCGACGACGAACTAGCATCAGGATCGAAGGTAAGTGAATTAAAAAAAAAAAATTTTACTTTGTTATATTTACTATACAGTATTCTTAAGTTTTTTTCGGTAAAGTCACGTAGGTAAAACATTAAAATTAATAAAAGTAAAATAAAATAAAAATCACGACGTTTCGGAGGCAACACAAGCTTCCGTCTTCAGGTGGAACCGTCACAGCCACGACAGCTGTATCAAGTAAATGAGAGATTTCAGGAGCTACCACTCCGTTTCTATAATGGTTGGAGAGGGGGGGAAGGGGCAAGTACAGCACACTCCCTATTCATATGGTAAGGTGAGGCTTAAGAGGGTGAGCCCTTGTTATGGAGAGGCACGGTTTGTGACTCAACCTGGCCTACCTAACAATAGTGTGAAAAGGAGAAACATCTAAACATGGTAAACCTGTGATAGTTGTCTGTCAAATAAGATTGGCCAACTAAGTGTAGTTAAATCCTTTTTGCATGGTTAATCACATCTTTCCAATGATTACTCAGTTTGTAACCATCATCACGGTTGAAATTATGTCTGTGTTTGTATATTTGTATGGCTTCGTGTACAAACCTTTGATGGTAGCCAGGAGGTTTGCAGAGAACCTTGGTCTCGGAAAAGACAATTTCATATGAGCCCACCGAGTTGTAGCAATGATCGGCAACGGCCGAAGAATCAGTTCTGCCGTGTTTCAGATCTGACTTGTGCTTGCGGACACGATCAGAAACATGACGTTTCATTTCTCCAATGTAGCAATCACCACAAATGCAACTCAATTTGTAGACTCCAGGATACTGTAAGTCAGGAACGACATCCTTCACAGATGGAATCAGATCACGGATTTTATGCACTGTACTGAATCGGACTTGGATCTTATGCTTGTTTAGAATTTTGGAGATCTTTTTGGTCACGCCTGCTATGTATGGTAATGTGATAGTTTTGGTCGGAGTTTCACGTGGCTGTTTCTGTGTGGTGGGAGAAACAGCTTGGCGGAGAGTGCGGTCAGAGTATCCGTTCATCCTGAGGGCCCGATGTACATGTCTTAATTCACCGGCCAGGTGGTGTTGGTCAGAAATGCCATGGGCTCTGTGGTATAGCGTTTTGATGAGAGAATTCTTTTGAGATGGGTGGTGGTGGGAATCCGGTTTCAAGTAGGAATCTGTGTGGGTGGCTTTCCTGTAGACAGAATGTCCCAAGGATCCGTCAGGCCTCCTCTCAAACAGAATATCCAAGAATGGTAGTTTACCGTCTTTCTCCACTTCCATGGTGAATCTGATGGATGGGTGTCTAGAATTGATGTGGTCCAAGAAGTGGTTCAATGCTGGGAGGCCATGTGGCCAGATGACGAAAGTGTCATCCACATACCTCTTCCACAGGGAAGGACGTAGGGTGGATGTCTGGATGGCGTCTGATTCAAACTTTTCCATGAACATGTTGGCTATAACTGGTGACAAGGGGGAGCCCATAGGGGTACCCTCATTCTGTTTGTAGAAGGTGCCATTCCAGGTAAAATAGGTGTTGGTGAGGCAATGCCTAACCAGCGCAGGTACATCAGAATTCAATCCATGTTGGACTAAGTCCTCAATTATTGTTAGGGTGTCCGGTACTGGGACTTTGGTAAACAAAGATACTACATCAAAGCTGACGAGGATGTCATCAGGAGATAGTACCATGTCCTTAACCATAGAGACTAATTGGATTGAGTTGAGTACTGCCGAAGAGGTCTTGCCTGTGAAGGGGAGCAGAGTATCTGATAGAAAACGGGCTAGTTTGTACGTAGGAGAGTTTATCGTCAACACGATGGGTCGTAGCGGGGTGCCTTCTTTATGGATTTTGGGAAGACCATAGAGTCTGGGAGGTCTTGCCGCCGATGGTTTTAGAGAGGGACGTTTGCTTGGTTCGATTAGGGAAGTCGAACTCGTGATGATACTGTTGGTTTTTGTCGTTAGGCTTTTAGTGGGATCGTTTTTAATTTTGGAGTAACTCCCATCATTAAGAAGGCCCAGGATTTTGTTGTTGTATGAATCTTTATCCATGATGACCGTGGCATTGCCCTTGTCTGCCGAGAGGATGACTATATCATCTCTCTTTTTTAGGTCCGCGAGTTCAGAGCGTTCGTTTTTGCTGATGTTACTAGTGGGTTTTTTAGCATTCTTAAGAATAGTAGCTATTTCAGCTCTTGTTACATCCGCATGGATGTGTCCTATGCCTCTGAGGGCTACATCAATCTGAGAAATCATATCCTCTACTGGTATATATTTAGGGGTGACGGTGAAATTTAGTCCTTTGGCCAGTACCGTTTTTAAATTGTCAGAAATTGGGATGTTACTCTGATTAATCACGGTCTTGTTAACTTCCAGCTTTGCGATGTGTGGCTCTGGTTTCTTCTTAGATAGGAGGTTGAATTTAGAAATCAGCTTTGCATTTGGCTGACATTGAGTCAGCAGAAGCAGAAGTCATGTTAACGTGGTTCCAATCGGAACCGTGATGATGGTTACAAACTGAGTAATCATTGGAAAGATGTGATTAACCATGCAAAAAGGATTTAACTACACTTATTTGCCAATCTTATTTGAGAGACAACTATCACAGGTTTACCATGTTTAGATGTTTCTCCTCTTCACACTATTGTTAGGTAGGCCAGGTTGAGTCACAAACCGTGCCTCTCCAAAACAAGGGCTCACCCTCTTAAGCCTCACCTTACCATATGAATAGGGAGTGTGCTGTACTTGCCCCTTCCCCCCCTCTCCAACCATTATATAAACGGAGTGGTAGCTCCTGCAATATCTCATTTACTTGATACAGCTGTCGTGGCTGTGACGGTTCCACCTGAAGACGGAAGCTTGTGTTGCCTCCGAAACGTCGTGATTTTTATTTTATTTTACTTTTATTAATTTTAATGTTTAACCTACGTGACTTTACCGAAAAAAACCTAAGAATATGAATCCTTGCAGTCACGAAAGCTTCAAATCTAGAATTACTATACAGTGTTACATGCAAATGTACACTTTTTTGACAATGCTTTCGTTTTTTGCTGAACGAAAACATTTTATAACAATGACCGTACGGGCATATAAATATAGTGCATTACTGTGGTCCAACTTACGAAGGGGTCTAATGAACGAATTGGTTTCGTAACCCGAGGAGTGCCGGTAATGTAACGGAATGTTTTATCTTGAAATTTCAACATTTATTCAGAGCCCCAGGTGACATTAGCATTATGAGGGTTCAATAATATCTTAAGGGAGAGCGTTCCAGATGTTTGCAGAAGTGCCTTACAATTTGCCAACGCTCGCAGCCACTCCTCGATAGTATAGTGGTTAGTATCCCCGCCTGTCACGCGGGAGACCGGGGTTCAATTCCCCGTCGTGGAGAGCTAGTTTTTTAAACATGATTTTTTTCGACTCACGTTGTCACGTGGTTTCCACCAATAATTAAATAAGCAGTGGATCTCAAAACACTTGTCAGTTTAATATCAAGCATATAATCACATGTAATAAATTGAGATTACACGTGATTATATATATACAACAAAGAGCAGTCTGTCTCAACGGGCGACTGCTCACCTGATCACAGCTTAGTGTCCTTAGGGGTTGCTCAGGGCTCTAGTTTGGGCCCTCTGTTGTTCAGTCTGTATTTGCGACCGCTTGTCCACAATTTTTAGTCTTCATGGCTTAAATCTACACTTTTATACTCACGATTCACAGATTTATCTTAAGACTATGACTGACACCAAAGTTGTAGTTTCCGTACTATATCACGTTGTCTTGCTGAGGTCAAGTCGTAGATGCACCTAAACTTTCTTAAATTAAATTGTGGTAAGAGAGAGATTATGTTTTTGAGCTCTCCCCATCAAGTGCGTTCAAGTTTCTGGTTTTAGTGTGGCCATGTACGGGAGTGTGAGGTCAGAAACGTCGGTGTTATCCTAGACCCCAGTTTGACATTTGGAGTTCACGTATGTAATATTACCCACATCTAGTGCTGTTCCTTACTGGTCTCGAGAGGCTGGTGCATACCTTCATACCATCTAGGTTGGATTACTACAATGCCTTGCTTGAATGGGACCTGGGTCTCCACTAGGTCGATTTGGCATCAAATGCGTACCTGGTGCGGTGTGTAAACAATGCCAGTGGGGAGACAAAGGCGGCCGGGCGTGACGCTGGCCACTCACCCCCTCGTGTGCCGTGCCGGCCTTCATATGAGCTGGTCATTAACAGCACTTGCCCCAACAGTCCGTTTAGGCTATTCGGGGGATCTTTGCTTTTGTGCAATTGTGGTGACTCATTGCCCTTCTTCCGACGACGAACTAGCATCAGGATCGAAGGTAAGTGAATAAAAAAAAAATATTTTACTTTGTTTTATTTACTATACAGTATTCTTAAGTTTTTTTCGGTAAAGTCACGTAGGTAAAACATTAAAATTAATAAAAGTAAAATAAAATAAAAATCACGACGTTTCGGAGGCAACACAAGCTTCCGTCTTCAGGTGGAACCGTCACAGCCACGACAGCTGTATCAAGTAAATGAGAGATTTCAGGAGCTACCACTCCGTTTCTATAATGGTTGGAGAGGGGGGGAAGGGGCAAGTACAGCACACTCCCTATTCATATGGTAAGGTGAGGCTTAAGAGGGTGAGCCCTTGTTATGGAGAGGCACGGTTTGTGACTCAACCTGGCCTACCTAACAATAGTGTGAAAAGGAGAAACATCTAAACATGGTAAACCTGTGATAGTTGTCTGTCAAATAAGATTGGCCAACTAAGTGTAGTTAAATCCTTTTTGCATGGTTAATCACATCTTTCCAATGATTACTCAGTTTGTAACCATCATCACGGTTGAAATTATGTCTGTGTTTGTATATTTGTATGGCTTCGTGTACAAACCTGTGATGGTAGCCAGGAGGTTTGCAGAGAACCTTGGTCTCGGAAAAGACAATTTCATATGAGCCCACCGAGTTGTAGCAATGATCGGCAACGGCCGAAGAATCAGTTCTGCCGTGTTTCAGATCTGACTTGTGCTTGCGGACACGATCAGAAACATGACGTTTCATTTCTCCAATGTAGCAATCACCACAAATGCAACTCAATTTGTAGACTCCAGGATACTGTAAGTCAGGAACGACATCCTTCACAGATGGAATCAGATCACGGATTTTATGCACTGTACTGAATCGGACTTGGATCTTAGGTTTGTTTAGAATTTTGGAGATCTTTTTGGTCACGCCTGTTATGTATGGTAATGTGATAGTTTTGGTCGGAGTTTCACGTGGCTGTTTCTGTGTGGTGGGAGAAACAGCTTGGCGGAGAGTGCGGTCAGAGTATCCGTTCATCCTGAGGGCCCGATGTACATGTCTTAATTCACCGGCCAGGTGGTGTTGGTCAGAAATGCCATGGGCTCTGTGGTATAGCGTTTTGATGAGAGAATTTTTTTGAGATGGGTGGTGGTGGGAATCCGGTTTCAAGTAGGAATCTGTGTGGGTGGCTTTCCTGTAGACAGAATGTCCCAAGGATCCGTCAGGCCTCCTCTCAAACAGAATATCCAAGAATGGTAGTTTACCGTCTTTCTCCACTTCCATGGTGAATCTGATGGATGGGTGTCTAGAATTGATGTGGTCCAAGAAGTGGTTCAATGCTGGGAGGCCATGTGGCCAGATGACGAAAGTGTCATCCACATACCTCTTCCACAGGGAAGGACGTAGGGTGGATGTCTGGATGGCGTCTGATTCAAACTTTTCCATGAACATGTTGGCTATAACTGGTGACAAGGGGGAGCCCATAGGGGTACCCTCATTCTGTTTGTAGAAGGTGCCATTCCAGGTAAAATAGGTGTTGGTGAGGCAATGCCTAACCAGCGCAGGTACATCAGAATTCAATCCATGTTGGACTAAGTCCTCAATTATTGTTAGGGTGTCCGGTACTGGGACTTTGGTAAACAAAGATACTACATCAAAGCTGACGAGGATGTCATCAGGAGATAGTACCATGTCCTTAACCATAGAGACTAATTGGATTGAGTTGAGTACTGCCGAAGAGGTCTTGCCTGTGAAGGGGAGCAGAGTATCTGATAGAAAACGGGCTAGTTTGTACGTAGGAGAGTTTATCGTCAACACGATGGGTCGTAGCGGGGTGCCTTCTTTATGGATTTTGGGAAGACCATAGAGTCTGGGAGGTCTTGCCGCCGATGGTTTTAGAGAGGGACGTTTGCTTGGTTCGATTAGGGAAGTCGAACTCGTGATGATACTGTTGGTTTTTGTCGTTAGGCTTTTAGTGGGATCGTTTTTAATTTTGGAGTAACTCCCATCATTAAGAAGGCCCAGGATTTTGTTGTTGTATGAATCTTTATCCATGATGACCGTGGCATTGCCCTTGTCTGCCGAGAGGATGACTATATCATCTCTCTTTTTTAGGTCCGCGAGTTCAGAGCGTTCGTTTTTGCTGATGTTACTAGTGGGTTTGTTTTAGCATTCTTAAGAATAGTATCTATTTCAGCTCTTGCTACATCCGCATGGATGTGTCCTATGCCTCTGAGGGCTACATCAATCTGAGAAATCATATCCTCTACTGGTATATATTTAGGGGTGACGGTGAAATTTAGTCCTTTGGCCAGTACCGTTTTTAAATTGTCAGAAATTGGGATGTTACTCTGATTAATCACGGTCTTGTTAACTTCCAGCTTTGCGATGTGTGGCTCTGGTTTCTTCTTAGATAGGAGGTTGAATTTAGAAATCAGCTTTGCATTTGGCTGACATTGAGTCAGCAGAAGCAGAAGTCATGTTAACGTGGTTCCAATCGGAACCGTGATGATGGTTACAAACTGAGTAATCATTGGAAAGATGTGATTAACCATGCAAAAAGGATTTAACTACACTTATTTGCCAATCTTATTTGAGAGACAACTATCACAGGTTTACCATGTTTAGATGTTTCTCCTCTTCACACTATTGTTAGGTAGGCCAGGTTGAGTCACAAACCGTGCCTCTCCATAACAAGGGCTCACCCTCTTAAGCCTCACCTTACCATATGAATAGGGAGTGTGCTGTACTTGCCCCTTCCCCCCCTCTCCAACCATTATATAAACGGAGTGGTAGCTCCTGCAATATCTCATTTACTTGATACAGCTGTCGTGGCTGTGACGGTTCCACCTGAAGACGGAAGCTTGTGTTGTCTCCGAAACGTCGTGATTTTTATTTTATTTTACTTTTATTAATTTTAATGTTTTACCTACGTGACTTTACCGAAAAAAACCTAAGAATATGAATCCTTGCAGTCACGAAAGCTTCAAATCTAGAATTACTATACAGTGTTACATGCAAATGTACACTTTTTTGACAATGCTTTCCTTTTTTGCTGAACGAAAACATTTTATAACAATGACCGTACGGGCATATAAATATAGTGCATTACTGTGGTCCAACTTACGAAGGGGTCTAAGGAACGAATTGGTTTCGTAACCCGAGGAGTGCCGGTAATGTAACGGAATGTTTTATCTTGAAATTTCAACATTTATTCAGAGCCCCAGGTGACATTAGCATTATGAGGGTTCAATAATATCTTAAGGGAGAGCGTTCCAGATGTCTGCAGAAGTGCCTTACAATTTGCCAACGCTCGCAGCCACTCCTCGATAGTATAGTGGTTAGTATCCCCGCCTGTCACGCGGGAGACCGGGGTTCAATTCCCCGTCGGGGAGAGCTAGTTTGTTTAACATGATTTTTTTTCACTCACGTTGTCACGTGATTTCCACCAATAATTAAATAAGCAGTGGATCTCAAAACACTTGTCAGTTTAATATCAAGCATATAATCACATGTAATAAATTGAGATTACACGTGATTATATATATACAACAAAGAGCAGTCTGTCTCAACGGGCGACTGCTCACCTGATCACGGCTTCGTGTCCTTAGGGGTTGCTCGGGGCTCTAGTTTGGGCCCTCTGTTGTTCAGCCTGTTTTTGCTACCGCTTGGCCACAATTTTTCGTCTCCATGGCTTAAATCTACACTTTTATACTCACGATTCACAGATGTATCTTAAGACTATGACTGACACCAAAGTTGTAGTTTCTGTACTATATCACGTTGTCTTGCTGAGGTCAAGTCGTGGATGCACCTAAACTGTCGTAAATTTAATTGTGGTAAGAGAGAGATCATGTTTTTGAGCTCTCCCCATTAGGTGCGTTCAAGTTTCTGGTTTTAGTGTGGCCATGCACGGGAGTGTGAGGTCAGAAACGTGGGTATTATACTAGACCCCAGTTTGACATTTGAAGCTCACGTACGTAATATTACCCACATCTAGTGCTGTTCCTTACTGGTCCCGAGAGGCTGGTGCATGCCTTTATATCATCTAGGTTGGATTACTACAATGCCTTGCTTGAATGGGACCTGGGCCTCCACTAAGTCGTCTCGGCCTCAAATGAGTACCTGGTGCAGTGTGTAAACAATGCCAGTGGGGAGACAAAGGCGGCCCGGCGTGGCGCTGGCTACTCACCCCCTCGTGTGCCGTGCCGGCCTTGATATGAGCTTGTCACTAACAGCACTTGCCCCAACAGTCCGTTAAGGCTATTCGGGGGATCTTTGCTTTTGTGAAATTGTGGTGACTCATTTCCCATCTTCCGACGACGAACTAGCATCAGGATCGAAGGTAAGTGAAATAAAAAATGTATTTTTTACTCTTTTTTATTTACTATACAGTGTTACATGCTCATGTACACTTTCTTTCCAATTCTTTCCTTTTTTGTTGAACGAAAACATTTTATAACAATGACCGTACGGGCATTTAAATATAGTGCATTACTGTGGTCCTACTTACGAAGGGGTCTAAGGAACGAACTGGTTTCGTAACCCGAGGAGTGCCGGTAATGTATCGGAATGTTTTATCTTGAAATTTCTAAATTGATTCAGAGCCCCAGGTGACATTAGCATTATGAGGGTTCAATAATATCTTAAGGGAGAGCGTTCTAGATATCTGCAGAAGTGCCTTACAATTTGCCAAAGCTCGCAGCCATTTCTCGATAGTATAGTGGTTAGTATCCCCGCCTGTCACGCGGGAGACCGGGGTTCAATTCCCCGTCGGGGAGAGCTGATTTTTTCACTTGATTTTTGTTTTTTTGCACTCACGTTTATAATATTCATCAAGGCTTCATACTCGTTGGTTCTTTCGGTAAAGTTACGTCGGTGAAAATAAAAAAATAAAAATAAAAGATAATAATAAAAATAAAGAATAAAAATAGAAAATAACTAATTAAATCACGACGTTTCGGGCGCAACACAAGCGTCCGCCATCAGGTGGGAAAGCGTGATCTGCTGCTGATGCAAACTATTTTAAAAGGTTTGAAATGGCGGGGGCCCGGCGGGGGCCAAATGGCGCGGTGGAAGGAGGAATGAAGGAGGGAATGGAGGGGGCAAATGCTGCACCCCACCTGCCCGGCGAGGGCGGTGAGGTGGACGTCGAAAAACCGCACATGCGGTTTGCGCATGCGGCCGCCATTTTGGGCGAGCGCGGGAAACCGCGGAGATGCGGTTCGCGCATGCGGCCGCCATTTTGTGCGAGCTCGGGTAACCTCGGAAATGCGGTTCGCGTTTGCGGCCGCCATTTCTGGGCAAGAGCAGGCAGATTTATATTATCACGCCAAATGTAGATACTGGGGCGACCCTGAAGTGCGACTTATTTGCCCCAGCACATGGGTCGACCCTGAAGTACGACTTCTCGACCCGGGATGTCGGAAGACGTCCGTAATGTTAATTGGTGTGTGTAGATGGGTACTAGACATGTCGGTCTTCACCTTCTCACCACCTGAGGGATGGGACGGTGGCAGGGTGGTGTGAGACCGGTGTTGGTTGTACATCCAATGTGTCGGAATCTGTGTATTTTTGTTTTTCTTTTCTCCGGCCGGACAGAATACAATAATCTCCACTACCCTGGGGCCGGGTGGCTGTCGTGTCCGACGAGCTGAGGCACGTGTTCGTGGTGCTGTGCCTCAGGAGGTTTGGGTTTCTTCTTCTTGTCACAGGATTCCAGCACCTGCCACCCTTGGAGTCGCCGCTTGTGCTGACCGGATGTGGACTTGAGGGGGGGAGTGGAGCGCCCGTCCATCACTCCTGCTCTTCCTGTTGCTCAACTCCTGGGGAGGGGCCGTGCCCTTTTTGGGCCTTTTTCAAGTTCCCCCAGGACATCCAGGAAGAGCGTGCTCACCTCCCCTGGGGGCTCGGCCACACGAACGTGTTCGAAGACTGGTCGCTGTACATGACTCTCACACCTTGTTGATTGCCTAAACCGTTGTTCAAACAGTCACATTCATATGTCGGTGCGTGCGTAATTTTCACATGGGTGGGCTGTGCTGAGGGGTAAGCGGGTTGACCAGTTCTTGATGTGTTGTGGTTGGTTCCCCTCGTTCCATACGTTCTTCCCTTCCCCCCTTCTCGGTATGTGTACATATGTTTCTCGCGGTATTTATAATGGGTCGTCGGTTATTTATTGACGTTGCTTGTTCGGAAGCACACCTTTCAATATTTTCACGATTTCGTTACAGCCGGGACGGCTGTGTGTTACACTGGGTGGGGGTGATGTAGTGTAGTAGAACGACACCACTGTATTGGCTCGGTATGGGGGCTGTAGGCAGGTGTCACGATGGCCGTGTCGGGCCGTAACACTCTGCGTGAACCCAACAGGACACGTGACCGGATAAAGGGGGTCCAGGGGCCCCAGGGGAGTCACGTGGTTGAGGGCTCGGGCCTTCCCGAAGGATCGGGAAGGGGGGCGTGGCCTGGGTCGGAGCCGGCCAGGCCGGAGTGGTTACAAGCGGGGTGTGGACGGACAGCTGGGCTGTTCTTGGCTGTTCTGCTGGGTCAACTCTGGGATGAAGCCACCATCTATGATCCTCGGTCTCTGGTCCAGAAATGTAGTATCCTGGTGTCTTAGCTAAGTTAGGAACGGTGGTTACCACCCTATATGTCGTTATCCTGTTAATGTTAAAAGTTACCCATTGTGTTTAGCTAATAAATAGTGTTGCCTCCAGAGTTCGAGTGTGCACCTGAATTTAACCCACTACACATACATTACAAGCACAATACAAACAAACACAGCACAAACAATATAAGCAAAACCACGATAGGAGTGCAAAAGGTAGCTGTGGCAACTGTGCGTTGTCTTCATGGGGGTCCGAGGTGGATCCAGGGGGGTCCGGGGTGGGGTACCGTGTAGGGGGCAAGCTCAGGTGAAGTGGAATCGAGGGCACCGTGTCTACCTCACCCAGGGGCTGAGTGTGGCGAGCCATGCTTCGCGTGGGGGGTGGCAACCCCACCGCGGGCCCCGGGACGCCGCTGCCGGGGGGAGTGGAAGGTGCGGGGTTGAGCAGCCCCTCGACAGTGTGGGGCTGCCGCCGTTCCTCTGCTGGCCCGGATACTGCACACGTCCACCGGGTGGCAGGTCGTAGCCACGTAATTGAATAACCCCGCGCTCACCGCAACATGTCCCCCACGTTAAACGTTGCCAGCACCGGTTAGAAAATTTATTTACAAAAAAAAGAAACGAAAACTCCAGAGACCGATTTGCACTGCGAATTTTTTATTCCTCGCGGTGACGTCGCCGCCACTCAGTGGCGAATGGCGGTTGTTGTTGTAGACTGTTGTATTAATGATATTAACAACAACAATTATTTGTTCATATTTATTTTATTTAGCGTGTGTGCGGTTCCCAGCAAACATGGAACTTTGGGCCCAACATTGGTCCAACTGTTCCAACCGTATGCCAACGTTGACCCAACATTGGTGCAACATTGGCCTAACGTTTGGTCCAACCGTTCAAATGTTGGCTCAACGATGGCCCGCGTAGGTTTGGAGTGCTCAGAATTCGCTTCGCTGGTCGGATCATTCGCTTTCCCTGGTGGGGAGTGCGGAGTGACCGTTGAATCCATTGCCACTCAAAACCATCAAACAACCGTGAGACATCATCTGCACTTCGAGTTTCCTGGCTGGCTGGCGTCCTCTGCACACAACGATAATTGTCGCTGCGAGGTGTTGCCATGGGATTTTTCCGTGTTAAATTAGTTTTTAGTTGAAACGACGGAACTCTTTTTATTTTATTAAAACTATTTTTTATTTAACCAGGTAAAGCCCACTGAGCTATGTAGCTTTTTTCAGAAGCAACCTGGTCACATGATAGCTCAATGGAGTGGCTTGTCACCATGTGGAATCGTATAACAGACAAATATGTGATGCCACCACAGCAAAGCCGCTCTGCCGATGCCTCACCTGTGATCCCACCACCCCTAAGCAGCCTGGCTGACACTGCTCTTCCCTCACCGCCCCCCACATGAACACACGCACACACCCCCACATAGAGCCTCGCGGGGAAGTCGCCTGGCCCACAGGTTTTCACCCAGGAGCCCTCCTCGTGGGGGGACATTCTCCACGGTTTTTTTTTAGGCCAGAGAATTGACCGAGGCTTCCCCCAGGTTAAATTGCACTGCGGCGCCGTGAACTAACGTGGAATTACACAGTCACGACGAGGCTACTCCGCCCCCGCGGTCAAGACACGCACAACACACACAGGTTAGCAGGCAGGTAGGGGGCAGAGCCACGAACGGTGGGAAACCAGGGTAGACACCCTGATTGGTCGGGAGCTTAGCGGCAAACCTGGATGCGGACGTCGCTGAGAGCAACGATCCGAACAATGCGATAGGACAGAAGAACAATCTGATTGGCCGGGAAGGCCATCGGATCAGCGCCAAATTATCTTTGATGTAAAGAACAATAAAAGGCGAGGGAAGGTAGAGATAGAGTTAGTTCGTGTCCAGCACAAGTCAGGAATCGGCCGACTCTCCAGCCACTCGAACGTCCGACTGGCCCGCAGGAGCTCCGTATGAATCGAACTGTGAGTACGAGAAAGATAGTGAGTAGCATAGGAATCCCTCGAGAGAGTAATTCGAAGTCGGGCGAATTGGGTTCAGACTGTCGAGAGACAGAGCGGTTTCCTCGCCGATTTCAGCTCCGAGTCACGTAGAGGGTAATCCAAGTCACACGGGGAATAAACCATTAGTAATCAAAAAACAGTTTTGTGTGGTTTCTGTGAGGGTGGGGAGAGCGTGTGGTGGCATGTGTAAGTCCGTCAGGACGGGGAGATTGGCGCGTGCCTAACTATACCGGGGCGACCATTGTGCAAGGGTCTGACGTGCGCATTTGCCGAGTTTGCGCGCGAATCCTGTCGCCAGCATTTATCATTGCGTGGAAGAGCCGGGGGACGATTAACCCATTTATTAAATACCCCAGGGTACAGTAATACTCATGCTAAAACCAACCTCGAAGACCCGCCCCACAGCCTTTTAAATCAACATTACCCACCCTCGGCAGCAACGCGTGTGCGAGTGACGTCGCCGCCCTTCGACCCCTGACCCCCCGTTCCGCGCGTGCGATTGTTGCGTCGTTCTGAAACCCATCCCGAATACCCGCCCCACAGACCTTTAAACCATCTCCATTACCCACCCTCGGCAGCAACGCGTGTACGAGCGACGTCACTGCCCTTTGACCCCTGACCCCCCATCCCGCGCGTGTGATTGGTGCGCGCGGTTGTGAGAGCGGAGACGTCGTGTTTGAGTGGCTTTGCGGATAGGAGTGGGGGCCGTGGCGTGCCGAGAGTCTCCTACTAACGTTGGAAGGAGTGTGAGTGAGGAGCGTGGAATTAATTCCAGGCAGCCGAGCGCCAGCCCCGAATCATGCCCCACAAACAGGACTCGCGGACTCGAGGGGCCGCGGCGCGAGGAGAGGAGCCGGAGAGCGGCAGCCCGCCCCCCGCGAACGAGGAGTTAAGCAGCAGCGGCTATCACACGAGTGAGGAGTCCGGAGGCAGCAGCCCCCCCGAGGTCAGCCCCCCGCCGGGGGAGGACCCGGGGGCCAGCAGCCTCAACAAATACTCTAAATGTGGTGTGGAAAACCGAATGACCCGGATAAAAATCCACGCGACCACGGGGAGAGAGAGATAGAGACATGCAAACTCAAAATATACAGCAGCAGGTGTCAGGGTCGGAATCGTGATCGAACCCAGCCCCCTCTGTATATCAGGCGAGGTAGTTAATAGCGGCACTGAAAAGGTGAGAGTAACAAATACAGAAGACTGACCCCGGCTCATTTAACATTGCTCTATCTTTCATATTCTTTATTTGCTAAACTATGTATTTGTTTTAAACCTCACGATACAGATTATGTTGCCATTATATAATTATATACATTAAAATCAGATGTACTCTTCGCGCTCCGAGTAGAGGAAGGATCGTGATGACCATGACAACTGTCTCTGGGTTTTCCATTGCAGAGGAAAGAGGCAGGAGCCTCTCTCCTCGGTGCTTATGAAATTCGGCTCCGAATTCAGCCACAGGGAGGCGGATGGAGCCGTTGTCTCGCGTTACAACTCTCCCTCGCTGTGTGCGGTAGATACGCAGAGCGAAACCTGCCCAGCACGCAGGGCACGGCCACCCCACCCACAATGCACACACGAGACAGCTGCCTGCCGAGCAGCGCACACAACACACACGATGCTGTGTATTCTCTATATGTGCGTGTTTATCTCAGTGTGTCTCTGGTGTACGTATCAAATGAGTACCTGGTGCGGTGTGTAGACATTGCCACTGGTAAGACAAAGGTGGTCAGCGTCGTGCTCGCCACCCACCCCCTCGTGTGCCGTACCGACCTTCATAGGTGCTACTCGCTAACAGCACTTGCCAAAATAGTCACTTAAGGCTATACAGGGGGTCTTTGTATCCCCGTGTGTGTAGAGCGGATGTGCAATGTTTATCGCTACGCTGCGCTACAAACCCGGCGACCCGAGTTCGATTCTCGCTCACGGCCACCAACACCAGTGACGATTATATTGAACCGGTCCTCGACCTCCCCTAGATCGACTCAGCCTCAAATGAGTACCTGGTGCGATGTTTCTAAACGCGTGTATAGATATCGCAGGGCGCCGCGGTGGCGATATGTTAAGTACCTCACCTGGTCGTGGGTTCGATCCTCAACCCAGACTCCTGTATATTTGGATTTTGCATATTATCCCCGGGTCCTCCGGCTTTGCCTCCACATTTAGAAACATCCCTTCAGAGTATTTGGCTCCTGCTATACACACACAGTACACTGTCCCACATCTGACCGCATAACCGCATGTCAAGAAAAGTCAAACCGCATAACAACGCGAATTTTATGTACAAATAGGTTAGACGCATATACAGGGTGCTTAAAAAAAATGTGAACACTTCCGAGAATTTGCTACAATGCCACAAGTAATGTGCTGCCTCTGGGTTCTGGAGACCACCTCGAGAAGATTCCAGGCATATGTTGACAATGATGGCGAACAAGTTGAGACTCTTTGACTTTTTGCAGCCATTAACATACATTTGTTATCATGTTACAGTGGATATTATCCGTTCTTTTGCATTTAAAAACGATCGTCCCATATGTAGAGACACACAAAGTGGTCTCTACGCTGTTGCGCCAGCCACGCTGAGCGCCGGGAGCGTCCATTGGAGGACTGACGGACCCGGGAGCGGGGAACTCCGGTCGGGATACAGGAGGGGGCGTGGCCGAGGGCGGCGCGAGGCGGCGGCGAGGGGATAAAAGGGGGAGCGCCGAGGGGACTCGGGGCTCGTTTTGGGGATCAACTGAAGAGGAGTCTGCTCTTTGCACTTCGCTGCCGCTCGTCGTCGTCGTGTAGATTTGGCTGGGAATCGTGGATCTGTAGCAAGTGTGCTACCGACCCGTTTGATAGTTAACTCACACATACATAGTGAACAGTCGAGAACAGTATTGCTGCACTTAACTCACTGATTGCTTAGTTCTGTTGTTTTATTAAACGTATTGCCTCCACAAATAGTGTGTGTGCGCCTCAGTACGTATATACACTACATATATGTGTTAACATTTGCTTGAAGTACCCTGTATATAGGGCGACATGTCACACAACGGACCCGTGTAGAGCGAGGGACACCTGTGTAGTGACATATAATTGGTCACTATGGCACCATGTGTCGTAGCCCTCTCTGCCAGCAGAGTACACGATGTCATGGAAGAGGTCTCTAGGGGAGCATGGTTCTGGGGGCTGGCAGAGTCGGGGGCATTTGAGGACATAGTAGCCCGATTGGCTGGCAAGGGCAGGTGATAGGACAGGATAAGGATGTGGGCCAAAGGTGACAGAAGGGACATGTGGTGTAGGGCCCAGAATCTTCTGGGATGTCCCAGAAGGGGGCATGGCCTAGGGCGGAGCCAGGTCACTGGGGGGCATAAAAGGGAGGTCCCGGGGTCCCATCGGGGCTGTCTGCTGGAACGGAATCCGCCGTGCTGCGTCTTCTCCTCGGTCTCCGGTCTTTGTACTCGGCATCGTGGGTCAGGCAGTGTGCCGACCGACCTAACCCGTTTATATAGTTACCCCGTTGTGGTCGTAGAAACACATTCCTGCGGAGGGAGCTGGTAGGAACGTTGGGTTGCTCGGTCAATGGCCAGGGTCAACGGCGGCGTGGTGTATTCCACAAATATGCCCGACTGTGAGGGCGGGCACAAGCCGGCGTGAGTAGGTTAAACGTTGAGTTTTATAAGGGCACCACGGGGTGACCAGCCCCTACCCACCCAGCCTCACCCCTCCCACCCCCCACCCAGCCCCACCCTCCCCACCCTCCCCACCCAGCCCCTCCCCACCCTCCCGACCCAGCCCCTCCCCACCCTCCCCTCCCCACCCAGCCCCTTCCCACCCTCCCCACCCAGCCCCTCCCTCTCCACCCAGCCCCTCCTTGCACGACGGACGGACACAATAATCCCCTGTGGGTTGGTGGAACCAGTGGGTTCCTACCAGTATAAACGTGTTACCTACTGAATTTGTGTGTCTCTCAAGTGAACCCATTACACCTGTACTCGTGGTGTCAGTCGAGGCGCATCGCCTACCGTCACACCTTCATACACAGGTCGAACTGTCACCTCTCTTAACATCATCGAAGCATGTTTTGTTTGGATGTTCACCGCAAGTATGCGTGGTTAAGGCAGCCATGTTTTGCGGAATACTTTTAATCTGTTGAAAACGTGGAGTGACAGGGGTGCGTCGTGACGGTCTGCTGAGTGATATTGTTCACTTCGTGAATCAAGCCTCGAATTTTTCCACATCCATTGCGAAATTGTCTCGGAGGCTTGCGCGGCCTTGGAGTCAGTCAGCTGTGGTGGTGACCGGGGGAGTGCCGAGGAGCGGTCGAGGCGGGGCATTCCTGAGTGGGGCGACCGTTGCGGGTGGAGCCTGCGGCGTGGGCGTCTGGGCTGCTCGCCTCTCTCAAAATTGTGTCACTGGGACAAAAGTTTGTTTTAAAGTGATGCATATTTTGTGTGTGTGTGCGTGCGTGTGTATGTGTACCGTGTTCACCATCGTGTGCCGTGCTCGCCTTCATAGGTGCTTGCTAACAGCACTTGCCCGCAACGACAACCTGTTAAGGCGTCACGGTGGAGGGATGTTTAGTTTAAGGCTATACGGACGACCTTTGTCTGTGTCCAATTGCAGGGAGTGGTCGTGCAGCAATTAGGTGGTCGTGTGTGGTGCTGGCCACACCTGCTAGTGCACCGTGTCGGCCTTCATAGGTGCTATTCGCTAACAGCACTTGCCCCAACAGTCTGTTGGGGCAAGTGCTGTTAATAGCAGGAGACTCGAACTATTCCAAGGGCGGCGACGCTGTCACGAGGTGAGCACGTGCCCAAGCGTGACTCTCACCTCCACACCACCCCTAAACTAAGCTTTTTATTTTTATTTTACCGGGTAAACAAGCCCCACTGAGCTGTGTAGTTCCTTTTCAGAAGCAATCTCCCACAAATGATAGCTCAACGAAATGGCTTGTCATCGTGTGGACATTTATAGCAGCCAAATACTCTAAACGCGTCATGTTGATTCTAAATGTGGAGGGGAAAACCCGGAGAAAGATCCACGCGACCATGGGGAGATAGACACGCAAACTCCATGGGTTCTCTGGTAATGGGTCGCTAGGTAAGTCTATTGGGTCTCTATAGTAATGGGTCACTATGTGAGTCTATGGAGTGTAATTGTCGGTGATACGTGACCGGGCTGAGACAGTCCACTCGCTCAACTTGAAAAACAGGTTAAGTTTCATCATCACCGTGAACTGTGTTCGATCCACTGCTGGACGATGACCTCACCACCTCGTCACAATCTCTCACGATAGGTTTGCAACGCGACGGATCCATCGAGCAGCATCCCATGGAGCTGATCGTCGACTCGCCCCACGTCGCCTCCGTGAAAACTCTCACGGCCTTAGAGAAGTTCAACGTACGTTGAACGACTCCCTCCTCCGCCACAACCAGGAGGCGGCTCCGCACCATCCGCTGGCCGACTCTCCATCACTCGCTCGCACCTCCGACAAGCACGGTTGGCTGCATACGGCGCTAAAGAAGTTCAACATATAAATCCAGTCGCTTGCACGGAACAAACTAAACAGCGTCACCTTCCACCACCAGGACATCTCTCTCGGCTGGCACGGGCAACCCCCGGATATTCATTCCCCCCTCCCCACCTCATCCAGGGCCGCCCCGAGGGTGCGCGACGAATCGGGGCGAACGCCCCTGGCCGGATCCCACGCTTTTGGGGGGCGGCATGGGCCGCACCCCAAGAGAAGTCACGGTGTCAGACGTAATACTTTGACGTCACGATGTGACACTTTAACGTCACGGTGTCAGAGGTGACACTTCGCGTTGTGTTTAAAGGCGTCGGCTGTAATTTGTCCGGCACCGCCCGCTGAGGACGGCCCAGCCCCCACCCTTCGCTCTCCTTCCTCCCACTCGTCCACACCCCAAGCGACCCTAACCCACTGCCCTGGACCTGTCACTGGCCAGCGCCCTCCAGCACTGCGCTGACGAATTCGCAACAAGGCCTCACTTGTGTTTCCAACGCTACATTCCAGTCCGGTCTGTCCAGCCCGCATTTAATTTTGGGCCGAGTGACCCCCTCGGCTTAAGGAACCCGGCTCTGACCCCCGATGACCCTGCATGCTACAGGCCCATTGCCAACTTATCAACCATCTCCACGCTCTTGGAGCACTTCGCCGGAATCAGAGATCAACATCAACTTTTGGCCCCTCCGGTCTGTCCACCGCCCAGCCCACTCTACCGAGACGCCACTCCTTACGGTCACCAAGTGCTCAACTCCAGTTGGTCCACTGCAGACGTCCCTTAGGGATCCATGCTTGGTACTTTACTTGTGGCGCCACGATGGTGAGATGTTGACTACCTCGTCTAGTATACAGAAAGTCGTGGGTTCGATCCCGAACCTGAAGCCTGCTGTATATTTGGAGTTTGCGGTGTCTCTCTCCCTGTGGACGCGTGGATTTTTCTCCTGGCCCTCCGGGTTTTCCCTCCACATTTAGAATCAATATCACACGTTTAGAGTATTTGGCCATTTCGTTGAGATATCATTTGTGGCCTGGTCGCTTCTGAAAACGAGCTATATAGCTCAGTGGGCCTTACCTGGAATAGTTAAATTGTTTAGATTCATTTTAGCTTACAGGAGAAATGGTCGCCTTAAGTCGTCGCTCTGGAGAGCGGCAGATCATTCATCGATGGGTTGATGATGTCGATGATGATGATGATGACGGCATCGTTCGTGATTTGTCACTGAACTGAGTGGGCCGCCTGAATGGTGTTGCTGCTGCTGTCACCTTCCAACTTTTGAAACCTTGCGCTAAACCCTCAACAGTGCGTCCTCAGCCCTGACGTTAACATAAAATCAGAAAAAAACATGAATAAAAATTAACATGTATTTATACTAAAGTAATAAAAAATAATTACGACAAAAGATTTAGAAGTGTGTAGTTTTTCGACATTTACGATTATACTGGAAATCACTTTCACGAATCAGCCCCCAAATGTAGTCTCCCATCATGTTTTCGTTATACTGTCCTTGGTAACGGCGTTCAAAGTCCAGTATATCCTGGTGGAAGCGCTCGCCTTGCTCTTTCGAGTACGCTCCCACGTTCTCCTTGAATTTATCAGATGAGCATCAAGGATATGGACTTTGAGAAACATCATACAGCCCATTGTACTGTAGTTCTTCACCAGAGTCTCAACCAGGTCCACATAGTTTTCGACCTTGTGATTGCCCAGGAAGCCACAAACCACTGCAACAAAGCTGTTCCAAGCCACTTTCTCCTTACTAGTGAGCTTCTTGGGGAATTCATTGCACTCCAGGATCTTCTTTATCTGTGGTCCGACGAAGACACCAGCCTTGACCTTTGCCTTAGACAGCTTAGTGAAGAAGTATTGAAGGTATTTGAAGGCTGCCGACTCCTTATCTACAGCCCTGACAAATTGTTTCATAAGGCCCAATTTGATCTGCAGTGGTGGCATCAGCACCTTCCGGGGGTCCACCAGTGGCTCCAATTTGACATTGTTCCTCCCCACAGAGAACTCGATCCGCTGTGGCCAGTCCCGCCTGTGGTAGTGCGCCTTGGTGCCCCTGTTGTCCCTAAGGCAAAGATAGCAGGGAAACGTGGTAAAACCGCCTTGGAGACCCATCAGGAATGCCACCATTTTAAAGTCTCCGATGACCTCCCAGCCGTACTCATCATACTTCAAGGCGTCCAGCAAAGTCTTGATACTGTTGTAATTCTCTTTGAGGTGCACCGAGTGAGCCAGGGGAAGAGACGGGTATTTGTTACCATTATGGAGCAGCATGGATTTGAGGCTCCTGGATAAGCTGTCAATAAAGAGGCGCCACTCATTCTGGTTACAGGCGATTCCGATTGCCTTGAACAGACTGGTCACATTGTGGCAGAAGCAGAGCCCATCTTGACGGGTGAAGAAGCTGCAAAAAGGTTGGTGACGCATCCTCTGATCTGCGACTTGCACACTTTTATCCAACAAGTTCCACTGCTTGAGCCTCAACGTAAAAAGCTCGGCATTGGACTTGGTGAGACCAAGGTCTGTGATCAAGTCGTTGAGGTATTTTTGGCTGGGGTAGTATGGGTTTCTCTCAACTCCACCTCTGAAATTGTCATCTGGATCTACAACGTCTTCCTCGCTCTCTAACTTGCTGCTCTGTTCTAAAGACGGCTGCTCTCTCTCCGGAGGAGTGGGTACAGGGAGCTCATGGCAGTGTGGCACCAGGCGATGGATGAAGGAAGGTCTGGATACATGATAGCAGGTGCATTCTTGCCAGTCCGACGTTTGGAAGAGTCCACCATGCAGAAGTAGCAGTTGTTTGAGTGGTCAGTGGGTTCCCGCCAAATTCTTGGCATAGTGAACTTCATGGCTCTCTTTTCCCCTCTGTACCATCCTACAAAAATATATTTATTTCACCCATGACTAATGAGTAAGAGATTCTCGCAACATTTTTCATATATGATATATTTTTTCAATAACATTTAAAATTGTAAAACATTTAGAAATTAAAAACTTACATTTTTAACAAATTTTATAACTTAAACTTCCGAGCAACAATTGTTCATCTTACCTTGCAGAGGTTTTTTTGCATTGCTCGCTGGTGAAATGAGGTGCCCAGGCTTTGACTTGATTCCCGACAGGCATGCCGAAATATGCCTTGTAGTGTGGCACATTAGGAATGGACCACTCTTTTAATTATTTCTTTGTGCAGCAAGGGAGTAAAGTGTGGTTCTGTGAAAGTCCTGATGTGGTGTGCAGTACATCGATGCATGTGTGTACACCAGCATGCGATAACGGAGTTGGGCCTGTAGGTGGCTGGCCGGGTTATTGAATAACCGCACTTGTACACCAGCCACATGGTTAATGGCGACTCGGTTCAATAATTGCTGTGTGACGCACGTGCTGTTGCATCTTACAGGTAAAGGACCCAACGGTTGTTTTTGATCGTTATAGAAATGTTCTAGACTTGTTCCAGACTTGTTCTAGACTTGTTCTAGACTTGTTCTAGACTTCAAGCTTGGCTTTGAATTGTTAGTTTGTGATATATTCAATTGGAGGGGGTTTAGCACTGTGCATTGTAAAGGGTGACGCACTGTAATTACATACTGTAATTGTAATTATCTAACCCTAATACTGTTTAGTCTATAACCATGCCCATGCACCCAGAGTATGACTACTTGCAATGCTATTGAGAATAGAACACATGCATAGTCGTACGTGGTACAATGGTGACACGTATAGTTCGTATATTGTACACATACAGTACAGGTAATGGGTGTAAGATACAGATATAAGTCGATGGTATAGATATACATACAGCTTAGGATTAAAGTAATATACGAATAGTAAAGTGCAAAGGTTATTGTCAAAGACAAATATGGCTTATCAGTAATAAAATTGGGTTTAAGAAAACTGTTATTGAATAATCGCATTTGTACACCAGTCAAATGGTTAATGGCGACTTGGTTCAATAATCGCTGTGTGTGACACATGTGCTGTTGCATCTTACAGATTAACCACAATAAATGTGTTTGCCCTCGATTTGGAGCACCTGCCTACGTCCTTCATTTCGAGTGTGCAACAGTAGGCCTCGCACATCTTAGCAGATGCTTCCACAGAGTACTTCTTCGCTCATGTCGTGATAAATTGGCTGCAGACATAGCAAAATGCGTCTGCCGGATGCTTCCAGCCCTCTTGATGCCATCTCATAAAAATGCAGATATGTATCCACTTAGGCAGCTGGAACTCAACTGAACTGGTGGGCTTAAGGTCCCTGTATTTATACTATTTGTATTACTGGAAAGTTCTAGAATGTTCTAGAAATTACTCCAATCTTGACTTAAAGCTTTCGTGACTGCAGGAATTCATATTCTTTGGGTCTTTCGGTAAAGTCACGTAGATAGGTTCAAATTAATAACAATCAAATACAAATTTAATATTAATTTGAACCTATCTACGTGACTTTACCGAAAGACCCAAAGAATAAGTTACTACAAGTTTACTCGGCACTGAATCTATCTGGGATATTCTGGAAAATAGGTAAATTTCAAAATATCACTGTCCTGGTCACAAAAGAAAAGTTTGTGGGGAATAATAGCCATGTTCTGTACTATTGAGGCATAAGCAATTTGGAAATAACACTTACTACCAAGGAACAAAAAATAATTGTTACGCAGTGTTGTTATTATTATTATTACTTGATTTACCACCACCATCACCATCATCACTATCATCATCATAATTGCACCATCATCACCACCATCATCTCAAGATGTCCCAAGACTCGCTGCTGCTCTCTCTGCTCAGAGCTCCCAGCTCCTCGAGCCACTTCCTCCTCGCCACTGGGGACTCGCTCTGGGGGCTCGCTCTGCTCTCCCCCGCGAGGGAGCCTCTTGCTCGGAGCCACGTGGGGATCACTGGGAGCCGGCTCGGGTAGAAAGAGAGAGAGTGGCTCTTTCTTTACAGGATTATTTGCATTTCTCTCAACATGCACACAGACAAGATGACTTCACAAGCTGATTTAAAACATCTTTTAGTATAAAAACGCGGTTTTACTCCGAACATTAAAACCGAATTAATTATGATTCCTTCTCCCATCTATCTCTTCAAATAAAACCAACTCTGAGTGCAGTAGTGTTTTTCTACACATCCCATCAGTCGCACGTACTTACTTCTGATAGTGCATCTGATCAGCAACATTGGTTAAATACTTAGCAAATTTAGTTTTGACATTCAGTCACTCATCGGCAGGGTCAGGCTGCTTGAACCAACGCTGGTGAACTTACAGATGTTGATCGGCACGGTTCCTCTCTGTTAGATACGAGTCTTTGCTCGACGCACATCTCGACTGTACACAACACGAATTGACAGTGCCGAATAATAACTAAACATAAAGGGTGGCCCCAAAAGTCAGGACACATGCAGGGTTATTTCATACATTTTAACTGGCATTACATTTTTTCTGTAATTCAATATTTTATCTATCACATTTATTAATATAAAATTTTCTTCTTCCAAATCCATCGCATTACAAAACTCGAACAAGAACCCTGAATGAATGGAGACGACAAAGCATCATTTATGATGAATGTTTAAAGTTGCCACCGTGTCATCTTAACAACAACACCAACAAAACAAACTCCAACATTAATAATTAATGCGTCACGCATTCATGTAAATGTAAGTCAGTCTGTTTGATCATTTGTTAAAATAAACGAAATAACCCGATATACAGTATGTGTGAAAGTTCGCTATGCGTCCTGACTTTGGGGCCACGCCGTATAACGATCGCGACTTTGTAACCGACCGTCCCACCCCGTGGACCTTGGTCCCGTTCGCTGTCTGCCTGTGCCAACCAACGTTGGTGACCGAGCATCGCGGGGATAGACAGCGGAGATAGACAGGTCGAGTGTCACGTGGGATAGACAGGTCGAGTGTCACGTGGGGTAGACAGGTCGAGTGTCACGTGGGATAGACAGGTCGAGTGTCACGTGGGATGGACAGGTCGAGTGTCACGTGGGATGGACAGGTCGAGTGTCACGTGGGATGGACAGGTCGAGTGTCACGTGGGATAGACAGGTCGAGTGTCACGTGGGGTAGACAGGTCGAGTGTCACGTGGGGTAGACAGGTCGAGTGTCACGTGGGATAGACAGGTCGAGTGTCACGTGGGGATGGACAGGTCGAGTGTCACGTGGGATGGACAGGTCGAGTGTCACGTGGGATGGACAGGTCGAGTGTCACGTGGGGATGGACAGGTCGAGTGTCACGTGGGGTAGACAGGTCGAGTGTCACGTGGGGTAGACAGGTCGAGTGTCACGTGGGATAGACAGGTCGAGTGTCACGTGGGGTAGACAGGTCGAGTGTCACGTGGGATAGACAGGTCGAGTGTCACGTGGGGTAGACAGGTCGAGTGTCACGTGGGATGGACAGGTCGAGTGTCACGTGGGGATGGACAGGTCGAGTGTCACGTGGGATGGACAGGTCGAGTGTCACGTGGGATGGACAGGTCGAGTGTCACGTGGGGGTAGACAGGTCGAGTGTCACGTGGGATGGACAGGTCGAGTGTCACGTGGGATAGACAGGTCGAGTGTCACGTGGGATAGACAGGTCGAGTGTCACGTGGGGTAGACAGGTCGAGTGTCACGTGGGGATGGACAGGTCGAGTGTCACGTGGGGTAGACAGGTCGAGTGTCACGTGGGATAGACAGGTCGAGTGTCACGTGGGGATGGACAGGTCGAGTGTCACGTGGGATGGACAGGTCGAGTGTCACGTGGGATGGACAGGTCGAGTGTCACGTGGGATGGACAGGTCGAGTGTCACGTGGGGATGGACAGGTCGAGTGTCACGTGGGATAGACAGGTCGAGTGTCACGTGGGATAGACAGGTCGAGTGTCACGTGGGATGGACAGGTCGAGTGTCACGTGGGGATGGACAGGTCGAGTGTCACGTGGGATGACAGGTCGAGTGTCACGTGGAGACAGGTCGAGTGTCACGTGGATGACAGGTCGAGTGTCACGTGGGGTAGACAGGTCGAGTGTCACGTGGGATGGACAGGTCGAGTGTCACGTGGGGTAGACAGGTCGAGGTCACGTGGGATGGACAGGTCGAGTGTCACGTGGGTAGACAGTCGAGTGTCACGTGGTGACAGGTCGAGTGTCACGTGGGATGGACAGGTCGAGTGTCACGTGGTGGACAGGTCGAGTGTCACGTGGGATGGACAGGTCGAGTGTCACGTGGGATGGACAGGTCGAGTGTCACGTGGGATGACAGGTCGAGTGTCACGTGGGATGGACAGGTCGAGTGTCACGTGGGACAGGTCGAGTGTCACGTGGGATAGACAGGTCGAGTGTCACGTGGGGATGACAGGTCGAGTGTCACGTGGGATGACAGTCGAGTGTCACGTGGGGTACAGGTCGAGTGTCACGTGGGATGGACAGGTCGAGTGTCACGTGGGATGGACAGGTCGAGTGTCACGTGGGATGACAGGTCGAGTGTCACGTGGGATAGACAGGTCGAGTGTCACGTGGATGGACAGGTCGAGTGTCACGTGGGGATGACAGGTCGAGTGTCACGTGGATGACAGGTCGAGTGTCACGTGGGGTAGACAGGTCGAGTGTCACGTGGGGATGGACAGGTCGAGTGTCACGTGGGGATGGACAGGTCGAGTGTCACGTGGGATGGACAGGTCGAGTGTCACGTGGGATGGACAGGTCGAGTGTCACGTGGGATGGACAGGTCGAGTGTCACGTGGGGTAGACAGGTCGAGTGTCACGTGGGATGGACAGGTCGAGTGTCACGTGGGATAGACAGGTCGAGTGTCACGTGGTATAGACAGGTCGAGTGTCACGTGGGGATGGACAGGTCGAGTGTCACGTGGGGATGGACAGGTCGAGTGTCACGTGGGATGGACAGGTCGAGTGTCACGTGGGGATGGACAGGTCGAGTGTCACGTGGGATAGACAGGTCGAGTGTCACGTGGGATAGACAGGTCGAGTGTCACGTGGGGTAGACAGGTCGAGTGTCACGTGGGATAGACAGGTCGAGTGTCACGTGGGATAGACAGGTCGAGTGTCACGTGGGGATGGACAGGTCGAGTGTCACGTGGGATGGACAGGTCGAGTGTCACGTGGGAATGGACAGGTCGAGTGTCACGTGGGGATGGACAGGTCGAGTGTCACGTGGGGATAGACAGGTCGAGTGTCACGTGGGATAGACAGGTCGAGTGTCACGTGGGGTAGACAGGTCGAGTGTCACGTGGGGATGGACAGGTCCGAGTGTCACGTGGGGATAGGACAGGTCGAGTGTCACGTGGGATAGGACAGGTCGAGTGTCACGTGGGATGGGACAGGTCGAGTGTCACGTGGGGGATAGGACAGGTCGATGTCACGTGGGGATGGACAGGTCGAGTGTCACGTGGGATAGACAGGTCGAGTGTCACGTGGGATAGACAGGTCGAGTGTCACGTGGGGTAGACAGGTCGAGTGTCACGTGGGATGACAGGTCGAGTGTCACGTGGGGTAGACAGGTCGAGTGTCACGTGGGATAGACAGGGTCGAGTGTCACGTGGGATGGACAGGTCGAGTGTCACGTGGGATGGACAGGTCGAGTGTCACGTGGGATGGACAGGTCGAGTGTCACGTGGGATAGACAGGTCGAATGTCACGTGGGGTAGACAGGTCGAGTGTCACGTGGGTAGACAGGTCGAGTGTCACGTGGGATGACAGTCGAGTGTCACGTGGGGAGACAGGTCGAGTGTCACGTGGGATGGACAGGTCGAGTGTCACGTGGGATGGACAGGTCGAGTGTCACGTGGGTAGACAGGTCGAGTGTCACGTGGGGTAGACAGGTCGAGTGTCACGTGGGATAGACAGGTCGAGTGTCACGTGGGTAGACAGGTCGAGTGTCACGTGGGATAGACAGGTCGAGTGTCACGTGGGGATGGACAGGTCGAGTGTCACGTGGGATGGACAGGTCGAGTGTCACGTGGGATGGACAGGTCGAGTGTCACGTGGGGTAGACAGGTCGAGTGTCACGTGGGGTAGACAGGTCGAGTGTCACGTGGGATAGACAGGTCGAGTGTCACGTGGGGTAAGACAGGTCGAGTGTCACGTGGGATGGACAGGTCGAGTGTCACGTGGGGATGGACAGGTCGAGTGTCACGTGGGATGGACAGGTCGAGTGTCACGTGGGATGGACAGGTCGAGTGTCACGTGGGGGGTGGACAGGTCGAGTGTCACGTGGGGATGGACAGGTCGAGTGTCACGTGGGATAGACAGGTCGAGTGTCACGTGGGATAGACAGGTCGAGTGTCACGTGGGGTAGACAGGTCGAGTGTCACGTGGGGATGGACAGGTCGAGTGTCCACGTGGGTAGACAGGTCGAGTGTCACGTGGGATAGGACAGGTCGAGTGTCACGTGGGGATGGACAGGTCGAGTGTCACGTGGGGATGGACAGGTCGAGTGTCACGTGGGATGGACAGGTCGAGTGTCACGTGGGATAGACAGGTCGAGTGTCACGTGGGGATAGACAGGTCGAGTGTCACGTGGGATAGGACAGTCGAGTGTCACGTGGGATAGGACAGGTCGAGTGTCACGTGGGGATGGACAGTCGAGTGCACGTGGGATGGACAGGTCGAGTGTCACGTGGGATAGACAGGTCGAGTGTCACGTGGGGTAGACAGGTCGAGTGTCACGTGGGATGGACAGGTCGAGTGTCACGTGGGTACAGGTCGAGTGTCACGTGGGATGGACAGGTCGAGTGTCACGTGGGATGACAGGTCGAGTGTCACGTGGGGGGACAGGTCGAGTGTCACGTGGGATGGACAGGTCGGGTGTCACGTGGGATGGACAGGTCGAGTGTCACGTGGGATAGACAGGTCGAGTGTCACGTGGGATAGACAGGTCGAGTGTCACGTGGGGATGGACAGGTCGAGTGTCACGTGGGATGGACAGGTCGAGTGTCACGTGGGATGACAGGTCGAGTGTCACGTGGGGATGACAGGTCGAGTGTCACGTGGGATGGACAGGTCGAGTGTCACGTGGGATGACAGGTCGAGTGTCACGTGGGATGGACAGGTCGAGTGTCACGTGGGATAACAGGTCGAGTGTCCACGTGGGTAATGGACAGGTCGAGTGTCACGTGGGATGGACAGGGTCGAGTGTCACGTGGGGATGGGACAGGTCGAGTGGTCCGTGGGAGGGAGCAGGTCGAGTGTCACAGTGTGGGATGGGACAGTCGAGTGTCACGTGGGGAGATAGACCAGGTCGAGTGTCACGTGGGGAATGGACAGGTCGAGTGGTCACGTGGGAGAGACAGGTCGATGTGTCACGTGGATAGGACAGTCGAGTGTCACGTGGGGTAGACCAGGTCGAGTGTCACGTGGGGATAGGACAGGTCGAGTGTCACGTGGGGTATGGACAGGTCGAGTGTCACGTGGGATAGGGAACAGGTCGAGTGTCCACGGAATGGGATGGACCAGGTCGAAGTGTCACGTGGGATGGACAGGAGGTCGAGTGGTGGTGGGGGGTCACGTGAGATAGGACAGGTCGAGTGGTCACGTGGGATAGGACAGGTCGAGTGTCCACGTGGGATAGACAGGTCGAGTGGTCACGTGGGATAGGACAGGGTCGAGTGTCACGTGGGGGAAATGTACCGGTCGAGTGTCACGTGGGATAGGACAGGTCGAGTGTCACGTAGGGGATGGACAGGTCGAGTGTCACTGGGGATGGACAGTGTCGGAGTGTCACGTGGGATGGACAGGTCGAGTGTCACGTGGGATGACAGGTCGAGTGTCACGTGGGATAGACAGGTCGAGTGTCACGTGGGGTAGACAGGTCGAGTGTCACGTGGGATAGACAGGTCGAGTGTCACGTGGGATAGACAGGTCGAGTGTCACGTGGGATGGACAGGTCGAGTGTCACGTGGGATGGACAGGTCGAGTGTCACGTGGGGATACAGGTCGAGTGTCACGTGGGGTAGACAGGTCGAGTGTCACGTGGGATGGACAGGTCGAGTGTCACGTGGATAGACAGGTCGAGTGTCACGTGGGGTATACAGGTCGAGTGTCACGTGGGATGGACAGGTCGAGTGTCACGTGGGATGGACAGGTCGAGTGTCACGTGGGGTAGACAGGTCGAGTGTCACGTGGGGTAGACAGGTCGAGTGTCACGTGGGATGGACAGGTCGAGTGTCACGTGGGATAGACAGGTCGAGTGTCACGTGGGTAGACAGGTCGAGTGTCACGTGGGATAGACAGGTCGAGTGTCACGTGGAGATGGACAGGTCGAGTGTCACGTGGGGATGGACAGGTCGAGTGTCACGTGGGATAGACAGGTCGAGTGTCACGTGGGGATAGACAGGTCGAGTGTCACGTGGGGATGGACAGGTCGAGTGTCACGTGGGATAGACAGGTCGAGTGGTCACGTGGTATGACAGGTCGAGTGTCACGTGGGGTGGACAGGTCCGAGTGTCACGTTGGGATGGACAGGTCGAGTGTCACGTGGAAGATGGACAGGATTCGAGTGTCACGTGGGGATGGACAGGTCGAGTGTCACGTGGGGATAGACAGGTCGAGTGTCACGTGGGATAGACAGGTCGAGTGTCACGTGGGGATAGACAGGTCGAGTGTCACGTGGGATAGACAGGTCGAGTGTCACGTGGGATAGACAGGTCGAGTGTCACGTGGGGATGGACAGGTCGAGTGTCACGTGGGGATGGACAGGTCGAGTGTCACGTGGGGATGGACGGTCAGTGTCAGTGTGAAGACATGTCGAGTGCACGTGGGGTAGACAGGTCGAGTGTCACGTGGGGATGGACGGTCGAGTGTCACGTGGGATAGACAGGTCGAGTGTCACGTGGGTGGACAGGTCGAGTGTCACGTGGGATGGACAGGTCGAGTGTCACGTGGGATGGACAGGTCGAGTGTCACGTGGGATGGACAGGTCGAGTGTCACGTGGGATGGACAGGTCGAGTGTCACGTGGGGTAGACAGGTCGAGTGTCACGTGGGATGGACAGGTCGAGTGTCACGTGGGATGGACAGGTCGAGTGTCACGTGGGATGACAGGTCGAGTGTCACGTGGGTAGACAGGTCGAGTGTCACGTGGGATGGACAGGTCGAGTGTCACGTGGGATACAGGTCGAGTGTCACGTGGATAGACAGGTCGAGTGTCACGTGGGGATGGACAGGTCGAGTGTCACGTGGGATGGACAGGTCGAGTGTCACGTGGGATGGACAGGTCGAGTGTCACGTGGGATGGACAGGTCGAGTGTCACGTGGGATAGACAGGTCGAGTGTCACGTGGGATAGACAGGTCGAGTGTCACGTGGGATAGACAGGGACGAGTGTCACGTGGGATGGACAGGTCGAGTGTCCCACGTGGGGATGGACAGGCTCGAGTGTCACGTGGGGATGGACAGGTCGAGTGTCACGTGGGGTAGACAGGTCGAGTGTCACGTGGGGATGGACAGGTCGAGTGTCACGTGGGATAGACAGGTCGAGTGTCACGTGGGGTAGACAGGTCGAGTGTCACGTGGGATAGACAGGATCGAGTGTCACGTGGGATGGACAGGTCGAGTGTCACGTGGGATGGACAG
The DNA here is from genome assembly GCF_015708825.2 of Lethenteron reissneri. Lineage (NCBI taxonomy): Eukaryota > Metazoa > Chordata > Hyperoartia > Petromyzontiformes > Petromyzontidae > Lethenteron > Lethenteron reissneri. Next base: position 9,366,987 of record NC_083784.1, read on the forward strand.
GTCGAGTGTCACGTGGGATGGACAGGTCGAGTGTCACGTGGGATGGACAGGTCGAAGTGTCACGTGGGATATGACAGGTCGAGTGTCACGTGGGGTAGACAGGTTCGAGTGTCACGTGGGATGAGACAGGTCGAGTGTAACGTGGGGATAGACAGGTCGAGTGTCACGTGGGATGGACAGGTCGAGTGTCACGTGGGATGGACAGGTCGAGTGTCACGTGGGTAGACAGGTCGAAGTGTCCCGTGGGGTAGACAGGTCGAGTGTCACGTGGGATAGACAGGTCGAGTGTCCACGTGGGATAGACAGGTCGAGTGTCACGTGGGATAAGGTCGAGTGTCACGTGGGATGGACAGGTCGAGTGTCACGTGGGATGACAGGTCGAGTGTCACGTGGGGATGGACAGGTCGAGTGTCACGTGGGATGACAGGTCGAGTGTCACGTGGGTAGACAGGTCGAGTGTCACGTGGGGATACAGGTCGAGTGTCACGTGGGATGGACAGGTCGAGTGTCACGTGGGATGGACAGGTCGAGTGTCACGTGGGGATGGACAGGTCGAGTGTCACGTGGGATGACAGGTCGAGTGTCACGTGGGATGACAGGTCGAGTGTCACGTGGGATGGACAGGTCGAGTGTCACGTGGGATGGACAGGTCGAGTGTCACGTGGGGATGGACAGGTCGAGTGTCACGTGGGATGGACAGGTCGAGTGTCACGTGGTAGACAGGTCGAGTGTCACGTGGGGAGACAGGTCGAGTGTCACGTGGGTAGACAGGTCGAGTGTCACGTGGGATGGACAGGTCGAGTGTCACGTGGGGATGACAGTCGAGTGTCACGTGGGATGGACAGGTCGAGTGTCACGTGGGGTAGACAGGTCGAGTGTCACGTGGGATGGACAGGTCGAGTGTCACGTGGGATGGACAGGTCGAGTGTCACGTGGGATAGACAGGTCGAGTGTCACGTGGGATGGACAGGTCGAGTGTCACGTGGGATGGACAGGTCGAGTGTCACGTGGGATAGACAGGTCGAGTGTCACGTGGGATGGACAGGTCGAGTGTCACGTGGGATAGACAGGTCGAGTGTCACGTGGGGATGGACAGGTCGAGTGTCACGTGGGATAGACAGGTCGAGTGTCACGTGGGATGGACAGGTCGAGTGTCACGTGGGGATGGACAGGTCGAGTGTCACGTGGGATGGACAGGTCGAGTGTCACGTGGGATGGACAGGTCGAGTGTCACGTGGGATGGACAGGTCGAGTGTCACGTGGGATGGACAGGTCGAGTGTCACGTGGGATAGACAGGTCGAGTGTCACGTGGGATAGACAGGTCGAGTGTCACGTGGGATGGACAGGTCGAGTGTCACGTGGGGATGGACAGGTCGAGTGTCACGTGGGATAGACAGGTCGAGTGTCACGTGGGGTAGACAGGTCGAGTGTCACGTGGGGATGGACAGGTCGAGTGTCACGTGGGGTAGACAGGTCGAGTGTCACGTGGGATGGACAGGTCGAGTGTCACGTGGGGATGGACAGGTCGAGTGTCACGTGGGATGGACAGGTCGTGTCACGTGGGAACAGGTCGAGTGTCACGTGGGATGACAGGTCGAGTGTCACGTGGGATAGACAGGTCGAGTGTCACGTGGGGTATAGACAGGTCGAGTGTCACGTGGGATCGACAGGTCGAGTGTCACGTGGGATGGACAGGTCGAGTGTCACGTGGGATGGACAGGTCGAGTGTCACGTGGGATGGACAGGTCGAGTGTCACGTGGGATAGACAGGTCGAGTGTCACGTGGGATAGACAGGTCGAGTGTCACGTGGGATAGACAGGTCGATGTCACGTGGGATGACAGGTCGAGTGTCACGTGGGATAGACAGGTCGAGTGTCACGTGGGGTGGACAGGTCGAGTGTCACGTGGGGTGGACAGGTCGAGTGTCACGTGGGATGGACAGGTCGAGTGTCACGTGGGTAGACAGGTCGAGTGTCACGTGGGATGGACAGGTCGAGTGTCACGTGGGATAGACAGGTCGAGTGTCACGTGGGGTGACAGGTCGAGTGTCACGTGGGATGGACACGAGTGTCACGTGGGATGGACAGGTCGAGTGTCACGTGGGATGGACAGGTCGAGTGTCACGTGGGATGGACAGGTCGAGTGTCACGTGGGATAGACAGGTCGAGTGTCACGTGGGGATGGACAGGTCGAGTGTCACGTGGGATGGACAGGTCGAGTGTCACGTGGGATGGACAGGTCGAGTGTCACGTGGGATGGACAGGTCGAGTGTCACGTGGGATGGACAGGTCGAGTGTCACGTGGGGTAGACAGGTCGAGTGTCACGTGGGATGACAGGTCGAGTGTCACGTGGGATGGACAGGTCGAGTGTCACGTGGATGGACAGGTCGAGTGTCACGTGGGGTAGACAGGTCGAGTGTCACGTGGGGATGGACAGGTCGAGTGTCACGTGGGGTAGACAGGTCGAGTGTCACGTGGGATGGACAGGTCGAGTGTCACGTGGGATAGACAGGTCGAGTGTCACGTGGGGTAGACAGGTCGAGTGTCACGTGGGGTAGACAGGTCGAGTGTCACGTGGGATGGACAGGTCGAGTGTCACGTGGGGTAGACAGGTCGAGTGTCACGTGGGGATGGACAGGTCGAGTGTCACGTGGGATGGACAGGTCGAGTGTCACGTGGTTAGAGGTCGAGTGTCACGTGGGGACAGGTCGAGTGTCACGTGGGATGGACAGGTCGAGTGTCACGTGGGGTACAGGTCGAGTGTCACGTGGGATGGACAGGTCGAGTGTCACGTGGGATGACAGGTCGAGTGTCACGTGGTAGACAGGTCGAGTGTCACGTGGGATGACAGGTCGAGTGTCACGTGGATGGACAGGTCGAGTGTCACGTGGGAGAGACAGGTCGAGTGTCACGTGGGATGGACAGGTCGAGTGTCACGTGGGATAGACAGGTCGAGTGTCACGTGGGATGACAGGTCGAGTGTCACGTGGGATAGACAGGTCGAGTGTCACGTGGGATAGACAGGTCGAGTGTCACGTGGGATAGACAGGTCGAGTGTCACGTGGGATGGACAGGTCGAGTGTCACGTGGGATGGACAGGTCGAGTGTCACGTGGGATGGACAGGTCGAGTGTCACGTGGGGTAGACAGGTCGAGTGTCACGTGGGGATGGACAGGTCGAGTGTCACGTGGGATAGACAGGTCGAGTGTCACGTGGGGTAGACAGGTCGAGTGTCACGTGGGATGGACAGGTCGAGTGTCACGTGGGATGGACAGGTCGAGTGTCACGTGGGGATGGACAGGTCGAGTGTCACGTGGGATGGACAGGTCGAGTGTCACGTGGGTGACAGGTCGAGTGTCACGTGGGATGGACAGGTCGAGTGTCACGTGGGGTACAGGTCGAGTCACGTGGGATGGACAGGTCGAGTGTCACGTGGGGATGGACAGGTCGAGTGTCACGTGGGATGGACAGGTCGAGTGTCACGTGGGGTAGACAGGTCGAGTGTCACGTGGGATGGACAGGTCGAGTGTCACGTGGGATGGACAGGTCGAGTGTCACGTGGGATGGACAGGTCGAGTGTCACGTGGGATGACAGGTCGAGTGTCACGTGGGATGGACAGGTCGAGTGTCACGTGGTAGACAGGTCGAGTGTCACGTGGGATAGACAGGTCGAGTGTCACGTGGGATGGACAGGTCGAGTGTCACGTGGGATGGACAGGTCGAGTGTCACGTGGGATGGACAGGTCGAGTGTCACGTGGGACAGGTCGAGTGTCACGTGGGATGGACAGGTCGAGTGTCACGTGGGAGACAGGTCGAGTGTCACGTGGGGAGACAGGTCGAGTGTCACGTGGGATGACAGGTCGAGTGTCACGTGGGATGGACAGGTCGAGTGTCACGTGGGGATGGACAGGTCGAGTGTCACGTGGTGGACAGGTCGAGTGTCACGTGGGATGACAGGTCGAGTGTCACGTGGGGATGGACAGGTCGAGTGTCACGTGGGTAGACAGGTCGAGTGTCACGTGGGATGACAGGTCGAGTGTCACGTGGGGATGGACAGTCGAGTGTCACGTGGGATGGACAGGTCGAGTGTCACGTGGGGTAGACAGGTCGAGTGTCACGTGGGATGGACAGGTCGAGTGTCACGTGGGATGGACAGGTCGAGTGTCACGTGGGATGACAGGTCGAGTGTCACGTGGGTAGACAGGTCGAGTGTCACGTGGGATGGACAGGTCGAGTGTCACGTGGGGACAGGTCGAGTGTCACGTGGGATGGACAGGTCGAGTGTCACGTGGGATGGACAGGTCGAGTGTCACGTGGGTAGACAGGTCGAGTGTCACGTGGGGTAGACAGGTCGAGTGTCACGTGGGATGGACAGGTCGAGTGTCACGTGGGGTAGACAGGTCGAGTGTCACGTGGGATGGACAGGTCGAGTGTCACGTGGGATGGACAGGTCGAGTGTCACGTGGTTAGACAGGTCGAGTGTCACGTGGGATGGACAGGTCGAGTGTCACGTGGGAGGACAGGTCGAGTGTCCGTGGGGTAGACAGGTCGAGTGTCACGTGGGATGGACAGGTCGAGTGTCACGTGGGATAGACAGGTCGAGTGTCACGTGGTATAGACAGGTCGAGTGTCACGTGGGGATGGACAGGTCGAGTGTCACGTGGGATGGACAGGTCGAGTGTCACGTGGGATGGACAGGTCGAGTGTCACGTGGGGATGACAGGTCGAGTGTCACGTGGGATAGACAGGTCGTGTCACGTGGGATACACAGGTCGAGTGTCACGTGGGGAGACAGGTCGAGTGTCACGTGGGATAGACAGGTCGAGTGTCACGTGGGATGACAGGTCGAGTGTCACGTGGGATGACAGGTCGAGTGTCACGTGGGATGGACAGGTCGAGTGTCACGTGGGGATGGACAGGTCGAGTGTCACGTGGGGGAGACAGGTCGAGTGTCACGTGGGGATGGACAGGTCGAGTGTCACGTGGGATAGACAGGTCGAGTGTCACGTGGGGTAGACAGGTCGAGTGTCACGTGGGATGGACAGGTCGAGTGTCACGTGGGATGGACAGGTCGAGTGTCACGTGGGATGGACAGGTCGAGTGTCACGTGGGATGGACAGGTCGAGTGTCACGTGGGATAGACAGGTCGAGTGTCACGTGGGGATGGACAGGTCGAGTGTCACGTGGGGTAGACAGGTCGAGTGTCACGTGGGATGGACAGGTCGAGTGTCACGTGGGGTGGACAGGTCGAGTGTCACGTGGGATGGACAGGTCGAGTGTCACGTGGGGACAGGTCGAGTGTCACGTGGGATGGACAGGTCGAGTGTCACGTGGGATGGACAGGTCGAGTGTCACGTGGGATGGACAGGTCGAGTGTCACGTGGGGTAGACAGGTCGAGTGTCACGTGGGGATGGACAGGTCGAGTGTCACGTGGGGATGGACAGGTCGAGTGTCACGTGGGATGGACAGGTCGAGTGTCACGTGGGATGGACAGGTCGAGTGTCACGTGGGGTAGACAGGTCGAGTGTCACGTGGGTAGACAGGTCGAGTGTCACGTGGGATGGACAGGTCGAGTGTCACGTGGGGTAGACAGGTCGAGTGTCACGTGGGGATGGACAGGTCGAGTGTCACGTGGGATGGACAGGTCGAGTGTCACGTGGGTAGACAGGTCGAGTGTCACGTGGGATGGACAGGTCGAGTGTCACGTGGGATGGACAGGTCGAGTGTCACGTGGGGTAGACAGGTCGAGTGTCACGTGGGATGGACAGGTCGAGTGTCACGTGGGGTAGACAGGTCGAGTGTCACGTGGGGTAGACAGGTCGAGTGTCACGTGGGATGGACAGGTCGAGTGTCACGTGGGATGGACAGGTCGAGTGTCACGTGGGATGGACAGGTCGAGTGTCACGTGGGGATGGACAGGTCGAGTGTCACGTGGGATGGACAGGTCGAGTGTCACGTGGGATGGACAGGTCGAGTGTCACGTGGGATGGACAGGTCGAGTGTCACGTGGGTAGACAGGTCGAGTGTCACGTGGTAGACAGGTCGAGTGTCACGTGGGATGGACAGGTCGAGTGTCACGTGGGATGACAGGTCGAGTGTCACGTGGGATGGACAGGTCGAGTGTCACGTGGGGTAGACAGGTCGAGTGTCACGTGGGATGGACAGGTCGAGTGTCACGTGGGATAGACAGGTCGAGTGTCACGTGGGATGGACAGGTCGAGTGTCACGTGGGGTAGACAGGTCGAGTGTCACGTGGGATGGACAGGTCGAGTGTCACGTGGGGTAGACAGGTCGAGTGTCACGTGGGGTGACAGGTCGAGTGTCACGTGGGATGGACAGGTCGAGTGTCACGTGGGGTAGACAGGTCGAGTGTCACGTGGGATGGACAGGTCGAGTGTCACGTGGGGTAGACAGGTCGAGTGTCACGTGGGGTAGACAGGTCGAGTGTCACGTGGGATGGACAGGTCGAGTGTCACGTGGGGGTAGACAGGTCGAGTGTCACGTGGGAGGGACAGGTCGAGTGTCACGTGGGGTAGACAGGTCGAGTGTCACGTGGGATGGACAGGTCGAGTGTCACGTGGGGTAGACAGGTCGAGTGTCACGTGGGATGGACAGGTCGAGTGTCACGTGGGGTAGACAGGTCGAGTGTCACGTGGGATAGACAGGTCGAGTGTCACGTGGGGTAGACAGGTCGAGTGTCACGTGGGGGTAGACAGGTCGAGTGTCACGTGGGATGGACAGGTCGAGTGTCACGTGGGATGGACAGGTCGAGTGTCACGTGGGGATGACAGGTCGAGTGTCACGTGGGGTAGACAGGTCGAGTGTCACGTGGGATGACAGGTCGAGTGTCACGTGGGTATGACAGGTCGAGTGTCACGTGGGATGGACAGGTCGAGTGTCACGTGGGATGGACAGGTCGAGTGTCACGTGGGGATAGACAGGTCGAGTGTCACGTGGGGTAGACAGGTCGAGTGTCACGTGGGATGGACAGGTCGAGTGTCACGTGGGATGGACAGGTCGAGTGTCACGTGGGGATGGACAGGTCGAGTGTCACGTGGGGTAGACAGGTCGAGTGTCACGTGGGTGGACAGGTCGTGTCACGTGGATGGACAGGTCGAGTGTCACGTGGGATGGACAGGTCGAGTGTCACGTGGGATGGACAGGTCGAGTGTCACGTGGGATGGACAGGTCGAGTGTCACGTGGGATGACAGGTCGAGTGTCACGTGGGATGGACAGGTCGAGTGTCACGTGGGATGGACAGGTCGAGTGTCACGTGGGGTAGACAGGTCGAGTGTCACGTGGGATGGACAGGTCGAGTGTCACGTGGGATGGACAGGTCGAGTGTCACGTGGGATGGACAGGTCGAGTGTCACGTGGGATGGACAGGTCGAGTTCACGTGGGATGGACAGGTCGAGTGTCACGTGGATGGACAGGTCGAGTGTCACGTGGGGTAGACAGGTCGAGTGTCACGTGGGATGGACAGGTCGAGTGTCACGTGGGATAGACAGGTCGAGTGTCACGTGGGATGGACAGGTCGAGTGTCACGTGGGGATGGACAGGTCGAGTGTCACGTGGGGTGACAGGTCGAGTGTCACGTGGGTAGACAGGTCGAGTGTCACGTGGGATGGACAGGTCGAGTGTCACGTGGGATGGACAGGTCGAGTGTCACGTGGGGATGGACAGGTCGAGTGTCACGTGGGATGGACCGAGTGTCACGTGGGGTAGACAGGTCGAGTGTCACGTGGGTAGACAGGTCGAGTGTCACGTGGGATAGACAGGTCGAGTGTCACGTGGGTAGACAGGTCGAGTGTCACGTGGGGGAACAGGTCGAGTGTCACGTGGGATGGACAGGTCGAGTGTCACGTGGGATGGACAGGTCGAGTGTCACGTGGGATGGACAGGTCGAGTGTCACGTGGGTAGACAGGTCGAGTGTCACGTGGGGATGGACAGGTCGAGTGTCACGTGGGATGGACAGGTCGAGTGTCACGTGGGTAGACAGGTCGAGTGTCACGTGGGATGGACAGGTCGAGTGTCACGTGGGATGGACAGGTCGAGTGTCACGTGGGTAGACAGGTCGAGTGTCACGTGGGATGGACAGGTCGAGTGTCACGTGGGGTAGACAGGTCGAGTGTCACGTGGGTAGACAGGTCGAGTGTCACGTGGGATGGACAGGTCGAGTGTCACGTGGGGTAACAGGTCGAGTGTCACGTGGGATGGACAGGTCGAGTGTCACGTGGGATGACAGGTCGAGTGTCACGTGGGATGGACAGGTCGAGTGTCACGTGGGATGGACAGGTCGAGTGTCACGTGGGGTAGACAGGTCGAGTGTCACGTGGGATGACAGGTCGAGTGTCACGTGGGTAGACAGGTCGAGTGTCACGTGGGATAGACAGGTCGAGTGTCACGTGGGATGGACAGGTCGAGTGTCACGTGGGATGGACAGGTCGAGTGTCACGTGGGGTAGACAGGTCGAGTGTCACGTGGGATGGACAGGTCGAGTGTCACGTGGGGTAGACAGGTCGAGTGTCACGTGGGATGGACAGGTCGAGTGTCACGTGGGTAGACAGGTCGAGTGTCACGTGGGATGGACAGGTCGAGTGTCACGTGGGTGACAGGTCGAGTGTCACGTGGGTAGACAGGTCGAGTGTCACGTGGGATGACAGGTCAGGTCGTCACGTGGGGTAGACAGGTCGAGTGTCACGTGGGATGGACAGGTCGAGTGTCACGTGGGGTAGACAGGTCGAGTGTCACGTGGGGTAGACAGGTCGAGTGTCACGTGGGATGGACAGGTCGAGTGTCACGTGGGGTAGACAGGTCGAGTGTCACGTGGGATGGACAGGTCGAGTGTCACGTGGGGTGACAGGTCGAGTGTCACGTGGGATGGACAGGTCGAGTGTCACGTGGGGTAGACAGGTCGAGTGTCACGTGGGATGGCAGGTCGAGTGTCACGTGGGGTAGACAGGTCGAGTGTCACGTGGGATAGACAGGTCGAGTGTCACGTGGGGTAGACAGGTCGAGTGTCACGTGGGGTAGACAGGTCGAGTGTCACGTGGGATGGACAGGTCGAGTGTCACGTGGGATGGACAGGTCGAGTGTCACGTGGGGATGGACAGGTCGAGTGTCACGTGGGGTAGACAGGTCGAGTGTCACGTGGGATGGACAGGTCGAGTGTCACGTGGGGATGGACAGGTCGAGTGTCACGTGGGATGGACAGTCGAGTGTCACGTGGGATGGACAGGTCGAGTGTCACGTGGGGATAGACAGGTCGAGTGTCACGTGGGGTACAGGTCGAGTGTCACGTGGGATGGACAGGTCGAGTGTCACGTGGGATGACAGGTCGAGTGTCACGTGGGTGGACAGGTCGAGTGTCACGTGGGGTAGACAGGTCGAGGTCACGTGGGATGGACAGGTCGAGTGTCACGTGGGATGGACAGGTCGAGTGTCACGTGGGATGGACAGGTCGAGTGTCACGTGGGGATGGACAGGTCGAGTGTCACGTGGGATGGACAGGTCGAGTGTCACGTGGGATGGACAGGTCGAGTGTCACGTGGGATGACAGGTCGAGTGTCACGTGGGATGGACAGGTCGAGTGTCACGTGGGTAGACAGGTCGAGTGTCACGTGGGATGGACAGGTCGAGTGTCACGTGGGATGGACAGGTCGAGTGTCACGTGGGATGGACAGGTCGAGTGTCACGTGGGATGGACAGGTCGAGTTCACGTGGATGGACAGGTCGAGTGTCACGTGGGGATGGACAGGTCGAGTGTCACGTGGGGGACAGGTCGAGTGTCACGTGGGATGGACAGGTCGAGTGTCACGTGGGATGGACAGGTCGAGTGTCACGTGGGATGGACAGGTCGAGTGTCACGTGGGAGGACAGGTCGAGTGTCACGTGGGATGGACAGGTCGAGTGTCACGTGGGTAGACAGGTCGAGTGTCACGTGGGATGGACAGGTCGAGTGTCACGTGGGATGGACAGGTCGAGTGTCACGTGGGATGGACAGGTCGAGTGTCACGTGGGATGGACAGGTCGAGTGTCACGTGGGGTATACAGGTCGAGTGTCACGTGGGTAGACAGGTCGAGTGTCACGTGGGATACAGGTCGAGTGTCACGTGGGGTAGACAGGTCGAGTGTCACGTGGGGGTACAGGTCGAGTGTCACGTGGTGGACAGGTCGAGTGTCACGTGGGATGACAGGTCGAGTGTCACGTGGGATGGACAGGTCGAGTGTCACGTGGGATGACAGGTCGAGTGTCACGTGGGGTAGACAGGTCGAGTGTCACGTGGGATGGACAGGTCGAGTGTCACGTGGATGGACAGGTCGAGTGTCACGTGGGGATGGACAGGTCGAGTGTCACGTGGGGTAGACAGGTCGAGTGTCACGTGGGATGGACAGGTCGAGTGTCACGTGGGATAGACAGGTCGAGTGTCACGTGGGATGGACAGGTCGAGTGTCACGTGGGATGGACAGGTCGAGTGTCACGTGGGATGGACAGGTCGAGTGTCACGTGGGATGACAGGTCGAGTTCACGTGGGATGGACAGGTCGAGTGTCACGTGGGGATGGACAGGTCGAGTGTCACGTGGGGATACAGGTCGAGTGTCACGTGGGATACAGGTCGAGTGTCACGTGGGATGGACAGGTCGAGTGTCACGTGGGATGGACAGGTCGAGTGTCACGTGGGGATGACAGGTCGAGTGTCACGTGGGATGACAGGTCGAGTGTCACGTGGGGTAGACAGGTCGAGTGTCACGTGGGATGGACAGGTCGAGTGTCACGTGGGATGGACAGGTCGAGTGTCACGTGGGGATGACAGGTCGAGTGTCACGTGGATGGACAGGTCGAGTGTCACGTGGGGTACAGGTCGAGTGTCACGTGGGGTAGACAGGTCGAGTGTCACGTGGGTAGACAGGTCGAGTGTCACGTGGGATGGACAGGTCGAGTGTCACGTGGGGAACAGGTCGAGTGTCACTGGGATGGACAGGTCGAGTGTCACGTGGGGTACAGGTCGAGTGTCACGTGGGATGGACAGGTCGAGTGTCACGTGGGATAGACAGGTCGAGTGTCACGTGGGGATGGACAGGTCGAGTGTCACGTGGGGTAGACAGGTTGAGTGTCACGTGGGATGGACAGGTCTAGTGTCACGTGGGATGGACAGGTCGAGTGTCACGTGGGGATGGACAGGTCGAGTGTCACGTGGGATGGACAGGTCGAGTGTCACGTGGGATGGACAGGTCGAGTGTCACGTGGGATGGACAGGTCGAGTGTCACGTGGGATAGACAGGTCGAGTGTCACGTGGGTAGACAGGTCGAGTGTCACGTGGGGGTACAGGTCGAGTGTCACGTGGATGGACAGGTCGAGTGTCACTGGGATGGACAGGTCGAGTGTCACGTGGGATGGACAGGTCGAGTGTCACGTGGGGTAGACAGGTCGAGTGTCACGGGGGGATGGACAGGTCGAGTATCACGTGGGATGGACAGGTCGAGTGTCACGTGGGTTAGACAGGTCGAGTGTCACGTGGGATGGACAGGTCGAGTGTCACGTGGATGGACAGGTCGAGTGTCACGTGGGGTAGACAGGTCGAGTGTCACGTGGGATGGACAGGTCGAGTGTCACGTGGGGTAGACAGGTCGAGTGTCACGTGGGTAGACAGGTCGAGTGTCACGTGGGATGGACAGGTCGATGTCACGTGGGGTAGACAGGTCGAGTGTCACGTGGGATGGACAGGTCGAGTTCACGTGGGATGGACAGGTCGAGTGTCACGTGGAGGACAGGTCGAGTGTCACGTGGGATGACAGGTCGAGTGTCACGTGGGGTAGACAGGTCGAGTGTCACGTGGGATGGACAGGTCGAGTGTCACGTGGGGTAGACAGGTCGAGTGTCACGTGGGATGGACAGGTCGAGTGTCACGTGGGATGGACAGGTCGAGTGTCACGTGGGATGGACAGGTCGAGTGTCACGTGGGTAGACAGTCGAGTGTCACGTGGGATGGACAGGTCGAGTGTCACGTGGGGTAGACAGGTCGAGTGTCACGTGGGATGGACAGGTCGAGTGTCACGTGGGGTAGACAGGTCGAGTGTCACGTGGGATGGACAGGTCGAGTGTCACGTGGGGTAGACAGGTCGAGTGTCACGTGGGGTAGACAGGTCGAGTGTCACGTGGGATGGACAGGTCGATGTCACGTGGGGTAACAGGTCGAGTGTCACGTGGGATGGACAGGTCGAGTGTCACGTGGGGAGACAGGTCGAGTGTCACGTGGGGTAGACAGGTCGAGTGTCACGTGGGATGGACAGGTCGAGTGTCACGTGGGTAGACAGGTCGAGTGTCACGTGGGATGACAGGTCGAGTGTCACGTGGGGTAGACAGGTCGAGTGTCACGTGGGATGGACAGGTCGAGTGTCACGTGGGGGTAGACAGGTCGAGTGTCACGTGGGATGGACAGGTCGAGTGTCACGTGGTGACAGGTCGAGTGTCACGTGGGATAGACAGGTCGAGTGTCACGTGGGGTAGACAGGTCGAGTTGTCAGTGGGGTAGACAGGTCGAGTGTCACGTGGGATGGACAGGTCGAGTGTCACGTGGGATGACAGGTCGCGTGTCACGTGGGATGGACAGGTCGAGTGTCACGTGGGGTAGACAGGTCAGTGTCACGTGGGATGGACAGGTCGAGTGTCACGTGGGATGGACAGGTCGAGTGTCACGTGGGATGACAATCGAGTGTCACGTGGGATGGACAGGTCGAGTGTCACGTGGGGATAGACAGGTCGAGTGTCACGTGGGGTGACAGGTCGAGTGTCACGTGGGATGGACAGGTCGAGTGTCACGTGGGATGGACAGGTCGAGTGTCACGTGGATGGACAGGTCGAGTGTCCGTGGGGTAGACAGGTCGAGTGTCACGTGGGGATGGACAGGTCGAGTGTCACGTGATGACAGGTCGAGTGTCACGTGGGATGGACAGGTCGAGTGTCACGTGGGATGGACAGGTCGAGTGTCAGTGGGATGGACAGGTCGAGTGTCACGTGGGATGACAGGTCAGTTTCACGTGGGATGGACAGGTCGAGTGTCACGTGGGATGGACAGTCGAGTGTCACGTGGGGTAGACAGGTCGAGTGTCACGTGGAGGACAGGGTCGAGTGTCCATGTGGGATGGACAGGTCGAGTGTCCACGTGGGATGGACAGGTCGAGTGTCACGTGGGATGGACAGGTCGAGTGTCACGTGGGATGGACAGGTCGAGTGTCACGTGGGGATGGACAGGTCGAGTGTCACGTGGGTACAGGTCGAGTGTCACGTGGGATGGACAGTCGCGTGTCACGTGGGATGGACAGGTCGAGTGTCACGTGGGATGGACAGGTCGAGTGTCACGTGGGATGGACAGGAGTGTCACGTGGGATGGACAGGTCGAGTGTCACGTGGGTAGACAGGTCGAGTGTCCGTGGGATGACAGGTCGAGTGTCCGTGGGATGGACAGGTCGAGTGTCACGTGGGGTGGACAGGTCGAGTGTCACTGTGGATGGACAGGTCGAGTGTCACGTGGGTAACAGGTCGAGTTCCACGTTGTAGACAGGTCGAGTGTCACGTGGGTAGACAGGTCGAGTGTCACGTGGGGTAACAGTCGAGTGTCACGTGGGGTAGACAGTCGAGTGTCCGTGGGATGGCAGGTCGAGTGTCACGTGGGATGGACAGGTCAGTGTCACGTGGGATGGACAGGTCGAGTTCACGTGGGGATAGACAGGTCGAGTGTCACGTGGGTAGACAGGTCGAGTGTCACGTGGGATGACAGGTCGAGTTCACGTGGATGGAAGGTCGAGTGTCACGTGGGGATGGACAGTCGAGTGTCACGTGGGTAGACAGTCTAGTGTCACGTGGGGATGGACAGGTCGAGTGTCACGTGGGAGGACAGGTCGAGTGCACGTGGGATGACAGGTCATGTCCGTGGGATGGACATGGTCGAGTGTCACGTGGGATGGACAGTCGAGTTTCACGTGGGATGGACAGGTCGAGTTCACGTGGGGTATGACAGGTCGAGTGTCACGTGGGTATGGACAGGTCGAGTGTCACGTGGGTAGACAGGTCGAGTGTCACGTGGGATGGACAGGTCGAGTGTCACGTGGGATGGACAGGTCGAGTGTCACGTGGGATGGACAGGTCGATGTCACGTGGGATGGACAGTCGAGTCACGTGGGGATGGACAGGTCGATGTCACGTGGGGTAGACAGGTCGAGTTCACGTGGGATGGACAGGTCGAGTGTCACGTGGGATTGACAGGTCGGTGCACGTGGGGAGCAGGTCGAGTGTCACGTGGGATGGACAGGTCGAGTGTCACGTGGTAGACAGGTCGAGTGTTCACGTGGGGTAGACAGTCGAGTGTCACGTGGGTATACAGGTCGTGTCACGTGGGATGGACAGGTCGATGTCACGTGGGGATGGACAGGTCGATGTCACGTGGGATGACAGTCGAGTGTCACGTGGGGTTGACAGGTCGAGTGTCACGTGGGATGGACAGGTCGAGTGTCACGTGGGATAGACAGGTCGAGTGTCACGTGGGGATGACAGGTCGAGTGTCACGTGGGGTAGACAGTGTCACGTGTGACAGGTCATGTCGGGATGGACAGGTCGAGTGTCACGTGGGATGGACAGGTCGAGTGTCACGTGGGATGGACAAGTCGAGTGTCACGTGGATGACAGGTCGAGTGTCACGTGGGGATGGACAGGTCGGTGTCACGTGGGGATGGACAGGTCGAGTGTCACGTGGGATGGACAGGTCGAGTGTCACGTGGGATGGACAGGTCGAGTGTCACGTGGGGTAGACAGGTCGATGTCACGTGGGGA